>NW_027272359.1:0-600000 GCF_040938485.1 Diadema antillarum | reverse complement strand
TTGCTCTGGTCTTATTTTCTCCAAGGACTTCTTGGGCTAGGGTAAGGGTTGTTAGAGGGTTTTAGGTTTAGTTTGACCTGAGGATTAGGATTAGGGTTTGGGGTTATGTTTGTTGGTAGAATTTATGTTTACCTTAGCGTGCAGATATTTAATTGGAGCATTTGTCACAGGAGCAAATGTAATGGAACCCTCTGTGTCACCTTTTAAACCTTTCTCCTGCTCTCTAATAAATTTGTTACTTCTTTTCATTTGTGAATGTTATATGTTTATTTTGTGTCTCTGTCATTCTTTAACCCTCCCGCCCCCTGAACTCTTACAACATTTTCTCAGTCCTTTTCATCTGTAGAAGTGTTTCTCAATACCCTTACTTGAATGTACTTTTTCATTTGTTCTCTGAGCAGTGCACCTGCCACCGTCACTATTTATTGACCATCGATCATTACAGAAGACTTGGCAAGTGGAGCACGTCAATTGATGGGAATTATGTAATTCTTTTTAATCTCCATTGTATCATGAATGAATATGTCTGACTTTTCATACATGTCAGCCAAGTAATATGGAAGGAACAGCAGATTGTATGGGCACAGTTAGGGTTTAACCCTTTGAGGTACAGACTGATTTTGCCATAACACGCATTTCCCATAGACCCCTGCCCGAGTATACTTGGGACTTGTCCTCAACAGGTTAAGATGATTGTTATATGAAGCAAATTTCATGTAGTGGACAAGAAGACATGAACTATCTGTGGAATGTCTCATCATGTCAGGAGACTTCCGGGGAGGTGTTACTAGCCGGGTTCACACGTACAATATAGCGGGATGACGATTGCGCTCCATATCTCGAGATTTTTTGCAACCGTTCGCACGCTCCAAATTAGCGGGATAGCGATTGCGCTCGTTATCTCGAGTTTTTTGCAAGCGTCCACACGTACAGAATTATCCCGCTAATTGCCGATCGAGATAACAGCAAAGCCTGCAAACTGGGTCACACAGCACCCTTCTGTATCCACTGCCTGTGCGCACTTCCCTTTGTCCATTGTTATTTGCGCGTCAGTGGTGTGGTTCGCGCGCTGTTGTTGTGGTGCACCAAACAGGTGAAAGACCTCTTCGCAGAGGCCTCGCTGTTGTGATGTGCGCATTGCATGATGGGATATAAAAACTCGAGATTGTAACCCCGACCGTTCACACTTACCAGCTCCGGGCGAATTATCCCGCTAATTGAGGAACTAGCGCAAGATTTCTTGGGATTAGCATCGTGATGCTTATCGCGCTAATTGTCGGGTTTTTTCTGTCCACACGTGCAAAAAACTCGAGATACTGATCGCGATGCAAATCTCGAGATTTGTATCCCGCTAATTGGTGTACGTGTGAACCCCCCTAATGATGGAGTGACAACTCTTTGTAATCCATGAGCACTTGTTTGGGTCATTTAGCATTACGGTGGAATGTCTGACATCCCTCTACGCTTTGAAGTCATGCTCGACATCGCTCTAGCCCTAAAGCAAAATTAGGGAAAAAAGAATGTTTTAACATTTCATTGAATTACAAGCTATTGAATATTTCAATGAAAAATACCAGTATTGAATGAAATACTAAAATTTGTTAAAAACCGTTCAGGAAAGAAGTCAGTTAGAAACATGTATCTCGGTTCTGTTCGCAATGCGCAAATGAAAATGAAATGAAATTTATAGGTTCTCATAAAAACTGAATATTTTTCCCTGATGTGCCCATTTGCAAATGTTAGTTCTCTATCTTTTTATCTGGTATATTTGATCTTTCAAATAAAGTAGGTACTCTAGTGTGTCCCAGCATGTTTTACTACTTTTTATCTTTAAAAGTGTAATCTTTACACTGCATTTTGATTCGCTGTTCCAATTCAAGGCACACACATTCATTTGCTGCCGGCACATTGAAAGAGAGAGAGCGAACTTCAGCAGGGGAAGGTCTTTTCCGCTGTGAAAGCTCTAGTCCTGAATACTCAAGCTCTCATTATCCAAAGCACCTGGGTTCCACCTGTCAGTAGTTTAGCGTATAACTTCTCTGCAGTACCGAGCATGACTTGAAGGAGAACAGTAGTTCTTTCTCCATCTATAGCACCTCCTTGACACATCTTATCATCTCACTGAAATGCACTTCATCTCACTGCAGTGCCGTTTTTTGCCAGTAGATTTGTCACAGTGTGACAGGTGAACACTCTTATTTTTGGTGACTGTTTCTCCAAAACATGCAATACTGCTCCACAAAATTGATTCCAGATAACTTTCCTGACATCCAAAGTGCCCTGACCAATTATCCTTCTTCTGTAATGATCCTCACCAAATGCAACTATCTCATCCTCTCTATCATTTATCCCTCTACATCCAGAGAAATTCGCTCTCAAAGTGCTATTAAACGTTTCTTGTGCAGACTACATTTGTAGGTGTGGGGGCGATAGTCGTAGGAGGAAGGCAGCATTTGCCCATTTTTCTCCTCTTTGCCCAACAGACACTTCATTCATTTTATGACCATTAATAGATGAGCTGCAATGCTATGAAAACAAAAATCTTAACATTTAGTAGGTTGGGGTGAGAGTACATCATGGGAAATCTTGACAGATTTGTAGAAGAGTACTCCTGAGCACACTTCCTCATCCCTACATTCTTTGTTTTGAAAAGTGATTATCGTTGACACATCATTATGCGATAAAGAAAACGTGACCCTTAAAAAGTTTAATGTTGTCCTTCTACCAGTGGCCATAGAGTATACTATTGTCCCATTGCTGTCATATGAAGTGAATTACTGGTGATAGCAATGATGGTCATACCATAAATAACGGTATATTAACTGTACTCCCTCCCCCCCCCCCCCCGAAACGGGTCAGAATTCAGGGTGCGAATTGATACACCATTACAGCCCATGCCTATACTTAATGTTTGCATAAAGTATGCTGATAATATTCAATGTTCAAAATAATTTCCTTTTCTTTAGGCATTCTACAGTTTATTTCCTTCTTTTTTTATGGCGCAAAAATCAACACATTTTCTCCCCAAAACATTTCACTCAATTCGACCGACATGTCGGCAGTATCTCCACCTATTGCATGGCAGTATCAGTCTTCATCGGCGGACTGTCATATTTTCTTCCCCCGACTGCCAAAAATAGGGGGGTATGTTTAATACACTATTATTTACCGTAGTATATGCATTTTAGCCTATTAATGCTTCATTGTCCCCGCCGAACGAGTTCGAGCAGGGGACTATGAAACGGGCTCCGTACGTGTGTGTGTCCGTGTGTCCGTCCGTCCGTCCGTCCGTCCGTGTGTCCGTGTGTCCGTGTGTGCGTCCGTGTGTGATCAAAATCTTCAATTTGCTACTTCTCTGTCATTTATGAGCCAATTTTGATTCTGTTTGCTTTATATGATAGCACTACATGGGAGCTTTGAAACTTCTACACAGAATTTCAGTCGTGACCTTTGACCTTGACCTTTGACCTATATTGTACATTTTGCTACAAAATGCTACTCCTTCGCCATTTCTAACCCGATTTCGATTCCGTTTGCTTTATATGATGGCACTAGGTGAGGGCTTCAAAACTTCTACACAGAATTTTGACCTTTGACTTCTTTGACCTTTGACCTTGATTTTGGACCTGTATTGTACATTTTGCTACAAAATGCTACTCCTTCGCCATTTCTAACCCGATTTCAATTCTGTTTGCTTTATGTGATGGCACTAGGTGAGGGCTTCAAAACTTCTACACAGAATTTTGACCTTTGACTTCTTTGACCTTTGACCTTGATTTTTGACCTGTATTGTACATTTTGCTACAAAATGCTACTCCTTTGCCATTTCTAACCCGATTTCGATTCCGTTTGCTTTATGTGATGGCACTAGGTGAGGGCTTCAAAACTTCTATATAGAATTTTGACCTTTGACTTCTTTGACCTTTGACCTTGATTTTTGACCTGTATTGTACATTTTGCTACAAAATGCTACTCCTTCGCCATTTCTAACCCGATTTCGATTCCGTTTGCTTTATGTGATGGCATTAGGTGAGGGCTTCAAAACTTCTACACAGAATTTTGACCTTTGACTTATTTGACCTTTGACCTTGATTTTTTACCTGTATTGTACATTTTGCTACAAAATGCTACTCCTTCGCCATTTCTAACCCGATTTCAATTCCGTTTGATGTATGTGGTGGCACCAGGTGAGGGCTTCAGAACTTCTACGCAGAATTTTGACCTTTGACTTATTTGACCTTTGACCTTGATTTTTGACCTGTATTGTACATTTGCTACAAAATGCTACTTCCGGCGGGGACATATATTACGCACCGCGTAATTTCTACTTTTCCTTGTTATTATTGCTGTGGTTGTTTTTTTAAATTGCAAAGATCAGTAAATATTAGTGGAAATTAACAGATACCAAATGGCACATAGACAAGCTTTAGGCTGGTAAGAAATATCTGTAGCATTGTACTCACAAATAGGCAGAATCAAATGATTTTACAGACATAATGTGATTAGAATTAGAGATACAAAATGTCTTCACACGACATCATGCTATGTCATGCCGTAGCTTAGCTTGCAATGATTTCATGCAGTGTGTGTGTTTTATTGCACTTTTGGGAACTGAAATGTTGTTTAGTAATGTTCTTAATGGAAAAACAAGTGTTTGGAGAGTCACAAATCCCAAAGATTAGATTTAATTGCATGGTGTTGGATTTCTGCTACTCCCCTATAACCTCAAGGGCAGGTTTATCAACTCATTTTCTGTTTGATGGATTTATTAATCTCAAGTAGATTATTGGAGATTAAGTAACACTCCACTTATGAGGCCCACCTCTTTTACTCTCTAAATGATATCAACATATTCCACCCTTCTCCGTCAATGCATTTATTTCAGGTTTGATAGATTTCTGTGCATGCATGCTTGGTTCTTTTTCATAGGGTGCTGAGCAGGTTCTAATTTTCGGATTATTGATGATAATTATAACAAAGTTTAATCTTTAAAGTACATTATCGCTATGACATAAGTCCTTTTGAACTTTGCCACACAGTGTTATGAAATCCACAAATTTGGGAAATGGTAAGTCTTAGCTGTTCATTTAAAAGTCCAGTAGTAGTTTTCAGCTCATCAAAGGTGAAGAATAATAGGGTACCAGAGGGAAAGATGCAATGAATGATAGTCCCCATATCTGTATTTGAAATGATCAGTCCTTTACATATGCCGGCCGCGGACTTGTGATGTTAATTGAAATGAAATTGGCTTGTCTGCAGTTGCAGAATCCATAAATATCAATTAGGTTGAAGAACGTACATCTCTAATTTCTTGGTGCTATTTTAAGGAAGTTGTCAAAAATAACATACTAAATTGTTAAGATTGATGCAGGCATTACATGCAGACAAAACTCAATTTGTAGATGCATTAGACACTCGTTTCTGCATTTTGAAGCCGGTCGTCGAAAACTGGTCCTCAAGATAAAGTCTACAGATTTGATGCAAATTTTAGACATCATTCCTCCGAAGACTTAAATCTAATTATGGAGATTTGCGAGAAAGACACTAAATCATTTCCCAAAGTCGCCAGAAGGAACGATGCTGATCCCTAACATTTAACTGCGCAAATGGAAAGGTTGAAACCATTTGAGATTTATGACCCTTGCGTTCATCTTTGCTACCGTCATAACAAGTGATATATCAACAATCGTTAAAAGCCCATCCATGATTAACTAGCCACATCCAGAGTCCGGGCACTATGATGAAAGGCCAATGTGTTGTAAGTATGACCAATATCAACCTGCAGTGTCCTCGGGAATACAATAATAACTCTTCAGTTCTACTCTCAAATGCATTTAGAATAATGGACTGATAAGAATATTCATAATTCATGAGATTTAGCTTTAGCTTTTTGGAGTACTGTTAAAGGGAGGTACTCTTTCATGGAACATCTTAACTTGCAAAATATAAATATATGTATGAAATAGTCTTTGTTGTAATGAATAGATGTTAATGAAAAAACTTGATCTACACATGTATTTTTCCAGCTGGTCTCAGATCCTGTAGTTCTGATTTTTTTTTTGCTGCTTCTGAAATATTCAGTCTGCTGAGCTGAAATTGACTTTGCACCTTGCAAAACACATGAATGGCACACTTGCGCCATGCAAAGCACATGAATGACTCACATGCACTTTTCCACGTTCTGACATGGCAGTGCTTCCAGAAATTAAAAAGCATTCATGCTGGCCTTGAGCATGTTAAAGCACAGACATGGTTCTCCTTTAATAGCACTGAGCATTAAAGGCAACATTCACATATGAGCTTTGTGGGAGAGATGCGTGCTGTGCTCTGCTGTCAATCTCCTGCCATGATGTTGTCGCCATGGCAACGGCTTGATTAGAGTCTGTCGTTGAGCCTGTCTCTCGGCGGAGGAAGTGAAAAGAAGGAGACTCGGTTTAATTGGTTGCGATGTGAAAAATCATCTTTAATAGAGTCATGGACCAACTGGTACAAGAGGGTCTGTGTTTTGTGTCTATTTTTGCAGCAAGTGTGACAAAAAAAAAAGTATTGTATTTCGGTGCAGACACAACAAAATGAAAACTTATGGTGTGAGCCTTCAAGCATAAAGTGTCGAGGATGTCACACAGAAATTGATCCGTCAAACCGCAGCAAGACTCGTAATGTATCCACAGATGTAAGGTACTACATGCACTGGGTGAAAACAGAAACGATTAAGAGAACATACTATACCGTCGTTGCTACATTTCATTAGTGGCCTCTGGCCATTCATTATATTGTTCATGCAGACATTGTTAAAGTGGGAATTCGTCTTTAAGGCTGTGCATATGTGTATGTGTGTGTGTTTGTGTGTGTGTTGCACAAGTGCATGCCATTGTACTTGTGTGTTCATTCAAAGAGAAAACTGAGCGAGATTAGCAGCTGTTTGGCTACAAGTCAAATCTGAGTAAGTGCTGTAGCGTGTGTCGGCAGTTGGTTCATTTTATTCCTTGCCAGTCACAGTGTCAAGGAATGCTCTCTCCCTTCCTCAAACCATTCTCATTTTGCTCTGGCCATGAAAAGCACAAACACTTATCTGTAAGAAGAAAAGTTGATGAGTCTTAAGGTGTGTTTATATTATATACATGTATTAACCCGTTGAGGACGGGTTGATATTGCTACAACAAGCATTTTCCATAGAAACCTGCCCAAGTACATGTATACTCGGGACTCGGGACTCGTTTTCAAAAGGTTAATGTGTGCATGGGGTCGTTGTAGCATTTGACAGCGTCTGCAGATGAATCAAATGTGAGAATGCAACTTTAATTGGCTTGGTGAGTTAATCGAGGTCTGTTCTGCTTGTTTTCTACCCTACAGACATCTGAACTTTAGAAGCACTCAGCGTGTCAAGTATGTTTTTAATGTGTTCGGCTCCAAGGGAACTAACAACTTTGCAAATTTCTTACCCGTGGGCTGGCATGAGTCCCAGGGTGCTTTCATGTGTAAGAGGTTCCTCTGTTTCCATCGTGATAGTCTTGCTTCAAAGCAAATGTTGTTTGATTTGATTTGATTTAGAGTTGATGTATTCTCTGTATGGCATGCTTTACAATTACATCAATTCTCAGCAAGTTTGTTAACATTGCATAGATACAAATATGGCATTACTATATTTTTGACATGTGTGAAGGTTTCTCATTTACGACATAAGGGGGAAAAGTTTTTATATAGTAAGAAAACATCTGTCTTGAATACTTACACAGATTCATGGATGGAAAAAGAGAAACAGCTGTAGAACAGAAGAAACTGTGTACTCTCTGTTTGTATGTGTGTCTGTAAATATGTGTGTGTTTGACAGCTGGTCAAAAACTTTAAGTTGTGCTGCTGTGATGATTTATTTGTCAATTTGATGCATGCTAACTTGAAGACATAGTTCTTAAAGTTGGTGACATGGCATTTACTCCTGCCACAGTTTGCTCTGGTCTTATTTTCTCCATGGACTTTAGGGTTATGGTTAGGGTTGTGATAGGGTTATAGGTTTAGTTTGATGTGAGGATTAGGATTAGGGTTGGGGTTATGTTTGTTGGTAGAATCTGTGCTTAGCTTAGTGTGCAGATATTTCATGGGGCATTTGTCACAAGAGCAAATGTCATGAAACTTCCGAATACAAAATCATGTTTCTTATTTTGTCGGACTGAGGAGGAGGTGAACATGTACAAAGAATTGTGGTACAAACACATAAAAATTTGAAAACTTCAACATTTGTAGAGAAACTGTACCGTGCAATTTTGTAGGCAGCCTTTATTGGGTCCCGTCACAAGCTTTTCATAAAGACTTCTCGCAGCTATTAACCTGTTGAGGACGAGTCCCGAGTATACTCGGGCGAGCATCTATGGGAAATGCGTGTTGTAGCAAAATCAAACCGTCCTCAACGGGTTAACAATTCAGATCATGTTTGAGAAGATCATGTTGGGCAAATCATGTGACGAATTGACCAGATTTGGGATACGCATTATGCAGTAAGTGCACATGATTCTGCGCACAATGGCAGCTTAATGTGCTGAACGATATTATTGGACAGACTTGTCAAGCAAACATTTGAAAAGAATTGTGAAGGTAAATGTCAATGCTGCAGGCGATTATCTGATGTTGGAGAAGAGATGAGGAGTCAACCAGAGGAAAGGAATAATGGAGTGAATCCCGCTGGAAATCTCACGCTCTGCCCTAATTCTAGAGAAGTTGTGAAACGAGGGTATGTACATTGTCGCCCCGCAGTGTAATTTGCTACTCACTTTCGCGGGGATTAACCGGCGTGGGTTGACTTGATATGTCAGGCCATGCATTAACCTTTCCCCCCGACTCCCCTGGGGGTCGTATCGATGCTTGGTAGAATAAATACGAAGTGGGTCTCTGCGGCCGGCCGTGTGGAAGTAGGATTAGCTTCACTTCTGCCGGCAGATTAGAAATTTGGTCTCCATGAACTTTAGATGCCTCCACCATTGCTCTCGTCCCTCTCCCACATTTTTCTTTCTTTCTTTCTTTGCTTCTTCTCTTTCTCTTGCTTTCCCTTTTTTGTCTTCTGGGCAAATCCAAAGATCAACCCTTTTATTTTCTTGTCATACCTTCCCTCTTGCAAATTCATCACTTTCAACTTTGCAGATTTGTATTTAATTTCTATTAAAAGACGATTCACTCTGAGCATTATGTAGCATATGGAAGGTGGGATTTTGTGATATTGCAGTAAGTTATACTGTCATGTTTTAAAAGCAGTTGTTATATCATTGCATTTTTTATTCTATAATTAGATATCTCACCTACTACAATTTGGTCTCTTCATTTTTCTTTAATTGCTCCACAATATGTGATATTCATGAACAATTTAACCTCAAAATTTTAAAAGATTTGTGCTTTCATCTGCTTTGATTTGTCAAAGTTTGGCCAAAAGAAGTAAATGCATTGTAACACAGTTCACTGTATTTTTTTTTTAACTTGACAGAATGAGGAATTTAAGTATCCTGTATTTGTATCCTGGCAGATTTGAAGCCATTTTTTTTTTTTTTTTTTTTTTTTTGGGGGGGGGGGAGATTTTGTTAGAGGTTGAAGCTTGCATAAAAAACTAAAGAAAAAGATACCAGGGCCACATTTTATCAAAAGATAAAATCAAGTATAGATTTCCATAACACACAGGCTGCCATAGACTTATGATAGAAATCAACTTTATAATCAAGTATAACTCTTCATAAAACAGGGCCTAGGTAGGGTAAGTCTCCATCTGAACAAAAGTTAACGCATTAAATAATGTCATGCATTCCAAGAAACAGGTCTCATTGACATGTAGTGTGGGAATGGGTTTTTTAAATTTGTCACTGATCTAGTTTTGATGCGATCAAGTATGGAATCTCCCGAATCAAATGAGGCATGTCGTACCTAGAAGAAAGAAAATTATTTCATCGCCAAAAACCATCCCCGAAAAATGAGAACATGCTCAAGATTAAACTTCAGCAGCAGCATACTCTGACTCATCAATGTGTCTTCACAATGCAATTGCAAGAGGGGAAGGTGGGGGGATGAGTTAGGTAGAAAGATGCTTTCTCTCGACAAGCCAGCGGGGTTTGACAAGATGATCTTCTATTCGATCGAGAACAAAACCTTTCCCCAGCATTGTGGAGCAGTCGGTCTACCCGCCAACTATTCCCCTCCCCACCCCATTTTTTTTTTCTCTGTACCTTTCTCTTTGCCGTGGAAGCAGTGTGAAGTGCAAGAAGCGCACAATTACGAGGAGAATGTTAGTGTTACGAGGCTGCGAGGGGACAAACATTTCTGTTGACTTTGGGCCAAGTCGTGCATTAGCCTCTCTCTGCTTCCCTGACCAAAAAAAAAAAAAAAAAAAAAAGTAGCAGGTTAAAGGGAAAGTTCATCCTCCTCATTCTCTCTCTCTCTTTTTAGCTCTAGCTCCCACGATCCAGCAGCATTATCCGACTTCCCAAATTGCTTTCCTGTGCCATTTCCATCGTCCTGACCAGGATGTTTTTAATGTTGCCTTTCAAAATGCCTATAAACAGGAATCATTATCAACTCTTCATTAACTGTACGTTGGCACAGTATCTAAGTTGAGACAAAATCATCTGTGAAGATCTGAGTGTCTCGTAAAAATGTAATTTATTTCTAATATCATAAACTTCATGGTTTTTGATGACTGATCATTATCACAAGGGAGTGATATTCTCTTATGACTGCTATAGTTTAGCTACAGGTCTTAATATTATTGATGCACACTCTCATTGTTTTGTTGTTGTGTTTTCAGTGTTTTTAGTGTCCGTCTGTTTATGCAGTTAGTCACAGTTCACTGTGCAACAGTCATCGTCATTCAAGTTTAGAAGTGTGGTTTTAATGTCGCCCTCTCTGGTGACTTGCTTAACGTGAAATGAATTCTACTATTAATGCTTTCCCGAGTGTGTGTTTCATATTAAAATGTTAAAGTGTAGATTTGTTTGGGGCTGTTGTTTTTTTTTCTTTTCTTTTTTGTGTGATGGTGGTGTTTAGGGGAATTTAAGCTCTGTTATGCATGGCATGTGCAGAACATTTATTAATTTGTAGAAAGTGAGGATAATTATTTGGGCCTTTGACAGGAAAGTGAGGGAATAGGACTTCACCACTTGCATTCTTGATATCTGTCTTGCAAGCTGTCCCGACTATCAGAGGAGAAAATAAAGAGAGGAAAAAAAAAGTAATAAAACTAATCGCAATTCAAATCGCAATTCAGTCCACATGCCGCATGAATTCTCTGTGCACATCAAAAGTGAAGTGAACTACCATTGAGTGAAACCAGGACAGAGGTAGACAAATGTAAATGAGAACACAAGATAAATAGAAATGGGATTGTGCCTATAGCGTGAATTGTAAGTACTTAGTGATGGTGAGAGATCAATAACCAGACTATTCTCTCTTTTTTTTCTCTCTTCATTCAAGGTCATGTGACCAACGGGTGTGACAAAAGAGGCACCATGCATCTGTGCCCGCGGCGGCGTGCAGAATACTAAATATACACTGCCTACTTCACAGAGCAGAGATAATGATATACTGTAAAACCAGAAATGTTCGTGCGCATTTTAATTTTTCAAATTTTGCAAGAGCCAAGATTTATGAAATTAAGATGCATGCGAAAATTCTTGTCTACACTGTGTGCATTGATTGCCAGTGGCAATATGCAAAAAATGTCATGCCGTGAATAAGGCCGTCGGCTTCAATTCGTGAAAATTTAATGACACGAAAATATATTGCTTTACAGTATGTTTCATGGTAAACACAAGTTGAAGTAGAACATTGAAATATACGGTAATCATCTCTTCTTTGGACTCTCTATAGCACCAAAGTGTGATGCCATAGCCATTTATCACCATGGAAACTGATTATAAACAACCTCATCTGGCCCCTAGTGTTTATGCTCGCACCTGGTTCCAACTAAAGCTATAACAAAAGACTGTGACATCATCACTTTGGAACTGATACCCCAAACTGTCTTCAGTTATGAGTATTCCATTGTTTCTCAGATATATACTCCAAAGTTGTCATTTCTTTTTGAATTCCAGTCTTTGTCAATGTAGACTGTAGTTTTGTCCTCTGTTGTGAATGGACAGCATGCACCTGTTATATACACCTGTGATACACCTGTTGCAAACATACCTGTAACATACCTGTGCAGCTGTATCACCAAATACCAAAGATAGACCTTTTACAGGCATCTGAGGCTGTCAAGATGTCTCCATGTATGTTTATTCTGTGCATGGAATTTCTGTGCAGACAGACAATGATATGTTTGGAACATGCAGGAACTTTGTGTCTTTTTAGCATCATGAGCATTGTGTATTGGGCTATATGCAACATCAAGATACAGTGAATGCATTTGAGCTGAATAATATTCAGGTTGATATTTTCATCATGAAGAATTTTTTATCAAAGGCAGTCTATCTACAATGGCAGTGACAAGATATCTTAATTGATAAATAACAACAAAGACAGTACATAACTTTCATGTAAAGTATTTCAATACAAGAATGGTATTTCCAAAAAGAAAAATACAGAAATTCAATTCAATTCAATTCAGTTTATTTGGCACAAAATAAATCAAAAGTACATTATGTACACAATATAAACAAAAGCAATGTGTATGAACATACATGCACATATTATGGAAATTAATGCCGGGACCCCTTTGAAGCATCTGGTGCTTGTTGTTGGGGCCCAAAACAAAATTATACAAAATACAGTTGCTAATTAGCATATTGTGCAAAAATGAAAATGAAAAAAAAACAACAACAACAACAACAACTTATCAGCCCTATACTATGCACACACACACCACATTCTTATCACACACACAGCGCACACCCAACACACTCATTCAGTAGCAATGTCAGGATCAAAGAAGTGAAGAGTAGAAGAAATTTGGTAGCAAGCAGTCTACTCAGACATGGATAACAGTTTATGAATTCTATGTATGATTGTATGAATTCTATTTTTACCCAGTGATGAGGACTTGATTAGAATAAAGTAAAAACAGGCATTCTTTTTGTGTAAAAGAAGATGAGCGATCCAAGTGCTGTTCTGATTTTTTTTTTTCTTTGAGGACATGCTCTTGATTTGTTCTTTACCATACATATCACAGCTTCATGCGCATATTAAATGCCAGAGGTTTTCACCGAGCCATGTGATTAGACGTACGTGTTGTTTGTACGAAGGAATTCTAAGTTGTTATGTCTGGGCCCATCCCACTCCACCTTACCCCCCACCCACCCAATCTTTGTCTCTCTCGCTCTCCAACATACCATCAGACTAATGCATGCCATGCGTGTGCCAGCTATCAATTAAACCCCGGCATGGTGTAGAATCTTGCTTCAAGCACCAGAGCAAAAAATAGGAGAGAAAGAAAAAGTCAAATGTGAAAGAAAGAAAGAATCAATGATCGTGTGAAGGCATGGATTTCATTCCTTTCTTCAAACATACTGGATGAAATAAGGCAGAGCCCTCTTTGTTCTGTGTTAAGAGAAGGATGTGAATGTTCCAATTATGGCTAATCACATGTATTTCCAACATTTAGGTCACATTCTTATTTATTTGTTCGTGGTATGTGTGTTTGCACATACTTTTTAGCATTCATTTTATAATATATGTTAACAACATTTAAATGACATACATGACAAATAAGCACATATAAACAAATGGTATAGTAAGAATGAAAGGAATACAAAGTACATGAATATACTCAATACAAAACCTTGCTTGATTTGATAAAAACAATTTTGATTAACTCAGAGGGTGGGACTATCAAAAGCAATTGCTTGAAGTTGTAGTAGCCCATGTAGAAGTCCAAATACAATTCAGATATCATTTTATTTCAATCAATGTACCAATTTCTTGTTTACTCTGTCGTCTTGGTATCATCCTGTACTCTGTTAATGTCCTTTGGTCATACATTTTCAAAATGGAAAAGTGAGATTGTAGTTGCCCAAGGTAATGTTCAGTTTAACTGGCAGATAACCACTGGTGTCAACTTTTTGGAAATGCTGCATTAAGGGATTCAGTGATTCAGCCAGTATTGTCTCCTAGTACTTTTGTTTTCTGCTATTGGTGTGTGTTTTTGTTTTGTTTTGGTTTTTTTTACTTAGGACTACTGATGGTTGAAATTCTGTACATGAGGAGAAAAAAAAATTGTTGGTGCCACTTAACCTTTTGTGTGAACCCTTTGCCTGCTTCAAATTCCAATTGGCACAGAAGACCCTGTCCAAGGTCCCTGGTACAGAAAGGGTTAAGAGTATGTCCCCTACTTATGATGGTGTGAAAAAAGTAAGAGAAAGGTGGAAGACTAATTGGCTCATAGAGAACTTGCCATAAACTACTGGTATACATTTTAGTAGATCTAATGGTTTAATATTAAGTGGGAACATTTTCAATAAAACCAGCATTTTTTTTTTGTCTGTTTGTCCTGTCTTGCTCACAGCCCCAGAGATCCTAAACGAGGAGAACTACACCCACGCGGTGGACTGGTGGTCACTCGGTATCATCATGTACACTCTTCTCACCGGTGGCTACCCTATCGACGGTGCAAAGACCCACTTCACGATGTACAGCCGTGTCTTGGCCAAGAAATATGTTCTCCCTTCCAGCATCAGTCAGGAGGCCTGTGATGCACTCGACAGAGTGAGTTGCTTCATGTCACTAAACCTTTGCGTGCTTTTAATGCCAATTGGCACAGAAAACCTCATAGCATTGTACACACTGTTCAAAGTTCCTGGCACTATAGGGGTTAATTTTCCAATCTCCTGTCTTCAGCAGTAGGAAAAAATCAATAGATTATAGTATAACGACAGCCTCACTGTGAAGCTCTTTTCCTTATCTTTCTTGAAGTGTTCCTGTTTTCAGTGATAGAACAAATAAAAAGAAACTATAAGAATAAGAGTAGGATATTAGTACAAAGACAGCCTTACTGAAGTTGGAGGATTGTTCCTCTCCTGTCTTAATATTCTTAAGTCTTAGCTTGAGACTAATTCCTCCTCCACTCCCTCAAAACTTCTGGAGTCATAGACTATAAGACCTGGAAGTCATTCTATCTCTGCCTTTGTGCTTCATGAGAATGTCAGTTGATTCCTGAGTTTTTGACTGAAGAAGTGCATTACTTTTTCGAAATATTCACTGAAAAGCCAGAATGTGCTACAGCCAATTCAATTGTAGTTATGACTCAAGATTTATAGATTATGAAACCCAGAAAGAATGGTAGAACTGACCAAAAAACAAAACAAAAAACAAAACAAAATAAAAACCTTCCTCTAGTTTGCAACTGGGGATTTACTTTATGTTATGTGCTGAAGGAATTCTGTATTTTGGCATACTCTAGCTACTGAAGATTGAAATTCAAATTCCTTTCGATCTCCCACCTCATGTCTCTTTGATTGCAGCATCCACCTCCAGTAAATTTTCAGAGGCAGAAGAAACATCAAAACTTTTAATTCCACATTTCCACTTAACCCACAGCTTCTAAGGAAAGACCCCAACGAGAGACTGCAGTCGCTGGGTGAGGTGGTTCATCTGGACTTCATCCGGACCATCTCCCTGGAACAGCTCGTCCGGCGTGAGATCGTGCCGAAGAACTACCTCAAGCGACGGCTGCCCCGCACCATCGCCAGAAAGTCCACCAACAAGAAGGGACGGGAGTTCCTCTACGACAAGATCCCCACCGAGCTTCACGTAAGGCTCTTTTTGGTCGCTAGAATTTGATGAGAGCAGTCGTGGTATGACAGACAAAAAATAGTTGCATATTGAGGATGAGTGTCTATGTGTTGCTGAAAAATTGTTGCTATCAGAGGAAATGGTAATCATGAACTTAGGTATCATTATTATGAGATTAGAAGCAACCTTCATTAACGTAAGCTCGTTTGTATTGTTACATTATCAAAATACTTGCAGTTATGTTTCACTCATTTCTTAAAATTCACCTTGAAATCTCCTATAACTTATTTACTTCTGTAACTGAACATAATGACCCAGCAGCCTTTTCACATGTTTGGTGCTGATTCCAAAACCTTGTTACTATCACCTGAGAAGCTGGCTGTCGTAATGCCTGAATCATACACAGTAAGTGTCAAGTGTTAGGAATATGGTTTGATTGAGATTGTTTGTTAAACATACCATACTTTCACATTGGAAGGTAGCAGGATGTCATCATGCTTAAATTGGTGTAGAATTTGAGATTTGACAGAAATGTCCTCTCTTTCCAAACAGATTTTTTTTTTTCAAGATTGTTGACTGATTTCTTGATGTAGCTTTGATTTATTCATATAGCTTTCCATTTAGCATGAGAATGTTTTTATTTTGTTGTGTTCATACTTTTCTTTTCATGCAGGTGGACAATTTTGAATGGACTCGGGTCACACAATTATAGCACCAAAGAATGGACTTTTGTTTGGAAGCGTTTAGGAGAGTGTTTTTTTTTCAATCATTATTACACTCTTCTTGAAAAGGAGCAGCTGCAAGATGGTGTCCCAATCATGGCGGGGATGGAAGCAAATACCTTGAAAAAAAGCTTAAGCAGTATTCTGGCAGCATGTGCGATGTTAGGGTGAGAAGCAGAGAGAAGGAGGAGGAGGAGGAGGAGGACATTGTCAGCCCCTCCTTTCCACACCACTGCCAACGTCAGTAAACACCGCCTGATGATTGCCGACCGTCCCACAGAGGCGGAGATGAGAACAGATCTGGCTCTGTACTTAACGTGTATGCGAAAGCTGATTGTCAGGAGAGAAGGAACAAACCTCGACAGTGCGGCTGGTGTGGGGATGTCGTCACGTGTCTCCAAGTGCACGGGTGTCATCCAGTGTATGTTGGGGTGTGGGATATGATAGTCTCCTCTTACAGCATTCATGTTTTGCTGATGCCTTACCGACGCGGGGTCAAAGCATGAGCGAAAGATGACCACTTGCCTGCTGTGGAAGATCCTTGTTGATGGTTATCCCCTTCATGTTTTTAACCAGCCTTACTCTGTTGATACTATGTATGCTCAGAGGCTCTGTGAAGAGAACAGCATTATTATCATTATTTTTTTTTCTTCTCAATGTGGTCACCTCTTGCAGTGACCATAGGTTGACCGAGAGGAGATGGTTTAGAGGTCAGGTCAGTGTAGCTTGTATTGTCCAAAGTGACCACATCACTTGTACTTAACTGATGTCTTATTATGCGTAGAGGCTGAATCCCTTAAGGCATTGTATTCAATCAGGCTTCAGAAAGGACTGCTATTTTGACAAGAATTAAAATGCACAAAGTGGACGATAATTACACATTCATTTCTTACATGATATAAAAACTTACCACTTACTACTTACTTACTTGAATCCAAATGTACCAGGCATAGAACATGAACAAGGTATCTTACTTTGTTCTGTAACAACTTAGCTTCATAAAACACTTGTATACTTAAGAACAATGTAGAAAATATACAAATCCTCTAGCCTGAAATTGATGGAATTTCATTTCAGTGATAATTTTCATCAATGTTATTTCTTTTCAACCTACCTGCATGAACAAAAATATATATATATATATGACTACTGTGACAAATTTGCAATGATATACATCTATCTAAGGAACACTTTCCATATACTGTATACACCATATATTTAGCGAGTCTAATTTTTCATGAATTAGGATTTCAGGGCGATTTCGCGAGTGATTAAATTTGTGATCTAGGAGTACAACAATGGACGGAAAAATTGATGCATGCATGTTGCATTTATGTTAGGATCAGAGTTAATATTTTTTGCGTTATTAAATTCATGAGCAGCTCCCGACTCTTTAAATTTGTGGAAAAAAAAAATCACGAAATATATGGCGTATTCAGTACTAGCCTCTTGTTTCTGTCTTCTGGGAATGAGAAATGCTATATATCCATCACTGCATAAAGCACTGTTTGTACTTCCTATGAACAACTAAGTGAGCCCCATGTTGTGGTAGATACATGTAGATCATTAACGCTTCTCGTGTCAGGAAAGCTGTTGGTTTGTGGGATGTATTAACATTGCAAGTGACGGATGAAATCGAGTACAGTCATGTCTATCTGAGGCAATGTCCACTCTGTGGCAATTGTGTGCACCCCATGAAGGACAAAAAGAGAAATATGGACTTTACTGGGGCCAGTTTTCTTTTAAAGTGATACCAAATATGTTTCAAGCATCCAATCTTTGTGAATCTCAGTGCCTTTTGCATGTTTGATCATGATCTTTCAAATGCATCATTCTCTTGACTCTTATTCATGGTAGATCCCTCTCCCCCTCACTCTCTCTCTCTCTCTTTTTTCTATCCATCTATCAATCCGTCTATCTACCTATATCTATTTATCTCCATCTCTATCTATCTCTGTGTATCTATCTGTCTATCTATCTATCTATCTATCTATCTATCTATCTATCTATCTATCTATCCATCTATCTATCTGTCTGTCTATCTATCTATCTATCTGTCTATCTATCTGTCTATCTATCTGTCTATCTATCTGTCTATCTATCTATCTATCTATCTATCTATCTATCTATCTATCTATCTATCTATCTATCTGTTGCTATATATATATAACATTCTCCCTCTCTTGAATGAGAACACCTTTTCCTAGTCTATGACACATTTGTAGGCTTACATGCTCTCCTTAGATGGCCCCTGTCAGAAATATGGCAGCACAGCAGGCAAGATGAAAAGCATATGATTGATTATTTATTGACTATGTGACAGACTGTTTTTTGCTAACTTCTGCTGACAGGGTAGCCAAAGACATAAAGTAGGCTTTAGTTACTGCTTGTAATGTCAAACTTGATTTTCAACTGCACTCCATGGCATGCCTTGTAAAACACGTTCTTCTTGTCATGTGGAATTCACTTCTTCAATCTTCAACTCTGTGTACTTTGGTTCTTTGTTCATGACCACTGGATTGATGGTAGCCTTGTTCCCAGACCCAAGAAGATTTATTTGGGCTCCTTGATATCACGATGCTTGAACATTGAGAGCACCTTTTGTCTATGGTGGAGTATTATTATTATTGTGCAAATGTTGTGAAACTAAGATATTGAAAGTACACTATTTTGATGTGAGATTCCATTGATCTGATGTCATGTGCATGATAATGAAGTTCAGGAAAACATATTTTTTAGATATTGATATTGTACAGTATAGTATTTTATTGACTTTGATAATGTACATACATGTATGTGCCTTTTTTACAGGCTTAACATGAAAATGAAAGCAGATTTGACTGCATGATAGATTATTTACCGTAATATTATGTCAGAAACACTATAGACCACACTTGTATTAAACGACATCTATGAAAATATCATGAAAACACATTAGTATTTACTTAAACATTTGATACCTTTTACTCTACAAACCTTTCAACACGATTTCATATGTCATCATCTTTAACGCTTTAAGTGCTTTGAGTGCCCCATCGATACAGAAAACCCATCGACATTGTACACGCTGTTCAAAGTCCCTGGCACTGAAAGGGTTAGTACCCAAACCTCTCAGTTAAACCCTTTGTATGAATTATGCAAAATTGTTGTTTTGTGTGTAGACAATTGTCATGGCTATAAATTGTGAAAGAAGGTGGCATGGACACTGTGGCTCATGTACTTTATTACTATGCGAAGAATTTTCATGTGCTGTTTTGCATTAGAGTTACACATTTTGTGAATTCAAAATAATTTAAGTGTAAGTTTGTAGGTCTTTTTGAAAATTAAATGGGGGAAAAGTGAATTTGACCTGTTGAAAACAAAACACAAATAAATAAAGTTTGTACAAATGTGTTAGGAATAGAATCAGTTTCCCAAATTCTCTGACACACCGTATTACAATATCCATAATACCAATTTACAATCACTTCTAACTTGTTGGAATTATCATGCATTTTCATGTTCTGCATGGGTTAAACCAAAAATAATTCCCGTGCCATTTTCCTGTGAAATATTCATGAAATCATACAATTAAGGGTTAAATTAAGGTGACCAAGTGCCAGTTGTAATCAACCGATCAGAACGGATCTTTGCTGTTTGCAACTGACTGCTGTTGAAAGAAGTAGATTGCTATAAAACACAATATTTTTATGAACCTTGATTGATATTGGCAAATTTTGCAAATTTCTTTCATATATCACTTTCTTTCTTTTTTAGCTGCTCAATTAAATGGCAAATATCAGGTTGCAAAAAGACTCTGGACTGAATAATTGCAAAAGGGTAATCTAAACTACAATTTCAATTCAACAATTTTCAATTTCATAAAGCCTGGAAAAAGCAAATTTGAGAAGATCACTCAATTAGCACTGTGCATAAGCTCCCAAATGCTTCAAACCTTCATTCCTGCACAATAGGAGCATTTGATTTATGGCAGGATGAGGGAAAAAAATGAAAGTAGTAATTGCATTTCTGTCAAATCTTGTATGTGCTTATCATTGCAGCACTCCTCCAAGTGAAATTATATGAATGTGCTAATCTCTTTATGTACTTTATGTCACAACTCACTGGACTTAACAATCAGTAATGTTTTGTTGTTTTTGTGCAAGCTTTTAAGTTGACCAATGGATATGTAAAGAGAGACATCATATTATTAGATGCATATGTACAACTCAAACATAACTGCTGTCATAATTTTTTTGTTCCGTACCATCTTTATGCAATGCTGCTTACAGTTCTGTGGTGTTTTTTTTTATATAGCACTTTCATTTTGTGAGGTTGTTTGAAAAGATCAACATTATGATGGCAAATGTCTTGAAAATTGTTTTGCTCAAAGTTCTATGACACCTGTATACTACGATGAATTCACAATTCTTGATATTCTTCATTGCTGAATACATGTGGAATTTTCTCATTTGTTGGTGATATGTCTGTTGATATGAATTTGCATATATATTTTTATTGCAATTACAAAGTGCTGTTCTGAGAAGCACTTCTTTGGATGTAGGAATCACACCACCTTTATAAAGAATTTTCAGCATTGCCCATATACACTGAAAAATTAAACACATTTGATGTTTACATCTAACAAGGCAATGACATATTTCTAAGATTGAGCATGTCCATTTCATTAGTCCCACCCCCTCCTTATTTTAGTTCGTTTTAGATATTTAAAGTGTATATTCAATGAATCTCCATTTTCATATGTGAGCAGATAGTATACAAATTTATTTTTGTGGTGCTGTAGGCATAATGGCCTCTGTCTGTATATGTGCAGTGCTTTTGAATGGTTTCAAATGCTTGGTAATTTATATTTCATTATAAGACTGCCCATTGGTGCATTTCTTTTTCCCTGTTTTGTATGTTGTTGTTTTTTTCAATTCCCACTCTCATCTGCTTCTAGTGGTTACATATTTGGAAATATCTAATAGAAATCTTCACTGTAACACACTTAAATGAAAGGGATTTTCACTTTCTGTCATTTTACACAGGGCGTTGGCTCGGTCACCTATTTTGACTTCTTGTTTGTGAGTGTTTAACAGGCATTTTAGGATAGAAGTGTATTGGCTATCTTTCTTAACGTATATGATTCTTGTCATTCACTTCATCTTTCATCTTTTATTTCTTATTCAAGCTTTTGAGTAAGAGATCTTTTTATGTGAGCTTTTTAGTAAACTTATTGAATTTGTGTTGTAAAAATGAGCTTGGTCTCTGTCATGAGTTATTAAAGCTATTAGAAAACAAACAAATAAAATCAGTCATTGGAATGTGCTATAACCGCCTAAAGTAATAAGTCAAAAAAACCTAAAACTTTTTTCCTAGGTTTAGCTTGTAATTTTGCAAACACAGTATAGTAATAATTGAAGCAAACTTGTACGCAACTTTACAAATGAAGTCTTCTTATGTCCAGTGGACCAAAACAACTGCCTACTTTGTAAAGGAAATTGCAGCTATTTTAGAAGGTAAAACAAAATAGACATGTCTTTTAAATTGGTGACTCTAGTTATAACTTACAACTTTGGGAACATTGTATATAAATTTATTATTTCTTCGTAACGTCCATCCAGCTTGGCGATTCTTTCAAATACTTTATTGAAGTCCTTTGGTCGTGTACTATGCACAGAGGTTTTCACTTCTTTGTAGAGGAACATCATTCTATGTCACAAACATACCACATGGTTGTTTTTTTTTCATTTAAAAATAATTAATATGATGATATAGATGATACAGAGCAAATTCACATGTATGCCAAATGGATATTAAAGTGAGAGGTTATCTTATGGAGTTAATGCTAGATTTTTTTAGATTTAAATAATTGTATACCCGAGAGCAACTTCTCCTGAGATGGACTCATCAAAGTAACACTCATTAGCAAGTCTGGGTATTTACAGTTTATGTTTGGTCTTCATGTAGAACATTGTCTTACAAAAGTGTGCTAAATGATTCAAGCTGAAGTTACAGAAGTTATTTTTTCTCTCTTGTGAATGAATCAAATTGTTTAAGCTGTATTTAACACAAGTGCAATATGAGGTGATGATTGACTGGGGTGACCTCAGAATATTTTGTCCCACTTCCTCGATCATCAACCATGTATTGTTTAGGGTTTCTTGACCGGATTATTATCTGGCAGTGGCCACTCATTTAAATACATTGGTTTCCTGTTGCTTTTCTTCAGATTCATTTTATTTATGCTGTTTATCTACTTGTACTCAAAGTGTAATCTACACTGACTCTTGATTTTCCTGTTTTCACCGAGGTGCTAGATATGTGGAAGACATTCATGAAGGCATTAAGTTCTTCTACTTTGAATTTTCTGCATGATGTTTTTAAAATTTTCCCACATGTCAAAGCTCATTGTTTTACATTCACATTGTGACCGTAAAATATATATGAAATTCAGACCTTCATTTATGTATGCATATTGATATCTAGAAGTATACTATGGAGCATTTATGCCATATCAAAAAAGTAGTTTTTGTTTTGATGTCTGTTGCTTCCATTTCTTTCTTATTCAGAAGGCTGTAATGATCCATTTCATATAGACAGATTCTACTTTGACATGAAAAATGACAGCTGTACCATGTTATTAGATATTTGACTTTGGCAAGGATATTTGGACACTTCATGGCAAGGGCCTTTTACATGTAGTCATTACCATCTGATGTATGTACATCTTTCCCTCTTTAATATCAAGCATGAATATCCCTTTAACTTTTCTTCAATTTATCATTAAAGAAAAAAAGAAAAACAAAGGATGTCATAGAAAATTTGTGGAGGCAGAAAGTCAACAAGAGCAATGCATCAAGATTAAGTTTGTGAAAATGACAGAACCATTATATCACCTTTTATCATCATTAATGTTTGATAGTCCAATGTACCTGTATTGGTGTTGGTATGCTCTATAGGCAGGTATGGTCTTCCTGTAAGTTTGTTGCAGCCATTGTCAGACTGTTAGCCCACATGTTTTTATAGAATGTGTATTAAATGTGCCTAATCAAAGAGTCAGGGCAGAATGTAGCCAGGTTCTGTTAACATACTTTAATAATTATATCAAGTACAGCACTTGTAATGCGCCATCAATCTAGTGGCCTGTTCTGAGGCGCAGAGGGATATATACAGAGAATTACACACTACAAGTATTCAGTACCGAATATATTGGCTTTATGTGAAGACCAACCCTTTGGGAGATGCATGTGATCTAGTAATTTCTTTCCCTACCATCGAAGTGACTAAACAATACCTTGCTCACACACAAGTTTCATATGACATGACCAGGATCGTCTGTCATTATAGCTTACAACAAAGAAAAATTGGACAGTGAAGATTGGTCAATTAGTCACACACATGGAAGGGCTACACAGAGTTTGAAGACTATCAGCTCTGGATGTTGATATTATGATTACCATATGCTGTGTTCTAAATATCAGTGCTCATCGTGGGATTTGCTAAGAAACCACCTCAGTGATGGGACGGACAAAAGATAGAGAATCGCTAATGAGACGAAGTTAATAAATGTCTGTATCAAACGGAAGTTTTCACAGGAATGAGACACATGTTGCACTCCCAAGTTACAATCGAATCAGTAGGAATTCTCACCACTCCTATGTCTTCATCTTTGCATTTTATACAAGCCATAATCCCTCTATTTCTATTTCTACCAATTCATTTACTCTTTGTCGTTGTAGTTTCTTTTGTTCTATATACCTCCACCTTGAAGTGATACCGGAGCAAGTATTGTTTGACACGAGATACCAGCTATGCCAAATTTATGTTGAGGTGTTTGCTGTGATTTTGTCAGGACATAATTGTGTAGACACATAACATCCTCTCTTTATAATAGTTATGAAGGATGTAAAAATGTGCTTCACTCATTCCCTTTTTACTGCAAATGTGTGCAGTTTTCTTAAATATTAAGCAGTGAGAAGTGAAGAAAAATGATACATGACACCATTGCATGTGGCATATCTTTCCATGATTATGTGCTAAACTTTTTTTTATTTCTTTTTCTTGTGAAATTGAATTTTTGAATATTTTACTCATCATGAATATGTTTTGAATAAAATCATAAAATATTTGCTGAACAGCAGGTGTTGGAGTGTATTCTTCGTGTCTTTATCATTCTGTACGGGTAAATGTACTGTAAGAATACTGTAAGTTCAGCAGCACATTTAAATTAATTGAAGGATATCTTTTTAAAAATAATAATAAAAATAAATGATATACATATATATAAATACACACACATATATTTTCTTCAGATCTCACTTTCCATATTATGTCATTGAAGGCTACATGTCTAGCTGCCTATGTGTACATGTATATATAAATGCTTCATCCTGGCGGGGAAGCACACGTTTTCTAAAAACTTGTGCTTTAATGCCAAGATCAAGCGTTTTTATACCATTTTAGGTTTGTATCACGTGTAAAATACACACACACACATATCTATCTATCTATCTATATATATATAGATGTATGTATATATATACATACACATACATATATAAAGAGAGAGAGAGAGAAAAGATAAATTTTTCTGATGGCCCATTCAGGCCACTAAAATCTTTAAATGTTAAATTTAGTGGCCTGAAAAAGAAACGCAGTGTCCCGAAATAAACAGAAACATAACAATACATTTTCAAGTGCGGGTCAGGCAACCAAAAGATTGTCATTTTTGGAAATTTCGTGGCCCGACATCAATTTTTAGTGGCCGTGGCCCTGGACCAACGCTAATGTTGAGCCCTATACAAGTGTATATAAATACAATTTCGGTCTTCTGTCGAAAAGTGTCAATTTCTTGTGGAGTGTACCAGGTAATAATCATCACACACTCTAGCAGATTGTCCAGCTAAACACCAAACACCATACAACATTCCAAATTGTTCAGTGTTATACATTGTATCAACAGGGGAACGAACACAATGGACACTTGAGGCAGATAATTTCTCAAATATCACAATCGCACTTTATTCGCCACAACAGTTCAACGTCAAAAGTGCTTGAATGTACATATTACACAGCTTGTAAACCACAGTAACAGACTGCTGGATCTTGCCATTCAATGTCCAGTTGATTGGTGAATTTCTGGACAATGTCGGAAAGGGAGAGGCTTCCCAAAATTCATCTTTGATACATTCTGTTGGGGGTAGCACAGACTTTGCTTCATTTCTAAAGGTGTGATTTCTGAGAAAGAAGCCCAACAAAACAAGATATTTGTGAGGATCAACTGCTACATAGCTTTCTCAAAAAATACTTTGTGAAAACAAGAAGGTAATATCTCACAATATTTTCTCTATGGCAGCAACAGTCCTACCACTTTTATCACTAACTTGAACGACAATCTTTCATTGTTTGGTTTTGACTTTGATTTGGAATAGTTCATACTGTTCCCTTCAATACTAACTTTGGAATCATTTTGTACCTTGACAAGCTATTTCCAAACATTCTTTCCAGGTGTAAATGGACAAAGATAAACAAGCAACAGACAGGGGACATCAAGAATTTGCTGTTGTCCTTTGCGAAAGTCCCAAGCCTGAATCGGCAAAGCTCCCTCCTTTTTTGTTTTCCTGACACTCACAACACACTCAGATATTCACACATATCATATAATAACACAATTCTTATTAAAGTATTTCTGGTCTAGCTCAGTGGGGTGGGGCATTCTCTATTCCTCGTAGCCCTCAGGGAGTGCGTTGGCCTCCTTGTTGTGGAAGAGAGACTTGACACCATCACCCCATGGGAAAGCCTGTGGGTTAACAACAAACGGGGAGGACAAATTAATTTCATACGGGCATAAGCAGTAAATAGACATTTGTTTAAATATGCTGTATTATATTCCACATACTAAGAATGTTGCAATAGGATTGGTCCAGAGCTGATCACGTGATGAAGCGTAGTTTTACCCATCACATCACCTGAGAGAAAAGTTCGTTACACTCTATGTTGATAGTCCCTTTTGTTTCGCTGATCTCAACACACTCCACATAGTCCTAACGCAAGATGAGTACACGCGAAATAAAAGTGCGTTGCACTGTGGACTATCATGTGACCTAGGTCACTTGATAGTACACGTTGCAACGCACTTTCACCTCGGTGCCGCGCAGTGCGCGCAGCAACTTCATTGTTTCGTCATCTACGCGCACACGTGGCCTAAGCCCTAAGGATACCTAAAGACAGCTAAAACGGTTTCAGATGTGGAATAAAATGGGAATTTCTAGGACCCTAGATGTGGAATATAAAGCAAATAATCAACTTTTAGTTTCAGGCAATGAGACAAACTATCACTTCCTTGGCGATCTGAATGTGTATGCTATCTTTCCTCAGCTGCGCTTCGGAAAGATAGCTACATCCAGATCGCCTCGGAAGTGATAGTTTGTCCCATCACCTTCACCAACGTTGATTATTTGCTTACTATTGACACTTCGTTGCATGCCACTCCATTAACAATACATGCATGTTGCTACAGCAATCTGCTTTGCAATACCTCATACAATGGCATCATAACTGCATTCAGTTTATCTTAAAAGCGATAAAGGTATCACTCAACAAGGAGCAAGCATAAGGAAATGAGAAGAAAATATCACAACTCGAGTGGAACTTTCTACACAGCTCTCATATTGAGTAATCCCTAAAGGGGGTATCTCACTGAGCGGCGAACGTTTGCGAATGTAGCGAATTTGGGAATTCGCCAGGGTTCGTAAACGGTTGCAAAAGGTTCGTTAACATTCGCAAGAAAGTTCGCAAACGGTTTTTATTGTCGCAAACAGTTTTTCTTGTCGCAAAGAAATTTTGAACATGTTCAAAATTTCTTTGCGAACCTTTGCGAATTTGTATTTTCGCTAACAGTTGCAAAAATTCGCAAACGTTCGCAAAACACTCGTAAGAATTCGCAAACGGTCGTAATACGGTGTCGCTAACGTTTTTATATGATTCGCCACTGCTAGCGAACAAGTAACCACATGGTTCCTATATAAAAGCTTCTGAAACAGACAAGGTTCCTCTCTAAGAAAGTTCTTGAAGCTCTTGACATCTCCATCATGATTGTAATTGCTTCAAAAGCTTTTCATATTGACTAAAGTCTGTCCTCTGCAACAAGCACTCTCTGACTCTCTTTCTTTTCTTCTTTCTTTCTTGTTTTTCTTTATTTTATTTCTCTTATGCTGCACAACTCTCTAAAAAAGAAAGAGTGAAAATGTTCACTCTTGAAGTAGTGAATTACAGAAAAGAGTGAGTTTTGAGTGAAATTGGAGTGAATTTTGAGTGAAAATATCTATTTTCACTCATTTTGGAGTGACCTCAGGGATCACTCGAAAATCTTGGAGTGATCCCTGAAGTCACTCCAAAATGAGTGAAAATGAACATTTTCATTCCAAAGTCACTCTAATTTCACTTGAAACTCACTCTTTTCTGTTATTCACTTCTTCAAGAGTGAACATTTTCACTCTTTCTTTTTTAGAGAGAATAGCTGTAGCAGCAGCCTGACAAAGCAGCTCTTCAAGGATAGCAACACCTTGAGCCTCTTCTTAGCAGAAATTTATTTCCATATCCTGGAAATCCATCTTGAACAGTTGTCACAAGACATCTGAATTCAGTGGAAGGTTTTATGTCGTTTTATGGGTCTTGCTATACACAATCGCCTGGTACTTTTCTAGGTCCAAGAACATTCGCAAAATTGTCGCAAAGGATTTGCAAACAGTTGCTAATATTTGCAAAACTGTCGCTAACATTTGCAAAATTGTCGCTAACATTTGCAAAATTGTCGCTAACATTTGCTAACATTCGCTAATAGTCGCCACCTGTGTTCGCAAACACTTTCGCAAACATTCGCTAAAGTGTTGCTAATTGTCGCTAAACATCGCTAAAAGTCGCTAACTGTCGCTAATGGCAGAAGCGAACTTTGATTTTTCGCAAACATTCGTCAGAAAAGTTGGCGAATCTCAAATTCGCTACGTTCGCAAACGTTCGCCGCTCAGTGAGATACCAGCTTAAAGTACTTTCCTGTCTTACCATGAATCACACTTGTACATAAGAAGAGGAGTTCACGTAAGCGCTTATTTACACTTGCAAATTTTTGCTTAGTCCCGTACCAACGGCGGGGATAAGGGTGGGGGGGGGGGGGGCCTACCGTCAGTACCGGACTTTCCTTAGCCCACTTTCTGTTTACACTTGTTTTTGCCAAAGTGGGCTAGCCCCACCATTAATCCCATACTATCTGGCCCTGCAAAAAAGCAGGGTTAGCACCGCAATTACGGTGTGCCAAGCAAGCGAGTGTAAACAGAACAAAGAAATAATTTGGGGTTAAGCGACGGAGACGAAGCCCGAACCCCACTGACCAATCAGAAATTACGGGACTAAGAAATATGAGTGTAAAAAGGTCAGTTTTCTTTTTAGCCTGGGACATGAGCTTAGTACAGGATTTATTGGCAAGTGTAAAAAGCTGAAAAAAAAAAATTGGTATGGGACTAACGATAGTTCTGGGTCAAAAGAAAGTACAGGGTTAAGAAACACAAGTGTAAAAAGGGCTTTTGTTAATTGGATGATCACACTTCTCGCAGGAGCTTTTCTGAGAGATTTTTCCCAGTCAAATAGAAAAAAGTGTGACATTTCTATTGTAGAAAGGAACTGTCAAAGTGAAAACATGGCTTATTCACTATTTGAGATTGAGGCAGGAGTAGGTATCACAGTATATTAGATATTTACATGCAAATTACACAGACAACAAACAAAACTCACACAAGACAACACACATTTGCTAATACAGTGCACTCCTCTTATAACCAACACATTTATAACAAAATTTTGCTTACAACGAAGTAAACACTTAGTTCCACCATTATCTGATCTATATTCTTTATCATTTGTTCAGTTATAACGAAATTTTGATACAACGAAAGAAAACTGCCAGTCCTGAGCACTTTGTTACATTGTTACAATACAACAGGAGTCCACTGTACCGTGCAGAGTTGAATACAGATAAAAAGATAAATACAATGGACTCCCGTTATAACGAAGTGCTTGGGACTGGCAATTTTCTTTCATTATATCAAAATTTTGTTGTGACCGGATAAATAAACAATAAAAATGTATAGAGCGGATAATGTTATGGCCTGAATTTTTACTTCGTTGTAACCGGAATTTCGTTATAACCATGTTCACTATAATGGGAGTGTACTGTACAACAACAACAAAAATGCTTCCTACAAGAGGCAGAGTAATTCACCTTTGTCCTGATCCGTAAATGCGGGTAGGCGACAAATTCTGGCTTGTGGTGTTCAAGGTGGGCCTTGTGCTCCATTTCACCCTTGTAGGCATTGACCATGCAGAACATCACACCTGGGACGGCTACCAGGAAGGACAGGTACTTCCACGTCTTTGCCGTGCCTGTGGCAGGGAAGAAGAGGGAGATGCATGAGGGATAGACCACAGAACAATAATACTTCTCGGTGAGGGGTTCGATGAAAAAATGGCGGCCATCGTTAAGAAGGCACCAAGGTGGTGTGAAATGAATATGGGCAAAGTGCTGGCCATGGTCCCTCCTTTGGCATGAGGAGAGAGGTTCTGGTTGATGCAAAGTCTCATAGCGTACTTCCAATCTCTCATGTAAATTTGAACACAATCGTTTATTGGGAAGCCTTGATATGGATGTTGACTTGCATGTCGCTGCTTAAAACAAGTCATTCTTTAAAAGCTTTGCGACATATTGTGCTGCTGCATACACAATATGAAACTTAAGCTTGCCATCAAACTTTACACAGATATGAGGGTGTTGTATACTTCACTCAAAACAACTCACACTTGGCAAGCTTTGCAGCATACAACTGCAGTTACACTGCATACACAATTGGAAAATGAAGTTGACTACCTAATTTTATGTGACTACAACTTGTATGAAGGTCTTCAGTACCAAAAATCATAGAAAATACTACATACAAAAGTTTAAAGCCCCAGCTTTATATATCCAATACATGAATAACTCAAGTAAATTTGAACCAAATCAATTATTAGGAAAGGTTGATGACTTTCATGTCGTCGCTCAAAAAAAAACCTCACTCTTCATGACAACTGTGACGTACACTGCCTGTGCAATCTGCAACTGAAATTAATTAGACACCAAGACCTGCCTACAGTACCAGCTGTTATTTTCGCGAAAGTTTAATTTTTGCAAATTTTGCAAATCACTGTTGGACCAAGAATTTAACAACATGCAAAAATGCCACGACTGAAAAGGGATTAGTGCACTCGTGATAGCATCAGTGTCAAAATCACGAAAACATGTTGCAAAAATGTCAATGACCTCCTTATTCGCGAAAATAAGAGCTTATACAGTATCTAATATTGTGTTATGCATTTGTCAAGTAAACGGGAGCTGAATGATTTAAAGCAAGCTGCCCATATTATTAAATTTGACCATAACACCATCCAAACTTTGACCGCCTGCTACATGTAAAACCTATGCTTTTGCGTGTGGTCAAATTTTGGCACGGGAAGTCGAACCTTAGTGCAGGTTTTCATGCAACAATGGCAAGTTGAATAAAGTTAGTCTGTGCCTTGACCGAAAGATCAGTCTGTATCTGGTCATCGCGGATATGTTCTGTGGAGACTGTGTCTGGCTGGGTGTCTACAGAAGAGAGCTGATAAAGTCAAAAAACAAAAAGTCTGTGCCTAGAGCAGTAACTATACACAGCCCACTTGCTGTAAAAATGTGACAGGGCTGTGTATAGTTACTAGAGCAGCACTACGGTCCGCACTGCCACCATTCATGAGCGATGACGTCATGTCTCGCTCAGCACACTGCACACACCGTGCCATTTATCCCTATCATAGCAGACGACGACGAGCTAGTATCGGTTGAAGATCTGTTTGCTGTCGCTTTCAACTATGAAAGTTTTTCCCTCATTGATCGGGTTTTTCTCCCACAATGTCTTTCTAATATTACATCATCGCTTTCTTCCATTCCTTCTGACCTTCTGAACCTTCTGAAAGTTATAGCCAGCAGGGCAGCACACTGCATATCGCTGACTTTGATGTTGAATACACGTGCGTGGTTATGCTGTAAGTGCCCCCTTGAAGCTCTCCGACGATGACACCTTAACTATATCATTTTCTAATTTATTCCATGCCATGGGAGTCCTTACAAAAAATGAGTTCTTGTATGTATCCGTTCTTGCAAATGGTATTTGGATTTGCTTTACATTGATAAGCTTTACATTGATAAGCTTTACATTCATAAGCTTTACATTGATATCAAGTAATCCTCCGTGGCTTTTTGGAAAATGACGTCAATTTTCCTTGTAATTTCGCCCTTTCTTACAGAATTTTCCGGCGAATTGTGCCAGGTAATGTCATCAAAGGAGTAGTTTTGGTCGTACATGCAAATTTTTTCCATTCTCGTGGTATTTTTTAATGAATTCTTGAGAGATTTATCTGTGTTTTGCTACTACTTTTGACATGTGCGAGTATGTGCAATGTACAGTATGTGCGAGGATGTTTGAAGTGCATAGCGGAGTGGGGAGAGCCCGAGAGAGAAGAGGCCAAGATATTGTTAAATGTTAGCTCTCTCCTTGCTGCGATCACACAGCCAAACATTACCTGGTACCAGTACACTGTCACTGACACATGTACACATACACACACCTCCTCAACTGATTTCTTTTAACTGGAGTGGCCATTAATTATTAATCTCGACACCAATGTGTTCATGCCATGAAAGCTTGTCATCTAGAGTCTTTCTATATACAATCCTGTACACTCCTAAAACCTTTACACAAGACAAACGAGAAATTGTTTGACCATTAAAATACAAAACAGCATTCTCATCAAAGTGCATAGATCAATGTCCAAAATGTTAGATGTCCGTAGCAAGCTACCTACTGTATGTACCCGATACTTTTCAGTGGTGCGTAGCAAGGCTGTGAGGGTACATACAAATGGGTTACGAGAACGAGCGAGACACTCGGCCAATGCAGTACTGTGGCTCAGCCAATCAACAACGAGGCAAGACTTGGCAAGTGCATAGCGGAGCGGAATGAGCCCGAGAGAGAAGAGGCCAAGATATTGTTAAATGTTATTGTTAGCTCTCTCCTTGCTGCGATCGCACAGCCACACACTACCTGGTCCTGGTGTCTGGTACCACTACACTGTCTCTGACACATGTATGTACACACACACACACACACACCTCCTCAATTGATTTCTTTTATTCACTGGAGTGGCCATTATCAATCTGGCTAGACGATTCTATCTCCAGAAATAGAAAGTCCAATTCGCTTAATACTGAGTATTGGGCGGCTAACTTTAATCTTCAGTTTGAGTTTCAGATTGCGATTGCGCAGCAGGCAGGCAGGCAGCCGCCATCGCTCACGAAGAGCGAGCAGGGAGCTGTTTTGAGCGACGTAAAGTCGACGTCGATATCAACGCTTCCCGACAATATATTTCAATGAAATTTATATGAGAGATTGAAAATAAGTTGCGAAGTATTTTGTGTGATTTTAGTATAATTTGGTTCTGGAGAATTCGAAATATCCACATGGATATGAAAGTACATTATCGGCATGATCAATGTCCACTCGCCACTATCACAGTATGTAGACTAGACAGCCGGCAGCCCAAGTCGTCACTCGTTGATCGTCCTATGCTTAGACTTTAACAATCTATTTTCAGCAAAAAACAACAAGTTTACCCCTAAAAACTCTTAATTCCAATACTACTAACCATGAGCATCTTCTGCAACTGCTCCATGTGCTGGTGCGGAGGATCTCCGTGTCAGAGAAGTAGAAAATTGGCGACGAAGAACGTTCATTACCTGAGAAGCCATTTTGCACGTAATGGAGTCTAAGCTGCAGATGGCCGGTCTTCAACATCAAGATGACCTTTTGCCGGCTAATAGGCTCGTTCACATAAAGTTGACAGTTTTGCTCATAATTATGCTTATTTACTTGTAATAAATTCATTACATAAATGAATTAATAATTTTTTGTCAAAAAATTGTTTTTAAATACAAATAATTAGAGAAAATTATTTTATATTTTACATTTCATTTCATACTTGGTCTTTGCAATCGTGATAGGCTTTGTCATTGCAGAAGCGCACCAAAGATCTTCGAGGAGGAGAAAAATCTCTCTGTGTTACCTTTACTTGGTATAATCACAGAACTCAAGAGTTCTGTGGGTATAATTCAATTCAATTCAATTCAAGTTTATTTCCATTCAACATAAAATCATCAAACAATTCATACAATTAAAACACATAGATACAAATATAAGAATATCAAAAGAAATACACACACATACACAAATCAACAACAAGAACAAAAACCGACGCGTAAATTCATGTGAATTGGGGGGGGGGGGGGGGGGGGGGGGGTCAGCAGAGAAGAGCAATAAGCCTTATAAATCGCCAGACCCCTAGAAAACATAAATACTGTTTACAATATATCGGGAGTATAGAAAAGAGCTAAAAGAGGAAAAGAAAAGGACAGAACAAAAGAACAAATCAAAAGACATATATAGGTGCAATTAAAGTAATCATTCTAAATGAGAATATTAATTCAGGAGTAAAAACTTATAATTCCTTTTAAAACTTTTCAGTGACGGTTTCATTTTCAAATCAAATGTTATTTCGGTCCATATTAATGGACCTTCATGAAAAAAAAACCTGTATTCTTAGCAATATTTGTTCTCACATGACATAAATGATAATCATTAACATGACGGGTGTTATAAGCATAAACATTACTATTCAATAAAAATTTAAAAGAAATATTGGAGGGCAATAAACCTTTTGAACACATGTACATAAAAATTGCAAGATTATATCTATTGATATCATATATATTCAAAAGCTTCAAATGAAGAAATAGAGGTGTGGGCATTAAAAGATACATTGGAAATTATTCAAATAGCTTTTTTTCATACAAAAATCATTTCCATTGGACCAGGCCATATTACAATAATTGATATGGAAAATAAATAAAGTATGGTATAACATAATCAGAATTTATCTAGGGATATGCCTCAGATGATAAAAGATACAAATACCTTTGGCAATGCGATTGCACACGACACCAATGTGTTCATGCCATGAAAGCTTGTCATCTATATACACTCCTTAAAACTTTACACAAGACAAACGAGAAATTGTTTGACCATTAAAATACAAAACAGTATTCTCATCAAATTTCCCCTTACTAAATACCATAAACTGAGTTTTACTTACATTAAATTTATCACTAATTTATTATCAATGAACCAAGTACTCAAACAAATCAATTCATAATTAAATAAATCCATTAAATAACTAAAATTGTTATGTGACATGAACACACTGGTGTCGTCTGCAAATAAAATAAACTGTAAAATTTTACTTGAACAAACAATATCATTAATACGAATCAAAAATAACAATGGACCGAGAATGGAACCTCGTGGCACTCCACATCGAACGCGTTTATACGAAGACTTATAATTGTCAATCGTTACAAACTGAAAACGCTTAGACAAATTATCTGTAAATAATCTAAATAAAACTCCACGAATACCATAATTTTCTAATTCATTCAGCAAAACTGAATGATCAAGAGTGTCAAAGGCTTTGCTTAAATCAAGAAACAAACCAATAGTATACTGTTTCAAATCAAATGCTGTTGTAACTTTATGTATTAAATCAAGAAGAGCTGTGGAATTGGAGTGTCCCGAACGGAATCCATACTGATTGTTTGATAAAAGATTACATGAAATAAAAAAAAATGTAAAGTCGTTCGTAAAGACATTTTCAAATACTTTGGAAAAAAATGGCAGAACAGATATTGGACGATAATTCACCAAATTAGAAATATCACCACTTTTAAAAATAGGAATTACCTTGCCATCTTCAGTAGATCAGGAAATACGCCATTAGAAATGCACAAATTGAATATATTACATAAAGGTGAACAGATTACATGAATCACTCTTTTCACAACATCAACAGCTATATCATCATATCCTACACTGGTTCTACTCTTTGAATCATTCACAATATCAATAATTTCTTTTCATGTTATTGGAGAAAAATATGCCGTTTTATCATTTCTTGTCAATTGTGAACTATGATTATGACTTGAATATTGCACATTGTTTGTAAGATTAAAACCAATATCAACAAAATAATAATTAAATCTTTCAACCATATCATCTTTAGTAGTGATTGATGCACCACCAGTATTGATTTTCATTACATTTTGTTTTTTGAATTTCACACCTAATGCATTATTAATAACTTTCCATGTTGACTTTATGTCTCCTTTATTACCATCAAATTTCTTTTGATAATATTCACGTTTTACTTTCTTTAATTCATTTGTTACTTTATTTCTAATTTTTTTTAGAAACTCTTTTCCTATATTCAGTAGGATTATTCACATATTTCTTATATGATCTCCATTTTTTCCTTATCATTTTCATCAAATTCTTATTAATCTATGATTTATTCTTTCTATGTTTTACTTTAATTTCACACAAAGGAAAACATCTGCGATACAAACATCCAAATTTCGTTATAAACTCATCATAACAACAATTAGGATCAAATGACTTAAAATTCCAATCAACACTTTCCAAATTACGACAAAACTGTACAATATTCCTTTCATTTATGTGTCTTTTCCAGGAAACACACCTCTTTTCCTTAATTTCATCATAAGAAACATAAAATGCAGGAAAATGATCACTGATATCTGCCAAAATAAGTCCACAAAGTATATTTCTAATATTATTTGTAAATATATCATCTAATAAAGTTGCACATTTGGGAGTCACACGGGTTGCATAATGAATAAGTGGATACAAAGAATATGTTGCACATAAATTCACAAAGTCATTAGCATGTGGACAAGAAGAAACATTCATTGAATTAATATTAAAATCACCAACCAAATATATTATTTTGTTTTCCCTATTTACAATGTTCAAAACAGAAGAAACTGCATCTATAAAAAATTGCACAGCACCCAACACTGCATTCTTATTAACAGTATTATTTTCTATCTCAATGAATGAACTTTCACAGTGTTCATTACTCACACTCAAATCTTCTCTATGTTTATATATCAATCCATCCGGTACAAAAACACCCACGCCGCCACCTCTGCGTATAAAGCCAATTCAACACCAAGAGGGCGTAGATATTCTTAGGGGAATGATAAACGCCAAATAAATTCAAATAACAACAAAAACAACAGGGCCTTTGAAATTTCGGTTGAGATGGGTTTTGTGGTTTCCAACATTTTTTGATTATTTTGTTTGTTTGTTTGTTTGTTTTTTGATACTGCAAAACCTTTTATGAAATTTTCTTGCAGAGTGCGTAACATTACTGGATATATTATTTGTCATACACTGTATACAAATACAGTGTACATAATGTATATATATGTTTTTCAATTCAATACAATTTTATTGCCATCATTAACAAAAATGATACATAAATGCTGATAAAAGTACGCATTTATCGGTTCATGTCATTGAGCAATTCGACATAAAAGAAATACAAAATAGATATACACATACAGATACTTTGCCTTGAGAGTTATCTTTCTGTGGGTTTATATGATTAATTACCACTATACAATTTTTTTTATAACTAAAATGTATTTTTTGTCTTTTTTTGTAATATTTTCGTCTGTTTCATGTTGTGATCTTAAAACAATATTGTTTCATCTTCTTCTTTTTGTTGGGAACTATACCCGCACAAGACCCCTGGTCTTGCGTAGTTTCCATGTTACCTGAAATATTTCAAATATAGTTATCATATGTATTGCATGTTTGTTTACTCGTTCACTGTCTTCAGTTTGTTATTGTACAAAAGTTTTGGTGTATTTTTTATGAAACAGAATAAAGTTCAAGTGCAAGTTTTTTGATTAAATTAAATTATGGGGTATAGGTTTGGACTCCAAAACAGGACTAACCACTAATTAGAGGCACCGAGGTACATAGCTTTAAAGGACAAGTTCACCTTTATAGACATGTGGGTTGAGTGAATGCAGTAATATTAGTAGAACACATCAGTGAGAGTTTGAGAAAATCGGACAATCCGCTAAAAAGTTATGAATTTTTGAAGTTTCTGCTCAGTCATGGCTGGATGAAAAGACTACTATAGCTTGTGATGTCACATGAGTACAACGATATAAAGAAAGAATAAAGAAGATTCAACATATTTCCATTTTTCTCGCATAACAAAAGAACACCCGACTTCTCTCTTTCAGAAGGCAGGGGGAATAACATTACCCTTAACATACGTCAGTAGCAAGTCGAAGAAATGTGCACTTTATTAAAAAAGTAAAGTTTTGTGAAATTCTCTTTTTATTTTCCTTATATAGTTGTACGCATGTGACATCATACACTGTAGTAGTCTTCTCTTCCAGCAGTGACTGCGCAGATATTTAAAATATTCGTAACTTTTGAACGGATTGTCCAATTTTCCTCAAACTTTCACTGATGTGTTCCACTAATACTGCTGCATTCTCTCAATCCTTATGTATATGAAGGTGGACTTGTCCTTTAACAAAAGAGTATAAAAGCGCACGCAGATACTCTTTGGTCCATACAGATAAGCGAGGTTAGGTAGAGCATATATGCTTTATACTTAAGATCAAAAATTCAAGAAAAAGACGAGGAAAGATTAGGCCATAAGTAGGGTCCTATCGTGTGGCAGATGCGATGTTGAAGAGGGCCATTGAGGTTGGAGGGATCCTAAGGAGTGTGTGACCGTACGAAGCAGGGCGCAGTTTCGGAATTGCTTTGTGATATCGGAATTACTTTGCGACATTATTTTCACAAAGTGACAGTACATGTACCAGCTGCGCGCGATGTCACAATTCCTTTGTGATGGCATAATTGCTTTGTTTATGACATCATTTCACAAATACGATGTAGTGTATTATTTGGAAAAGTCATAAAAAGTGACGTCGTTTTCCAAAGAGTATTATCATATCAGAGCGTCAAACATGCCAATATTCTGAAAGTACATAATCCCGTGAATCATCAGAGGGAAATTTTAGATAAAAAAACATGAAAAAGATTATCTTGCTATCATTCTGTCAAGAGAGGATGAGTGGAGGGGGTAGGCTGCACTGTGGGAGAGCCACAGTGGACGAGGAGGCTGTGTTTGTAAGGTGGAGTGAAGATGGAGGCAGACTTGAGATGGAGTCAGAGCGGTGATGAGTGGAGTGGAAGGCAGAGTAGAGAGAGAGGCAGAGGTAAGGGAGACACAGTGAAGAGTGAGGTGGAGTGGAGAGTGACAGGCGGAGTGGAGAATGGGGTGGAGTGAGAGTGAGGCGGAGTGGAGAGTGAGGTGGAGTGGGGAGTGAGGGGGAGTAGAAAGTGACAGGCGGAGTGGGGAGTGAGGTGGAGTGGAGAGTGTGGTGGAATGGAGAGTGAGGTGGAGTGGGGAGTGAGGTGGAGTGGAGAGTGTGGTGGAATGGAGAGTGAGGTGGAGTGGGGAGTGAGGTGGAGTGGAGAGTGTGGTGGAATGGAGAGTGAGGTGGAGTGGAGAGTGAGGTGGAGTGGAGAATGGGGTGGAGTGGGGAGTGAGGTGGAGTGGAGAGTGAGGTGGAGTGGAGAGTGAGGTGGAGTGGAGAGTGAGGTGGAGTGGAGAGTGAGGCAGAGTGGAGAGTGAGGCGGAGTGGAGAGTGAGGTGGAGTGGAGAGTGAGGTGGAGTGGAGAGAGGTGGAGTGAGAGTGAGAGGCAGAGTGGAGAATGGGGTGGAGTGGAGAGTGAGGTGGAATGGAGAGTGAGATGGAGTGGAGAGTGAGGTGGAGTGAGAGTGAGGTGGAGTGGAGAGTGAGGTGGAGCGGAGAGTGAGGTGGAGCGGAGAGTGAGGCAGAGTGGAGAGTGAGGTGGAGTGGAGAGTGAGACGGAGTGGAGAGTGAGGCAGAGTGGAGAGTGAGGCAGAGTGGAGAGTGAGGCAGAGTGGAGAGTGAGGCGGAGTGGAGAGAGGTGGAGTGAGAGTGAGAGGTGGAGTGGAGAATGGGGTGGAGTGGAGAGTGAGGTGGAGTGGAGAGTGAGGTGGAGTGGAGAATGGGGTGGAGTGGGGAGTGAGGTGGAGTGGAGAGTGAGGTGGAGTGGAGAGTGAGGTGGAGTGGAGAGTGAGGTGGAGTGGAGAGTGAGGCAGAGTGGAGAGTGAGGCGGAGTGGAGAGTGAGGTGGAATGGAGAGTGAGATGGAGTGGAGAGTGAGGTGGAGTGAGAGTGAGAGGTGGAGTGGAGAATGGGGAGGAGTGGAGAGTGAGGTGGAGTGGAGAGTGCGGCAGAGTGGAGAGTGACAGGCGGAGTGGAGAGTGAGGTGGAGTGGAGAGTGAGGTGGAGTGGAGAGTGAGGCAGAGTGGAGAGTGACAGGCGGAGTGGAGAGTGAGGTGGAGCGGAGAGTGAGGCAGAGTGGAGAGTGAGGCAGAGTGGAGAGTGAGACGGAGTGGAGAGTGAGGCAGAGTGGAGAGTGAGGTGGAGTGGAGAGTGAGGTGGAGTGGAGAGTGAGGCAGAGTGGAGAGTGACAGGCGGAGTGGAGAGTGAGGTGGAGCGGAGAGTGAGGCAGAGTGGAGAGTGAGGCAGAGTGGAGAGTGAGGCAGAGTGGAGAGTGAGGCGGAGTGGAGAGAGGTGGAGTGAGAGTGAGAGGTGGAGTGGAGAATGGGGTGGAGTGGAGAGTGAGGTGGAGTGGAGAGTGAGGCAGAGTGGAGAGTGAGGTGGAGTAGAGAGTGACAGCCTGAGTGGAGAATGGGGTGGAGTGGCGTGTGAGGTGGAGTGGAGAATGGGGTGGAGTGGGGAGTGAGTTGGAGTGGAGAGGGAGGCGGAGTGGAGAGAGCATGTAATTTTGTAAGTTGTAAATAGTACAGAGGATACCATTCTAAGAGGAATTCAGCGTTTATTTGATGAAAATTGGTTCTGAAATGGCAAAGATACCCAAAAAAGAGCGATCCTAGTAAAAGGTGGGACCCACCTTTTATTACGATCGCTTTGTTTTACTTTGTTTTTGGGTGCCTCAGCCACACCAAAACCGATTTTCATCTAATAAACTTTGAATTCCTCTTAGAATGGTATCCTCTGTATTACTAGTATTTCATAAGTGGTGTCCTGGTTTCTCGAAAAAAGTTAAAAGTCAAATTCTCATCTCCACCAATACTAAACCATCCCTTTAAATGGAAAGATGAAGAGTGCATGAGAGCCTAGACGAAGTCCGTGGGAAGTGAGGTCATAATGGGAGAATAGGCAATGATAAGGAATGAGGAGATTGAGCCAATGAGGATTGGTGAAGACCGTGAATGCAGTGGGTTGTCTATTGTATGTAGAAAGAGTAGAACAATAACCAGGCAATACCAATTGAAGACAGAGAGTGATCTTTTCAGAATCATGATAGATTAAAATGGGTCTATAACTATTATAAAGATATAGGGCCTACTCTGCCTTGAGAGTTTCTGGTTAAAACTATGGGTAGAGCTGACTCCAAAAGAACTTTTCACCCAGGGGCGCAGCCCGAAGTGAATAGTTCTTTAAGAGGCACCGAGCCCTATAGTTTTAACAAGAATCTCGAAATTAGACAAAGTATAATTGTTTTATATTTTGGATGAAAAAAAAAGAGAAAATGGAAAAATGTGAAACAAGAACTCGTGTGGTGGATGCCATGTTGTGAAGGGACCCCACATTGACTCTATAAGAAGCAGTGCACGATGTCAGATTATTGCTTGTGATGTTACAGTAAATCGTTTGTTCAAAAATGTTGCATTTCACAGAGTGACGGTAAGAAGCAATGCACAATGTCAGAATTGCTTTATGAGGTCATAATTGTTTTGTTAGAAATATTGATATATTGCACAGACTGACGGTCGATTAGTACGCAATGTCAGAATTGTTTTGTGATGTCACAATTGTTTGTTGAAAACGTAACATTTTGAAGAGGACGATACAAAGCTGCGTACAATGCTTTGTGACATCATTTTGCAAATAGTAGGCTACTTCATGGAGTGTCAAACATTTATGACATAGCTGAAATTATATCTTGGATCAAAAATTTATCCTCTAGTGATTGGTTGGATGAGCTTCACATGGTAAAGGGTATTTTCAGCTATATCAGAGTGTTGGTCTATTTGACACTCCATAAAGTACTATTTGCAAAATGACGTCACTCCTATGACGACATTTTGCAAATAGTATACTATTTGCAAAAAGAATGTCATAAAGCATTTCTGAAATTGTGGGCAGCTTCGAACCGTCACTCTGTGAAATGTAACAATTTTAACAAACAATTGTTACGTCACAAAGCAATTCTGACATCGCGCACTGCATGTGTCGTACCGTCACTCTAAAATGTAACAATTTCTATAAAAAAAAACAACAGTGACGTCACAAAGCACTTTTGACATTGCGCGCTGCTCTTCCCGTCAGTCTGTGCATGTATCAATTTCTTGTAAAGCAATTGTGACGTCATAAAGCATTCTGACATTGCGCATTGCTTCGTACCGTCACTCTCTGAAATGTCACAATATTGTAACATCACAATGCAGCCTGGCATCGTGCGTTGTTTAGTAGAGTCCCTTCACAACATCGCATCCACCACTACTACAAGACTTCTCGTTTCGCATTTTCCCCAATATCCCCCTCTTTTGTTAAAATCTTTCATCCAAAATATAAAACAAATATACTTTGCCTAATTTCGAGTTTTTGGTTAAAACTATAGGCCTTGGTGTCTCCAAAAGAAATATTCACCTCTGCCCATAGTTTTAACCAGAAACTCTCTAGGCAAAGTATATTTGTATAATACCTATGATTACGTGAAGCTCTTTCATACCAATCACTAGAGGATACATTTTTAATCCAAAATATAAAAAGAAATATTGGTCTCATCATTGAAATGGGGGGAAATGGTATGTAGTGCGCGTCCATCTCTGCAACTCAACCACAATCTACCGCAGCCGTTGTGAAGTCGTGGATTTATTCCACGTTTTAGATGTAATTGGAATATTGCTGAAAGTAGAAATGATTCATATTGTGCGTGACTTGAAATCTGCCAGCATCCGCAGACTCATGAATGCTTGATACAGAGGGAAGAATGCATTCCCCGTGATAAATATATCATGTATAAAAATATATATTATGCAAGATGCACGGAATAATTTGCACATTGCAGTATGTTGGCCTGGAACTCTGAGCTGATTAAATAGAGATGGGCCGAGATCAGCACTGATGCCAGATGCGATGAATTAGTTGATGAAAATGAATACATGTATACTACAATGCGTCGATTACAATGACAAAGCCAATCCTTCCCGTCTTTCCAGAAAACATGCATAGCGCCATCCGCGTTCAAATGCTTTTACCCACTCAAAGCGTCGTCTGCTCCTTTTCGGGATTTCAAGCCTCTCTGTCTGAGTGAAGTATACCCGGATCCGAGTTTGGAAATAACTTGTCCTTTTCAAGGATTACCCTGTTTCAACATACGCTCACGCTGTAAGTAGAATATTATTCTCTATGTTTGAAATTTGTCTATCGTATTTCCATCTTAATGATGATGATTTGTTTTAATTGATGATATTAATGTGTTGATGCCTCCTGCGATGACATAACAAATTCGGCTTCTCCCGCCGCGCGGCCCAGTGATACGGCGGCGTCGTTTTCGTACAGCGACATGTTCGAGAATAGGTCCTACTTGCCCGTTTGTTTACTCGTGAATTTGGCGGCATCGGTTGCGTTTGCCTCCCTGCGAATTAAAATAGTGTACGCCCACTCTATCAACGCCATCACTATAGTTTGTGGATTGGGCACAGATTTGTTCCCTGCGACAGCATTTAAATCTTTTCATCTAAACAGTAGAATCTTTGGCTAAAATGTATGAAATATGCTCTCCTCTGTTAACTCCAAACGGCATGTATGTGATTGTTATCTGTGCTTGAACCTGTCAATTTTAACTACACAGGAGTGACCAAAATTAGAGGTTCAAGAGGGGTTATGAAAGAAGAAGAATTGACAATTGTAATTTGAGATCCAACTAATCTGCACTGAATAACGTCGGGCAAATGATTGTTCGGCAGATTGAATTCTGCAGAATATATATTTGATTTAATCTTTGCTTTATTTGACTCATGTTTCACACTATAGAAATCAGCAAAGTTGATATTTATTTGTGAAGTCACTGAAATAGAAATACGATATTTACACCATCAACACCAATATACCAGTGTAGACATGTGCAATCATTTTTTCCTTTTAATTGACACTGTTAATTATTGCTTTATTCTGCCCGTTATGTTATATGCATCTCATGAAGACATCTGGGAACTTTTTTCCATAATATGGACCATTATAAAGAATCTGAATGTGAATGCGAACATGAATTATACTCCACACATCTATCCTATAGTGTTCAATGTCAAAGGTCATTTGCCATGTAATTGGATAGTTGTGTTGGTATCAGGTTTACAAATTGTGTGACAAGGATCAGGCTCCCATTTTCTGTAATAATTTTAATATACCAATATGGAGATTTAGTGTCATTCTTACTCTCATGGGCACCAACTGAAAATGGTGACAATGTTCTACACAATGTCAATGTTAAACTGTTAACCTTTGACTTGCCTGGTAATATAGTAGGCAGTGGATAAATGATGAAGCAGAGCCTACAGGCTCAAGGCCTTCATTTTTGAATAAGTACATTACATATTTAAGTGTCAATAGGATAACAACTGTATCCACTTGATCATTTGCCTGATAAGCCGTATCACGTGTCATTCATTTTCTCCGTGGGAGCTACAATACTTGGCTGACTTTTTTTTTCATTTATTGTATTTTATTTCATTTCCAATAATGCACAACATTTAGGCTTACATACACATAATAACACAATATCAATATGCAAACACATAAGACAATATCAATACAATGTAGTAACGAAGAAAATTTCTGTGAAATTAACAATACTGTGCATCACTTTCTGGTGATAAGGAATTAAAATTTTGTGGCAGGGGACATGATTTTTCTTATGCTCATTATAGAATCAAGGAAAAACAGAGGAGAAAGCATTCAATGACATTACCTTTTCATATGGACATCTTTTAATTGGTGTTGATGGGATCTATTAATCAATAATGAAAAATAGAACTTTGAGAAGACGCAAATTGAACGTGTTTTGTCAGTGGATATCAACTGAATATCTCAATTTCTATCATTTTCTTCTGCTACTTTTTCTTGTCCTTCTTTTCAGATATTTTAATTTTTTCTCTCCTTCATCATCAATTCTTTTTATGCTCACTTTTGTCTCCTGTTTCTTTTGCCCTTTTCGTCCTTTCTCCCCCCCCCCTCTTCCTCTTGAACACCATCTGGTCTCACCACTTACCATGCGAATCCATATCAACAAAGTAACCAAAACTCTACAAGGAATATGAAAATTCAACAAATTTTGTGTTACAGATTTAGTTTTTCGAATGGTCAAATTCTTGGCTGGTATATTGTCAGGTCTTACTGTAAAAGCTGAGATAAAAATCAATCATGAACACTTTCACATTTGTGAACTGACAATTATCATCAATTATTAAAGTAAATTTGATACATCAGTGCTACACTCGACCAGTGGAATGGTTGTGGAAAAGACCAATATGTAGATGGATGGCCATGAAAAACAGGGACATGTGATTCTGAGTAAGTGAGCATGCATATAGGTTGCCTAGCAACAAGAAACTAGCAAGAACACCATTGATGCATTATGTGCGTGGCTGCTTTACTTTGTGGTTTCATGGGCACATGACAACTGTGTACATTATCTTGAGTAGATACAATAATGCAGCGATTTGTCTGATTCAATTTTGCTTATAAACATAACTCAAAAAGTGCAATATGCCTGTTTGTATAAAACTTGATGAATTAAGTTTTTTTTTATTATATAGAATGCAAGTATGAATGTACTTCTTGTGGTACCCGTAGTGAGTTTAGACACCACAAATTGGACCTTGCTTGGTAGGAGTTGATATTTTGTCTCTGCTAAAAAAATTGTTCATGGCGGTTTGGAAAGAGGAAGCAGAAATCAAATATGCATGCCATCATAACTTAGAACATTCGAGTGTGATCAGAGATCCCCTGATGATGTTGCCGTGGCGACAGACATTCTAGTTATGACAGAATTCTCACCTGACTGAATCATTCATCCCAGCCTCCCATACAGAGCAACGTCTCATGATCCTCAGAATGAAATGTAGTGGACAAAATGATATCAAGCTCAGGCAGCAGAGCAGGTTTGAATAAAAGGAAGGCTAAAAGCTAAGACAAGTAGACAGACAGACAGACAGACAGACAGAAATATACAATTGTAGAGGAGCAAGTCTTTTGTTCATGTGCCTCTAGTAATGTGAATTTGTAAAGAAAATTATATAATTGTAGGTATATATGAGATGAACACGAAGCGTGGATATCGCCAGATACTGAAGTCTGAAGCCTCATACACAGCAGGTGAAATAAGTGCAGCAAGAGACAAAAGATAATTATTGTGCTAAAGCTACTATAGTATGCAAGGAGACATCATTAACCCGTTGAAGACGAGTCCGGAGTATACTAATATACTCGGGCAGGTGTCTATGGGAAGTGTGTGTTGTAGGAAAATCAGTCCATCCTCAACGGTTTAAAAATCTATGTGAGGTCTCAGTGAAAGAGACTGGCAGAGGGAAAAATATGGCAATACATATCCAAGCAAGTAAAGGTACTAATGGAGAGAGATGAACAGATGGGACGATAGAAGAAGATAAAGATAGAGGTTGAGAGACAACCATCGGACATAGATTTTGTGTTTGCTAGGTACGCAAAATAGGCACATTGTTTAGATAGTTTGATAGATAGGTAAATAGAATGATGAAGAAGTGAAATTGATAGAAAAATGAATAGAATGATGAACATGTAAGCTTTGATAGATAAGTAAGTAGAATGATGAACAAACAAAATTAATTGATAGATAAATAGAATGATGACCAGGTGAAATTGATGGATAGATATATAGTTAACACAATTGATAGATAGATGGTTGAGAAGACAGAAAGAGAAGAAAGAAAAGAGGAAAGTAATTCATATCACGTTTTTGTGTTATTTAATTTTTTCCCCTTTTAATTATCATTTACCAAATGAATGGTGACAGAAAACCGTGTGCGGTTAGTGTTCATGAAATTGAATATCAACTACCCGCTGGTTATGCGTTGTGTCTGTAGCTCAGAGTAATCAATCAACTTACATTGTGTGAGCGTGGCTTTATTACACCATCCCCTAGTCTGTTGGTACGGCTGGATTGACATTCCCTTATGCGTGATGTTTCAATTCCCCTGCTCAGTCAGTTCACAGAACTTATTTCTAGTTGCGTGCGAAGACTGTCTAGAATTCAAGTAATAAGTTCAGTCAGAAAAGCACTAATTTGCTGATTGCTTAGTTTTGTTTTGTTCAAGGACATACAGGCAAAGAAATGCATTGGATTTGGATCAGCTCAAGTCAATATCAAGGCCTTTGATAACTATTTGGAACTGCTACTATGTCGCATGAAATTATCTTTGCCCCGGAATATATAAATGCTTTAATATGTAGGGGTACATCGTGCTTCATACAGACTACATTCATATCTCATTCAAAGCCACAATTACATGCGAATATTCACAAACACTAATTTTCTTTTTATATTGTGCATTAATCTGTCAAATTTTCCAAATTCAAAGCTTTTCAATGATGTATGATATGTCCCACGTCACTTTGAAAAAAAAAAAGTTGACACAGACACTCGAGAAAAGCCAGCAGCCAAATGAATGCACATGCAAAAAATAAAGCTTTGCAGTTAAGAGTAAGTTAAACACATAGGTCTGTTACAATCATCACAGTAACCTGCATCATAAACACCAAAAAGTTCAGAATTGATAAAAAAAAGAAAAAAAAATGTGTGTTGTATGAATTTCATAGAAGAGGTAATTAAGATACAAAACTTTCTATTTTGTCCAACCCTCCCCCCCCAAAAAAAGAAATATATATATATATATATATATATATATATATATATATATATATTTGGTTGCCATGTTATTTGCCTGTTGTATGTTATTCCAAATAGTCATTATCAAACAGCATTACCCTCTAGCATGCTCTGAGACTGCTCCTATTTGGGAATCATGTCTTCTTCTCTTTTTTTCTTTTTTTGGTAGGGCTGAGCTGTAATGATACTATTTTCAAATCTTAACCCGTTGAAGACTAGTCCTGAGTGTTCTCAGGCAGGTGTCTATGGGAAATGTGTGTTATATATAGCAAAATCAGCCCAGCCTCCATGGGTTAAAGGGTGTGTACAGTTCTGGTCGAGGTGTAGATTTAGCTTTTAACATTTTGCGAGATATTCAGAAACCACTCTATGAGATGTCAAAGAGCATGCAGTTCTAAGGGGTATCAAAAGTTTATTCGATGAAAATCGGTTTTGAAACGGCTGAGATATCCAAAAACAAGGTGAAACAAAGAGATCCTAATAAAGTTGGGGCATGTCGCCTTTTATTATCAGCACTTTTTTGGATATCTCAGCCATTTTAAAACCAATTTTCATCAAATAAACGTTGAATCCTTCTTAAAATTACATGCTCTTTCATATTTCATAAGAGGCTTTTCATTATCCCACTTAGGAATGTTCAAAACATGAATCCCTACCTCAACCAGTACTGTACAGTCCCTTTAAGTGCTGATGATATTTACAAATGACAACAATTGTGATGTTGTTAAAGATCATGATTTCATCAACTTATGAAAAATTAACTGTGATCATCTACATATTTCTCATATGCACCGTATATAGATTAACATTTTTTCTTACTACTGCTAGTTGCCTGAGATGAACTAGAAGGGCTCGGCATCATTCACCTGTTTTCTGGTGTTCGTGTATGGGGTGGAACATTTTACTGGGTTTGTACCCTGCTCTTTGCAAGGAAGTGCTGCGGAATCTTGCTTGTATGTTAGTCACACTATTTAATACTAAAGAGGACAACATGTTTACATACAATGTTGTGCAGCTGCATTCCCCGAGAAAATATGAGCCATCTGATTGCAAGGCAGACCCCTTAAATAACCTACTGATGAGCCACCTTGCCACCCTATTGCAATGACGGAACAAAATGAATAGATAAATGCTTACAAATCAAGAGGGTTTCAAGTATATCTGACAGTAGACACTGGTGTTTTTTCCCACATTTCTTTAAACCATCACCTGCTCTGTCCTGCATCTTTTTCTTTTTTAATCCTTGTGTAATTTGCAAGAGTGCTACAATGCCTACATAAATTTTTAAAGCAATTATTGATATATTACATGCATTTTTAATGTAATTGAGCTCAGCAGCTAACGCAAAATGAGCCTCTCTCATGACATAAACAAAGTGTACGCTGAATAGGAGCCAGGCCAAGCTAGTAAGTTGTGTATTGTTCCATCATGGCTGGCATATTGCAAATTTGTACAGTACTTTGCAAAACTGTATTATGCATGCAATTGTAATCGGTCAAATACCCAAATGAGGGGGGAAAAATTCTGAGATCGCGGCATCCGACATCAAATAATGAAAAAGAGGGATGTCATTGTCATGATCTAACCAGATGGTATTAACTGAATTCCCATTGTCCTGTCCCCATTGGTAGTCAGCTTGGAGTATGATTATACTTTTCACTCCTGGATCAATTATTCAAGGTTGTCAAGGTGAAATTTGGACCAGGAAATAGCTCGGTGTGTAGTGGCTCCATGCTCAGACCATTACCAATAAAAGTGTGTGTAATTAACAAATTTGCAGCTGGTTCACTAAATATATCCCTTTCTCTCTCTTTCTCTCTTTCTAATTATTGTGGGACCTTTTCTGTCCAAACGCCCCCCCCCCCCCCTTTCACTGGATGCCCATAGCATAGCACCTGTGGAATTAAAGAGTAGGAAATTACTAGTGTTTATAGATAAACCTTCACTGATAGTGAATCTTGTATGGATCGATGCAACAGCAAATATGTAGAATACATATATTCTCATACGAGATGATCATTTAAGCTCTTTTCCCCCAATATCTTTGGGAACTGAGAAACTGACTTCTTTTAGACAATTTTTCTGTTTACAGTGATTGATACAGAAATGTTAAAGAGTGTATAATATGCTACTTTATAAAGACAGGTAAAGATATATGGATGGATCTGAAATACGCATATACACACAATCATGTATATTTCCTTAAAGATAATTATAGAGAAATATTTACTGTAAATTTCAAGTTAGTCTTGCTGAATCAACAGAGGTCAAAGTCTTATCATAATCCATTGTAGAAAAGTTTACTGACATGCTGTATAGTACAGCATTTCTTGAAATGTACCCAGTGGAGGTATGCCAGTGTGATGGTTGTACTAGCTATGTAATAGGACTTTCTGTAACCAAGAACACCACTCTTGTATACAGTAATAGGATCTGCTACACAAATACATTATGAGTAATGTCATGTCTGGAGCGAGACAGACAGAGGGAGAGAGAAAGGAGAAAAGGAAAAATTGTATGTATGCTTGCTGTTTGAATTGTTTGTCCTGAACAAACACTCCCATGTCTCTCAGTCCCAGCTACTCATAGGTCTGTTTGCCAAGTGCTCATACACAATTTGTGTTGCCAAGCACTCAGGATTTGATGTCACTGCTCTTTCTTGTTGTGATCAAAATGATTTTACAGAAGTCACATCCCAGAATGAAGACTGAAATTCAATTATTTAGGTGGAAACATTAGATTATTTGGGATTTTCAGGATGCATTTATAGTTACATTGGCTTCATTGATTTGCATGCTGAAGTAGGTCTTTACTTTCACCGAAGATGAATGCAGTATTCCAATGCCTTCAAGGTTATTGGAGTGCAAGTATTGTGACAAAATCACATTTCTTGCAATGAATATTCTCTTGCTAAATACAGTGCAAACTGCACATGGAGCTGGAAAAAAATTCCCTCCAATTTGTGACTTTCCTGTGATGTTTTCATTTGTCATTTGGTACAGTTGCCTAGCAACATTCAAACAAATGTTGAGAATTTCTCTGATGTAGCAGTGAGAATGGCCCCGTGTGTGTACATTAACAAGAATGAAGACTGTAGAAATATCAATGCCAATCGAGAACCACAACAATGTTCTGATCAATATATGAAGAATACTCCGTAAGAACATACACAGATACACACAGAAACAGATGAAAAGAACCAAAGACACAAATTGGTATTTGGAATTTGGATAATATTGATAGTCATATCAGCACATGGCATAACTTTTCTCATCTACCATACTCGTTATATCTGATTACTTGGTCAATGCTCAAAATCATATTTAAAATCATATTCTAAATTGATTCAGAGTGAGGGAACACAACCCCCCCCCCCCAAGAATATGACCAGTGTCTGATGGAGAAGTGCCGTACAGATTTATATATTTATTCTTCTTGAAATGGACTTATGCACCCCTGTCTTTGAATGGAACAATAAATTAGCCACCATTAAATCAGAATCAGGTAAAACATTAACCACACTGAGTGGTGACATTCTGATAACCCATTTACTCAACGACATAATCTCTGCAGAACATCGCCGATTGATGAGAGCTGTTAGATCCCTGTCAGACGTACGCTTTATCCATTCATCGATATCGGCCCCATTTCTTGGAGAGCAAACTTCAGCGCTGTTGATCTTATGAACTCTATCTCTGTGTCCCAATCTCTGAATGGCTGTTGGAAGTCACGGCTTGAAGAAATCATAGTTAAAGAAATTTTGTTCACTTTGTGTATTTTTGTCATATATAAATCATGCGCACACACGCACACACACATATACACACACGCACACTTACACTATGTATCAATAGACATATACTTGTATTTTTATTGGCATACATCCACCCAAAAATGTAGAAATAAAACTTTTGTTTTCTAAATGACTGTATAAAGGGATTACATTCATGCACTATATGCATCAAAAAGTATTTTGATTCTATATATATTTTTGTTGTTGTTGTAAAGGAGTTGGTTACTATGTTTTCAAGTTGGTACTTTGCTCTTCTAAACAAACACATTTGCACTAAATGAAATTTTTGTACTTGGCTAAAGCAAACTCATGATGGTATCCACAAACACTGTCATGAACTTTGATGTCATTTTCTGCCACATGAGATTCATATTTTACTCTTTCTACATTGTAGAAATGTTTGCTTACAATCAGGCCCTGTAATTTGGAGGATGTTTGATTTGAAATCAGATTCTGTGAGACAGTACTTGAAATAGTAAAGAGAGGTATCTATTCAAAATGGTCTTTTTTACATTTCATAGATTGAATGTAGTTAAACAATGTGAAGTATAAAACCTTGCCATAGCCATAGTAACTGTTGAAATGTGGTTTTTGCAAGGAGGTATACCTCCTTGGTTTTTGTAGGTCATATATTCTATATGATTCTTATTCATCCATAAGCTTGTATTACTGAAGTGAGGTCATTATGAAATACCCTTTGCTCGTTTCAAATCTAGATGGTAATACTCAATTTTTTGAAACTATATTCCTTTTATATGACATTGACTAGAGTCTGCTTTATTCTATCCTTTGTGTAATATTTACAGAGCCCTTTTCATTCTTTATGACATGCAAAAATGATCATTATCCAATTAGCATATAAAACCAAAAACTATATCATGGCCAACTTGGATGATAATTTTCTGTCTACTGTGGAATCGCTGTTTTGACATTCATCAACCCATTACCCATATGTCAAAATAGAGTTCAAATGTACCTTGCTCTGATAGCAACTTTTGTAGCAATTGCTATATATATGATGTGCAGTCACCTCAAGTTTTTTTATTTCTTTTATTTATCAGAGAAGGTATTCAATGCAGAAAAAAGGGGTCATATAGTTCCCTGTAGACCAATGGTGAATTTCTGTTAACCCCTATCATCCAGAGTATCTTACATTGTATTTAGGACGTGAGGAAAAAAACACAATCTGATATTTTATACAAGAAAGATACATCAGCCAATGAGCCAATACGTGAGTGCATGTATGGTAGACTTCATTTCAGTGTTAGATAGATGTGCGTATATTTGTGTGTGTCTGTGTGTGTGTGTGTTGATTTGTAAGTTTATATCTCTGTTAACATAGAGGAGTGTATCTTATCTTCTAACATGCAGGTGTGATATGTAACACATGCAGCTTTATGGGAAGGAACCTACTTTTTGATGGTGCCATAGTTGTAAGAACCCTGCAAATATTTGCAGAAGTTATTCATTTTTTGCTTTTCCCAACTTTGCGTTCACTATTTACTTAATAGCAGACCAGAGCTGCAGCATAAAGTGGTGGTAAAAATAACAAAGGCAGTATAGTTAATAGCATATAGTACATACTAGTAGTAGTAGTAGTAGTAGCAGTGACGGTAGTCGAAGTGGTAGTTGTGGTAACAGTAGTAGTAGTAGTAGTAGTAGTAGTAGTAGTAGTAGTAGTAGTAGTAGTAGTAGTAGTAGTGCCCATTATATTGTCATGAGCAGTGGTAGGTAATTGCTGTAGAGACTCACAACATCTCTCACAGCTGTGTATAACTCCCTCCTCCTTCTCGTCCCAGCACTTATCCCTAGGTAACTTAAATAGTTCGCCCCCTCCATTTAAGTGCCTCTGCATTTTTGGTCTTCACCAATCCTTTGAGCAAACCTACCCAGCAAGCTAATAACAAAGAAACATGCGTGCCCCTTACAAGGTTTCGTACAACCTCCTGTGGGCAAATAAAAAGAGTCCTAACAGCTAACCCAACAGATCCCCAAAGGGTTTATCCTCCAGTGAGTCAACTCCGGGAGATACAAGCAGAGATATACCCCCCTATTTAGGAGTTATGATCCCAAGTATCGTCAACCCCAAGGCGATAACACCTCATGTCCAGTGTAGCAACCAACCTGTGTCAAAGATTAACCGGTAATGGGAGACCGCCCGCTCCATCCTCAATCAATGGGAGCCCCTAGTGCCAAACTGGTGACAAAAAATGTTTGGATTGGTCATGCGGTGATGACCAATCAGGCCACTACTGGGCTGGAGTGGCGGTCAGTTTCAAATCGGTACCCTCCATTCCGTCCGTCTCCTTGAACTGCCCGCCATGCAGGTGGTGTGAACATTGGACAGGTTAATAAAATCAGTTAATTGTCTTCTTGCAGCCCCCAAACGCTTCTCATTAACATGCCCAATGGCCGTTCGAGGCTAGTTTGTCGGGCTCGTTTTCCTTTAGCTTGTCCCTTCCAATTAAAAATAGAAATACTTCCCCAGGAAGACTGACTGATGCTGTTTGCAAGGGATGGTCATTGTTTAGTCCTTGCTCTCTCAATGGACGAGGGAGATTTTTGGCTTTTTTTTTCATCCAGCCTACAAGACAGTGAGTAAACACTTGAGATAATTCTTCACAGTGGCTGATGCAAGGGATCCGTCCTGGTACAACAAATTGGTGGCTACTGTTCCAGCGTATTCCACTGGAAGAGAGTAGAATTATAATGAGGCTACTGTGCATCTGATTAGACAAGTGAATAAACTACACACGTGTGGATTCTACCAATACCTTGGATACTCCAATAAGGGGAAGAGGATGCACATGTGCTACAATGTACTTTGAATATTGATCTCCTTGTTAATGTGGAATATCGTTGCAGAGTATAGATACATTGATCTGTTGATCCCAGTTTGAAAACTCTTGTGTACTCTGACAATTGGATGTTTGCTTGTATACACCCAGATGTGGAGAATGTGTATTGTTCTAACTCAGTGCAACTGATTAGAAATAATGCTTTAAGATTGGAACCACTTGGAATACCATTGAAATTGAGTTGAACATACAGCCCAGGTGAGAACTGTTCTAATGGAGTTAAGAATTAATGAAAGAGACATAGAGAAAGCTTCTATATTGATATGAGAATATTTGTTGTTGTCTAGACTTATTACTTTATGTCAATCGAAATGTTTCTGGTAAGTTTCATACTCTTATTCTGCATCTGTATGCACAACAGGGTATCTTAACCCGTTGAGGATGGACTGATTTTGCTACAACATGCATTTCCCTTAGACATCTGCCTGAGTATGCTCAGGACTCGTCTTCAATGGGTTAAGGAATGTAATACATTGCAAAATTATTTTGTGGAAGGTGACAAATAATTAATGTTCACACACACTTGCCAGTGTGATATTATACCCACTTAACTTTTGAAATATACCTGTAACCAGGAAAAAACAACAGCAAAAAAAAATCTTTATTGTCAAGTTTTCTGAAGAAAAATCATGTTAAAGAATAATTACTTAAAAGTAATTGGCAATGAATATGCTGTTTTCTTTAGAAATATGTACATAGAATTATCTGATATTGTAAAAGCCTTGAGTGGCATAAATTTCTGCTTAGTCTATTCTTAGTGTAAAAGAAAACACTCCATCTGAAGATAACTTACTCTTTAAGTCTATCGTTAGTGTAAAAGAAAACACTACTCCTGTAGATAAATTAGTGCTTGGACTATGGTTAGTGTAAAAAGAAAACACTCTGTTTGTAGGTTTTGCGAGGGCAGCTTCCAAAGTGATTAGGACGGTTTGTGCAAATGGCAGTTTCTCACCTTTGACCGGTTGAAGAATCCGAGAGATAGCAACGACGATGTGACCAATGTTAATGCATCGTTAAAGACATATTTCATAACCATAAACTGCACTTTATAACCACCTGTCTCCGGTTATTGGACCCTGATTGAGCAAACAGGTTGCCAGAAACTCCACTATACTCGCTGTCAAAGCTTGCAGTGTGTCTCCGTATTATTCAAGCAAGTAGTAGCAAGATTTTTTCCTCATGCTTGGCAAGTGCTCTTAAGTATGGCTTCATGAATGCATTTAGTATAAAGATGGAGGAGGCATTCTCTGCAGAGATTTTTTTTTGTTTTTTTTTTTTGGTGCTGTTAATTTAGAGTAATTACGCCAGAGATCCTATATTTGCACAGACCTCACAAGTCCTCTTGTGGTCATATTTATGAAATTGGTCAATATTTACTCGGGCTTGGGGTACCCTTGTCCTGCTGGCTAAGACATAGAGAGCTTTTTTTTTTTTCAATCTTTGGCCCTTCATCCACCAATTATGATGGGGGGGGGAGGGGAGGGAGGGGGAGTAAGGAGATTTTTGACAGGTTGTCATGTCATGCATGTCCGTGTGTGCTTAGATTGATGGGAATTAAATCATAGGAAATTGAGTGATACATGAAGAGTCAGGTACAGTGATTATCAAAACAGTGCATTTCTGGTGAAGAGGGTATCTTTGGAGAAGATACTGACTTTGATAAAATCTATTATATATATATATACCTATGTTTTTGATTCAGGGATGCCATCTTTTGATCATGAATGTGTAGACTGTGATGGGAACATACAAAAATCATCACAATATTTTTTTTGTGAGATATTCCTTGTGATTAAAAACATGTGATTCCTGCTCTGTGTGTGGCAGTTTGTGAAATTATTCTCTAAAATACCCTTTTCTCTTTCTCATCACTATAAAAGGATGTTCATACCTGACACTAGCACAAACAAACATTAATATATAGTTAATTGGAACAAGTTCCCATATCTCGAATGTGTATCTGTTACTTACCATTGCAAATGTCGTGCAGAATTCTGCAGCCAAGAAATCGTAGGAATGCTACATGGCACACTCATATAATTGCCTTTAAACCTCTTATCTGAGGGATGAAGTGGAATATTTTTTTTGGGTCTACATCATACAATGTTGAACAATTAGATATCACATAATAAGCATCATACACTACGTATTCACTAGAGCTCAATTAGCAGTGCTTTCTTGTGAATTTGTTTGTTTGTTTATTTGTTTGTTTTTCTTTTCTTTTTACCTTGCTGGCAAGAGCCTGCACTTAAAGTATGACTTGAGGGACAGCACCAATAATTCATGTGAACATTTCTTCACTGATATCAATACTTATGAACCCTTACATGCATACCAGCACAATTTTATCATAATCTGCTTTCCCAAGGCTCGACTGATTTCTGATGGCTATGTTCACTACAACATTTGTGATGAGCCACACATCATAGATATTTTCAAGATATTCCTAGTTTGCCTTCAGACAATAACAGATTAACCCATCAGAGATGCTGTGATATGCTGTTAGAAGCATGCAATCCCAATAGGTCCCAGGCATACATTATGCAGGGGCCTGATGACTGTATGGGTGAAGGGACCACTCGGTCAGGAAAATGTGGTTCAATATCTGGCATAAGACCAGATGTTGCTAATACATGTTGTCATATAATGATGTTGATTTTGATTTAATTTTGATTTAAAAAGGAAGTCTACCAAGTCTGTTTGAATAGATGTAGAAGAACTAGAGGAAAAGGACCATGAAAGTTTGAGCAAGTACTGATCAAAACTAGAAAATTATGATTTTCTGAAAGTTGTGATCAAATGAAATACAAATAAGCAATGCTGTGATGTCACAGATGAGCTCATACACCCCCACTCCCTTTAGTACTGTGAAATTATTGTTAATTTCAATTTTTTTCTATCTTGAAAGTCAATTTCCAATTCTACATGCTCTCTTGATACAGTCAGTGTAAATATTTTTCTATACTTATCGAGCCAAAACAAAACAAAACAAAACAAAACAATTGAATAACATATAAATTTGATATACAGGGCAATTGAAGGTGAGCTTACATGATACATCACAAATTAAGTTGTTTCTGTCTCATTTGTCAAACCTTCAAAATTTCTTTACTTTCTTATTTGCGATCAGAATTTGGTCAAACTTTCACTTTATTGTTCCTCTAATTTTTCTAGTTGTATTTAAAACGACTTTTGTGAAAATATCGCTTTTACAGCAGCAGACTTAGGGAAGGAATGGTATACACTTCTGTATACACTCTCAATGTGTGTTATTATGCATCAAATGCTAATGACAGAGCACAAGAGAGCTTATCATTCAGTAGAAGTGCTTGTTCTTCAACTTGACAATACAACAAGAAGGGCATACTTGTATTTAGAAGTGCCACAGTGTGTACTTTTTGCATTAGCTTGAGTTAACTCTTGCCTCACAAAGACAGTAAGATCTTTTTGGTAGCAAGCAAACAGTGATTTTGTGTACAACAAATAATCTATGCAGCTCTGTTGTACTAGAGATGCACATGTGATCTTTTAGCACTGATCAGTATGTGAGCTTGAGTTTAGAAATTTACCTTTATTTTTTGTTAAGTAAGTGTTGTATTAGATGGAGAGTGCAAATTTTTCTCGGTGGTTCTTCCTTGGAGTATATTATCTGTGCACACAGAGCTCATTTGTATTACTTGTCTCTTAATGCCTCAGCTGCACAGTAGGCCCTCATCAGTTTTCTTTCTATTATTTATTCCAATCCATGCCTATAATGACCCCTCTCTTTTTGTCTGTGTATATATGTCTGTCTGTCTGTCATTCTGTGTCTGAACGCATTTATACTCCGATGTCTTTGACAGCATTAAGTCGTTTTCTCTGTGCCTCTCTGTTGCCTCAGTAGTAATAAGGCAACAGAACGTAACCCAAAATTTGAACATATATATATATTTTTTTCTTTTTTATTAAGAACACGTTCTAGCTATCAAATAAAATGCACTCTTTCTAAAAAGGAAGTCCCAAATATCAACTGTAGTGTTAACAATCTTAGAGATATAGAAAGATGTATCTAACACATTTTGTTTACAACTTTGTCATCTGTAGTTAGGCAAAGGAGTGTAACTTGAGATATGCGTAAAAATTATGCAGAAAACATTTGTGCCATCATGGCAAATTAATGTACATCTTTACTTTACTGATTTAAAGGATGCTTGTGCAATGTAAGTTAAAAGATACACCCTTTGGGCAAATTAGACTTAATTCTTTGGGGAGCGCTCTGATTTTGTAGGAAGTTGCATATCTATTTAGAGTGTTAATTACTCTAAAATTACATATTCTTTTGGCTGAAATTTTGTGAAAATATCCTGTAAGACAAGCTACAGAAGTCTACATCTTTTAAAGTATAACAGTAGAAGGACAGAAAAATGGGAAGGGACTTAATTTTCAAACCCATATTTCTCAAAACATGGCATATTGAGTTATATACTGTAAAATTACATTATACAGCCAACCTTATTTTGCTTACTGTCATCATCACTTCATATCACGTCATATATTTTGTTAATGAAATTAGTGTACATACTTTTTTACTTGCTGTCTGTGTGTATGTCTGTTTCTATCTCTCTGTCTGTCTCTCTGTCTGTTTCTGTCTCTTTGACTGTCTCTGGCTGTCTGTTTGTATGTTTGTCTGACTGTGTATCTTTCTCTCTCTCTCTCTCTCTCTCTCTATAGATATATATATATCTATCCCTCTATTTCTGCCCCTATCTATTTCTCTCTCTCTCTCTCCCTCTGTCTGTCTGTCTGTCTGTCTGTCAGACAGGCGGTCAGCAGTCATGCATTCACTTGACCTGGAAATCAGTGTCGGAGACAAGCCAGAATGAAATAGAAGAAGAGTTTGTTTAATGGTATTAGGGTTCAGGTGATCCCCCGAGCCTCTGGGATGACTGAAAGGATCTCATTTCTACACAAATACACCGACACATCCACGCATGACACATTTTATTCTTCGTGCAGGAATCAGATGCTACAAAAACATTGAAATCTATATGCTGTTTAACCCTGTTGGGAGCATGATTTTAAAATACCATTGGCAGCTCATGCAGTGCCATTGGCCTTGGTAGTGATTGAGTTAATCTTGTTCAACCTTATACCTTCCAATAGTTTAAGACACTGACGTGTTGGGTTTGCTTTTCTGGTTCCTAAGTGCATTTCAGTGTAAATGTTTTCTTCCTTGGACATTTGTGACTTTGTGATAAGCTATAAGAACACATCAACATCAAATGTTGCTAGATATAATGTGTTACTGATGAAGAAACAGAACCAAATAATTTTGTTGTTAAATTTTTACATATTCTTGGAATACTCAAGAATTATTGTAGTCATAACATAATCAAATAAAGGAATTATCTTGTAATTTTTGAGCTATGAATATCACTGCTTTTAAGAGGTAATACTAGTTTCTGCTCCCAACCCCAAGGCATATTCCAAGCCAAACAGATAGATTGAGCTTGAAAGTTGAAACCAACTAGTTCTGCATAACAAATCTATTTTAATGTGGAATAAAGAAATCATCAAATTGAAATAAATGAAAGTTAATGGTAAACAATCGTGTTGTCACATATGTCTTTTTTTTTTGCTGAACATTCTAAAGTGCTGTATCAGGTCTACGCCCACTAAAACTGCATTTCCTCACATATGACTTTTTGATGCTGTAGTAGACCTTAATATAGGTGATCTTTGTTATAGCAGATAAATGTTGAAAGTGGTTATAGTAAAACAGTCTTATCATCTATTATGTAAAGTAATTTATATATTGCAGTTTGTTTATTTGAATGGAATCCACCCATTTCCACTTAAAGGTGTTGATGTCATTCATAAACCTGTGTACTGTAAAAGTGGACATTTTCGCAGTGTTTTCATGCATTTCGTGCAACCAGATGCTAGCACAAGAAATAAAAGCATGGGAATATTTTTGCATGCCATATGTTCCAGTAGTTTATGTCCTGATTCTGCAAAATTAAAAACATGCAAAATCCATCTTACCTGGCCGTGCATACTCGCGCGAAAATATTCACTTTTGCAATACGTGATATGATTTCAAAGGTCATTCTCCTTGTGGTACATTTATGTTGGTGTGAAGGGTTAGTGAGAATTCACCATTAACTGGGTATATCAACATATACACCTCATTCACATTGTTACTGAAAAAGCCAGCAAAGGAATGCCAATATTTTATTCTCATTTCATCTCAAAGCAAAGGCTTTACAAAAAGACAAAGAATTTAAGCAGTTGTGTAAAATACTTCTTCTTTCAAAGCGTGACAAATGTTAGAAAATGTGCTTTCAATTATTGCAGATTCAGACTGTTTAAGATACTATTGTATCATCATATTGCTGATACAGAAGGTGATGTGTTGATGTGTGACAGGCAGAAAAACATGTTTTTGATGTGAAAATTGGTTTCTTCTCCTCCTCTGTCGCTCCTGGAATTTATTTTTACGCATCTCTGACGGATCTCCCCTGCATAGTTAAGCCTTAGCCCTCCGCGCAATTTGTCACTCTCGCGCAGAAATTTCCGAAAACATCCGCACAGGGCACGGCAGGACATATCAACCTGTAGCCACTGGGTGCTAAGGTAATTAATCCCCACTTATTTTGAAAACCCAACTTGGCCCATGGGTGTGCCGGGCTGGTTTGACTCCCTGTAGTCCCATGTAGCTGGTATTCCTGTGATCATATCCAACAATTTGGATGGTTTACACAGTGCCCCTGGCAACCTGGGGTAAGATAATCACCAAGATTAGCCTCCAAGACTTTCCGTGCTTAGTCTGGACTCCCACGATTCCACACTGCAGCCAGGGTGGCATGCAATGTTTCACACCAGGAATTTTCTGTATGTGAAGTGCAGTGGAATGCACAGGTAGTAAAGAATTAAATTAGAGAGTGCAATTTCACCCTCCACTGTTCCATATCATTAAAACATTCTGCATGTCAGAATATTTCAAAGTGCTCTGGAAAATATGTGTTTCACATTTTCCACTCACATAGAAAGACAGAACGTGACTTGTGTGTAAGTTCACTCAATGTGGTCACTGTTGTGTACTTTGGACATTGACGGTTGGTTTGTTGAGTTTAGCGATTCAGTTGTTTAGATAAGAGTTCAGCATTGTAGAGACTGAATCACACAAAAGTGTTCCTGTGTGACTATTGAGAGAGAGAACATTTTGTATTTTCCATTCTTTTTTTGTTGTGGAATTATTCATTTCATTTCTTGTGGAACAATTCCGATAGCACTAGGTGTCACTTCACTCTTCATAGTAATCTTCAAATTTGTAAATTGTAACTTGGTCATAAATGTTCATTGACTGAAGAAAATTTTTGTGCTAGGTATGCATTCATAGATAAAAAAAAAAAAAGATGAAGACCTCATCTGTTTCTAATTCACACACAGGGACAATGAAATCTTAAAAAAAAAAATGAAGCAAATGAGATTAAATGCCATCATCGCTTGAATCCTGTTGTAATGTGATTTTTTTTTTTTTTTTTTTGGGGGGGGTACAACTATTAGACATATCATTCATCCCCCTCCCCATGTCTCAAAGTATGTTATGGTATGTTGCAGGGATTCAGGAGCACTGACCCCTAAATGAAAGAATACCTGCCAAAACTGATACCAAACTCTCAGCCCCACCCCCTTCCACCACCACCACCACCACACCCACACACCCCTGTTAGACTATAGCTCTACTTATATGGCAACAAAACATCGGTTCCAGAATATTGCCATGTTTTAAGAAATATAAAAAAGTATAATAATATAATAATATTATGTGATATAATAACTGTCCAGGGGACTGTTGTCAATTACAAAAAGGAATTTCTTTATTCTATGAAAAAAAGAAGGATTACTGGGGGATTGGTCTCAAGTGACATACTTCTTTGCTAGGCTTGAATACCAAAAGATCCAGGGGTTATGTTAAACATCTGGATAATTGTGCGGATTTTGCTAGCAGTACATGAAATTCTCAGACGAATGTACATTGTTTTTATGTTTTTTTTTGTAGTATCTTTTTCCTTTCCTCTTTCACTGGATCCTGCCTGTTGTTCAAGTATTCTTTCGTAGTTCATTATTGGGTGAACATGATATTCAAAGGGACGCCAACAGAGCGCAACTGTTGATTTATCCCATTACTGTCTCTGCACTTTGATGGGAGGCTCTGGGAGAGTTTGGGTTTCCGTGAAGCATGTTCACATTCTAAGCATGACTGCATCCAAGAAATTTGTCTGAATAATGCCATTCCTTTTCACTGATAGTGCAGTTATACAGTCTGAACACAGTCATTATGATTCCAAGTTTGTGATCTTTACGATCATACAACGCTGGAACAGTTTGTGTTCCTGTAAGGTGTGTTCACACTGAACATTTATCTGTATGTGATGCTTCATATGTCCTGTAAAGCACAAATAAATAATTCCACTTCTTTTCGCAAACAGTGCTGTCTTGGAGTTTGAACAAAGTAATGATTACTTTTGTTAGCGTATGATGTTCCTCTGAACTCTACTAGAAGGAGTTTTGTTCCATGGGGTATGTTCATGCTGGCATATTTTTGTTTGTATCATTTGATTATTGCAAAGTTAAAATAGATTTTGCTATTACTTACTATTATGTAAATTCCAAGAAGATTTAAAATGGAAAGAACATTAACTTTTACAAATGAGAAGTTTGTTTAATTACTGAATCAGCAGTCTCCAGTTGGAGCTAGTGCCTATAGTTTCATAGGGTATCAGTTAACAATGTTTTTTTATAGAATGAATGTGCTGTTCAGACATTCAGAGGCAAATAAACAAAGATGATATCTATCAACATGGAGAGTCCCACTGGACCCTCCCCCTCCCCCTCCCCCCCCCCCCCTCGCCCCACACACGCACACACACAGGTGGCCACATCACAGACAAAGACATCACAAAGGAAAAATATCTCGGACACTGAACACACCGTGTAATACGATGATTGACTCAGGTGGAAATTGATGTGACATGCATTTTGCCAGACTCAATACCTCCTTTCAACAGAGTGTTCTTTAAGGATCCTTTGCTGGGGGCAAAAGTGAAAATAAGCAGTGGCCGATTTTAGGAGTTTTGGTTAAGGCATTCACTTTCCAGAGTGCGGCAACATGATCAAATTTCAATATAGTACTGTGATTGAGGTGTTTATTTTCTCAATTCTGGCACAAGCAGAATGAGAGAGAATGGTTTATATATTCTTCACCATGAATGAAAAGCAAAATTTTTCTTGATGCATTTGAAATGCAACAATTGTGATGACTTGGTAATTCCATTGGTTATAACATTTATTAGAGCATTTCTTGCAGTATTTAAATAAATTTTGCATCTGTAAAGGCCCTCTTACACCAAGCACGGTAATGGCAATGGTCCGGATTTTTGCTATGGTGCATCAAAAGGACCCATGTCTGGTTCTGTTACAATATCACTTCTCCATGAATAATTTTGTTACAAAATTAATCTTCAACTGGTGATTTTGTTGCTCTTGATTTTGACATAAGAATAGAATTTTGAGTGACTTTGTACCGAATTACTGATTTTTTTTTTTATAACAGAAGCAGACATGATTCCTTTTGGTGCACCATAGCAAAAAACATGACCGTTGCTGTTATCGCATTCAGTGTAAATGCGTCCTAACTCTCCATCTCTCTTCAGTTTTGATTATACTTCTCTTTCTCCCCCTTTTCATTCAATCTCTCTCTCTTTCAGAAATATCATACAATTTTATTTTCCATCCAAGAGGTCCACAGTTCTGAACTTGGTCAACATGGGATTACTCTAATCCCTTTTTGAAGCAATCGAGTGACGAATATATATATTCCACGATGAACACATCAAATGGGCACGAAGACTTAACAGACACCGGTAGTCCAGATGGAAGAATTGAAGAAGAAGAAGAAACAGAAGAAGGTATAGATCATTTTAAAGATTCCATTTTCCTTTTAATATCAAATAAATTATGGTTATTTTATTATATAGAGTATCATTATCGAAATGAATTTTATATGCAACATCAATGTAATCAGATAATTCACTGAGTTGATAGAAAGTTGTTTGACCCTTTCCCCTTGACCAGCAACATAGCTTTATGAACATGACACTGGATGAAATATTTCTTGCTGCTACTTTGAGATGCGTTACCACAATCTAAACTTCATTGTTCTCTTAATCTGTCTTCCAAAGAGTAGATACAAGATTGCAGAGGTTTAATGAGTGATATCTTGACAAAGCTGCCGACATGATTTAAGACATTCAACAATCTCTTTCTTGACCATCTAAACTTATAGTTATATATATATTTTTTTGTTTTGTTCAAATATGTTCAAATTTTGTTCTCAGTCCAGAATGTTCAAATCCTCTGTGGAAAGACTATACAATGAACTGGCTCAGAAAGTACACAGATACCAGATCAAATAGGTTGGAAAGAAGAAAAAACACAGAAAAGAAAATGTCACATGAGTATGAAACACAGGTGTAGTTTTCATGTTATGTAGTAAAGAGAAGAGAAGAAGAAAGTTCATGCTACTTGTCAATTTTCAAACTTTGAAATGTGTTGCTCAAAAAAGAGCCTCCCAAAATTTTCATTGAATTTCTAATTGTGCAATACCTCTAATTCATTGTAATAATTGTCGCTCTACATTTTTGTTTCGCTACAGAATATGATACTGACTCGGAGAGTGGGGAAGAGTATTCGATAGGAGATGAAGAGGAGGAAGAGGAGGAAGATGAAGTAAGTGATCTCTCCCATGATAGTTCTTCACCTCATGGAAGGATGCAGAGACAGGACAATCATGACATTGAGGAAGAGAGAGTGGGAGCAGTCAGTGGGCACCACGCCCAGCTGATGTACACCCCCCACCACCAGAGTGCGGGCGTGGTCAAGACCAGTGGCCAACAGGTGTCGCCTCACCAGCAGGAGCGCAGGTTTGTGGTGACCAGCCAGAGGGAGGATCCAATGGGCGGAACCAGAGGGATACAGAATGGAGGGAGCGCGGTTGCTAGGCAGCTGGAGGATGAATACGAGGAGGATGAGGAGGGAGAATCGGAGGAGGAAGAGATGGAGGATGGGGGAGAAGAGGAAGGAGAAGAGGAGGAGGAGGAGGAGGAGGTAGAACCAGGAATGATTGGACCTCTTCACATAGACCATGTGGACTTTATCCTGGACAGTATTGATGCAGAGCTAAGTGACCTCATCAGCAAGGTAATGCAAAATATCTGTAAGATGTGTTAACTATTCTGATATTGTTAATTAACTTAGAGAGATATCAGTATATCTAAAGAAAAATGAGTAAATTACACACCTTAACACCATAAATGTTTTTGTTTTGTTGCATAGATTTTGTGTATAACTATCATGAGCTATCTTTCAGCTAAAATGATAGAGACTTGAGACATTATTGTATCCACATTCTGGAAATTTACCAGGGATTAAAAAAAAAAAACACTTGAGAAGAATGCAGCTGCAAGTATATTAGCATAGTCTCATTACACACTTGAATCACAGTGGTCCATTGGAATTCGAATGACACTCATGAAATATTTTTATATGGGTGGATACTTTACAGTGACAATACAGTTTGACACAAAATTTGAGAGTGAAAACTTGCATGAAATCTCTGTGTATACTTGCAGAATGTATCTGGGTCATCAGAGGAAAAGAAGAAGAAAAAGACTCGGACACAGACACAGAAGAGAACAAGTCCTCAGAAAGGTGTGAACCAATGGGCACTGAATCTTTAGTTCCTGGTATCAGGGGCTCAAACCAACTGCAGCTTTATTCCACTGTCGCATCTTGCACATTTTAATTTTTCTTTTCTCTGTTTAGCAACTTTCTACTACAACAAAATGTATTTTCTATCATTCAGAAAGATTTGAGAAATATCATGCAAAACATTACAATGATTTGCTTGTTTTTCTCCTTCGAGTAAAATGTTTCATCTTCATCTCTGGTTAAGAAAAAAAATAGTGAAAAACTACACAGGATGTTTGTAATTCTGAGTGTGAGGCATCTAAGAAATTAGGCACTGACAAGAAGAAGTGGAAGGCTACCAATCTTCCAACTTGTGTTTGCATGTGTGTATGCGTGTGTGTGTTTATTTCACAGATTTTACCAAATCGAGTAAAATTTTAGTTGCTCTTCCCCTGCTATGAATGTAATGTACTGTACTGTTGTTGGCAGCCGAGAAAATAAGCTCGATTTTTCATTCATCATGCATTAATGTCCAAGGTGGGGAGCAGGTCGTACAACAGAATGGAGCTAAGACTGGAGACACAAACTTGAGTGAGGGCGCTCTTCTGAATCCGGATGAGGCACGCTCCCCACAAACAACATTGAAACCCTCTGGCTACAAGCAGTCCAAGAGAACCAGCACCAAGGGGCGAGGCAAACCTAGGGGTCCGGTGACATGCCCATCCCCCAAACTCAAGCTCAACGATCAGAGTAAGCATCACCTGATTCACTTGGTTAGACATTCCACCTGTTCTTCTTGTTGGGTTTGAACAGGTCACAAAAATAATACCTTTCTGTTATTGATGGCATAGTAAGCATGAAATGGTCAAGTAATCCATGTACATGATTTTGTCTTTTGTCTCTATCCAACTGCAAATCCAGTGGGATTTTAACAAACTCAAATTATGTTGATGTGGCATTGTCATTCATATGTAAAAAACATTTCTGAAATGGGATTTTATTTTCTATCATACTTCTTGTCTTCATTTTTTCTAGCATGATGAAAGACCACTTGACATACCTCCTTATCCAGGCAATTACCCCCAGAGGGCAATTACCCCCCCCCCCCCCAGTCAAATACTGGTTAGTGGTAAAGTTAGAGTGAAGATTAGGATTAGGGTTAGGGTTAGGGTTAGGTGTTTGGGTTAGGGTTAGGGCTAGGTGTTTGGGTTAGGGTTAGGGTGAGGTTCAGGATTAGGATTAGGGCCAGGGGAAGGGTGCGGGGTAATTGCCCAGGGGGTAATTGCCCTAGACCCCTCCTTCAGATAGCAGGGGGTTGGGAAATATTACTGTCCACGTATGTCAGCAACATGTGGGGGGAATAATGTGTAGGCCTACTTTTCATTCAAAAGAATTTAATTTTCTGGAATTCTCTTGATATTTTCTTTACATTGTTGTCCTGTAGTGATTTCACATACTGTTGTCATCTTCTCATCCAGTGACACTTCACAATGTTTGAAAAGATTGCATAATTTTCCTCAAACTTCTCTGATGTGTTCTGTGATTATTCTTCATTTCTTCAATCCACATATATATTTGGTTATCGTTCCCCCTTTAAAGCTGTCAGCACCACAGTTCCTTGTTTATGAACATTTAGTTGCATCCCCAATGGTTAACTTTTAACATATCCTAAAATCAATGCAATCCTATGCAAACTTTTCCAGGCTTAGAGAGCTCATTTGGTGGCACCAGCGATGCGGACTCCATCTCCGCGGAAGAAGTGAGGCAGCGAGTGGTCCAGTCATTACATCAGCAAGGTACACCCCTCATCCTCCTCACTGCCTCCCATTTAATCAGGGGCGGATCCAGGAATTCCGTAAGGGGGGGGGGGGGGGAGCCTTTACAAAATTAAAGGGGGGAGCTCGTGCCCCCTCGATTTTTTCTTATTATTTCTTTTGTTGTAACAAAAAATAAAGGGGGTGCGGCTGGTGCCCCCATCCCCACATGGATCCACCACTGTTTTAACCCATTTATACGTAGACACCTGAACAAGTTTATACTCGCGACTAGTCTTTAGCTCTTGATGTGCCATGGTGTCAACACCCTGTGTGCCACAGTAATCTGAGACAGCAACGTAGTCATGTTTTGGGAAAACATTCTGTTTTTTCAAATCTATGTAACTTTCATAGATTTTTGTTATGAAAGACATATAACGAGCGAAGTTGTAGAGAAGCTTACAAGCAATGCTTTGATGCAAATTTGCTCGACAGATCTATAATTGTTTTTCTTTCAAATGACCAGTAGCTGCATTATTGTAGAGGCATCACTTTTGCACACAAAACAGTGACAGAAACTTAGAATTTACTAGCAAATCCACTAGAAAATACCCGCGTGATAGTCAATCACCATATAAAACAAAAGCTATATGCAAGCGGATTGGATCGCAAGGAACACTCTCATTGTAATGGTATATGATGATTTATCGATCGGTTTGAGTGGGTTTGTGCGTTTGAGCAGAATATGCAAACTTGAGCATGCTGTCAACTGTGTCTGCCCTGTGAACATGGCACATAAAGAGTTCATGGGGTAATATCCCTCTTTTGTCCAGAGAAAATAGCAATGCAGTAGACAGAAGAGAGAACATTCCTTTGTTTGTGCCATTTGTAGCTTCACATGAACCACCTTTACATAATTATGTAGATGCTATCAAGAAATTGTTTGTTGCTACCAAATTGTGACTCCATTTGAAGTCAGTCATCCATAAAAAGAAATGCTGCCGTATCCAGTGCTCTATGAAATCAATTTGCCTCTAATTGACACGGTCTGTGCCATATAATGCAGAAAATCTAGAAAAATAATAGATCAATATTTGACGCTTTGTAAAAATCAATGCTAACACTGATCTTTCAACCCATTTCTTACACAGTTAGATGTGATACTTGATAGATCATTGTCAATATGAATTCATCCTTTTAGAGTATTGTTTGTTCATAGTTCACTTCATTACTATAATTGTGATCAATTTCTTTAAAGGGATGGTATAGTTGTGTTTGAGATGGGGCTTCAGGTTTTCAACTTTTTTGTGAGATAGTGAGAAACTTTATGAAATGTGAACGAGCAAACAGTTCTAAGAGGAATTCAAAGTCTGTTTGATGAAAATAAGTTTTGATATGGCTGAGATGTCCAAAACAAAGAGGTCTAAATATAGTGTGGGACCCACCTTTTACTAGGACCAGTGTGTTGTGCTTTGTTTTTGGATATCTCAGCCATTTCAAAACAAATCTTCATCAAATAAACTTCGAATTCCTCTCAGAATTGTATGCTCTTTGATATTTCATAAGTGGTTTCTAATTATCTTGCAAAAAGTTAAAATCCGAATCCCCATTTTAACCAAAGCTATCCACCCCTTTAGCATTTAAGATATGAAATCTTGCACCTCTGCTGTGATTAATTGCAAATTTTCTGGTCTTTATCATGCAAATCTCAAAAGAGCTTTGTGACATAGAAATTAGATAATCACATCCCAGTTTTAGATGAACAAACTGCACCCATTAATGTAGTATCACCTAGGAGATTCATGTACATGCGTTTTATCGCTGCATCCATTTTCCTCAGATCACACTCCCCGCAACACCCTGCCACCACGCCACCAACTCACGAGTAGCCAAGAGTACCATTTAGCAGCCATGCAGGAGAGCACTAACAACCACCGCAACCACACAACCAGCAATAACAGCTCACCACAAAAAATCACGCCCTTGCCTGCTTCGGGTAACCACTCAAAAGCTCAAACGAATGAGCCAAACAACAGCAGGGAGGATGATAAGGCAAAACCCAGGATGCAGAAAAAGAAAGTTGCGTCCAAAGGTCGAACTAAGGCTCGCGGGGAGCATACTTCTCGCAGCAGTGCATCCAGTGATGCGAGCCAACAATTGAACCACAAAGTTGCCAACGGATTGCAAGTCGGCACAGCTCATCAACAGCAAGGAAACACTGGGAGCGGTATCAATGCAAATAATAATGCTGGAGGGAGAAGTGGAGATGTGAACCATCATGTCATGAGGTTCAGGGACATCTTTTACGATGAGGACGGAGCCGGTGACGATTCAGAAAGGGCGTCGCTAGCCACGGAGATTCTTCTCTCCCAACCTGCAGCAATCCAGAGTGTGAGCGACCTAGAGTCTATTGCAACAGAAGACTTTGAGGGCGCTTTCCAACGCTTCGCCATGCCGGACTCTGCCAGGAGCCAAAGGACCAATAAGTCGAACAAGAAGTTAAAAGCGAGTCAAAATAGAGGGCGGCATTCAAACGATGTCAGTCCAACCAATGAGACCGCAGTGCATCATTTGCAAAGGATAAAGGGCAGAGAGGGAGGTAGAGGGGGAAAGACAAAGAAAAGAACGGTGTCGGCGCCCTCTATAGAACCAAGTGGACTGCCAGAGTACATGTATGTGCACAAAGAGGTCTCGGAGCGTGATGTTGGTGCTGATTCAATAGTTACGGAGGAATATGAGCCACGATTTCTTGCGATGCCTTTGAAACACATCCAAACAGGTATAAAGCTCACTCATCAATAGCTATTTCACAGCGCCTCTGCTTCATTTTTGACATTTTCTGACCTGAACTGAAATTAAAAACTGCTACAGAAAACTTTTGACCAATTTATATCATATGCATATATGAGTCCAACAAGCTGAAATGTAATAGCTCATAGTATTCATTGTGTAGAAAATAGATTTAGTTAGCTTGAGGAGGTACTAGGTTAGATGCCATTGTGTTTATACCTATACAAAAAGCAGTGTTAACATATTTTCTTGTGGATATCAAATCTTGACATCCATCACTTATTATCCCCTTCATCCGTTACTAAGTTTATATGCAGGCTCTAGTGTGAATATAGTTGACTATCCAATCATTCTACTTGCTTTAAATTGCCACATGCCACCCAAAAAACTCTTTACTGAATTCATCCTGTATACACTTCACACACTAAACAGGCGGCAGGATGAACCGAAATGTCTGCTCAACAGAAAGAAAGAACATGAATATCTTTTTTTTCCACATCTCAGAAACTTCACCAAATTGCAACTGGAACAGAATGCGATCACAAAAGAAGTGCTTCTGAAAAGAAAAAGAAGATCACCAAATGCATTGTCACAATATTGATTCTAGCATGCACATTTTTCATGTCTTCTCCATAAAGTCTTATACAACCTTTCCTCCCATTCCAGTGAAAGATACACTTAAAGTGTGAATATATTATGCATGTAAAACAATAGTAAATATACAGGTAGCACCTCAAAGAATGTATCGAAGGACACCTGAATTATATTTGATAGCACTTGTGATATAGCAGCTAACTCCTTCTTTTGACATGTGTAGAATGTATTTCAAGTGAGCTTCACTCAGTGGATGAAATATTAAATGTGTTTCTCAGACAAACCTTGATGCTCAGTGCTGCATTCTTTAGAGAACATAGTATAACTCACTTAACATTGATGTCCAGATCTGTCTCAAAAGTGATGCATGGATTCAAAAGGGGCCTGAGCTTTCGATCCTAGCAGAATCTTCATCAGAGGCAAAATGACAAATAAAGTGATGCATCTCTCGATCAAAATCTGTTATAAACCCACTGAGACTCTCATCACTGAGTTGAATTAATGCAGGATTTGCATATATTTTATCATGATATGAAAGAATGACTTTACATTCTACCCTTCCTTTCCCTTGTTTGTAAAGGGTGCTACATATGGTATTTTGATATTTTTGATACATACCATTTACATAGGGTAAATCATTTTGCGTGGACCTTAGGGAGTAGATATACAGAGTAGATTTACTTATTATCCTTGTTCACTTTTCACCTGCTTGAAATATAAAAAACAGAACATCCTGGTGTGGTACCAAAGAAGAAGCCCTCGCGTCCACGCCGAAAGGTCAAGCCGGGTCACCAGGGTCCTCCTCAGAGTGACCCCGAGTCCATCCAGACGGAGGACTACGAGACCCGTTTCCGGTCCATGATGGTCCAGCGCCTGGCCGGAGTCCCGCTGTCCAGCTTCGACTCCGTCACCATCCAGAGCGACCTGGACTCCGTCAAGTCGGCTGAGATCAAGAGAAAGTTCCGGAAGGCCATCCACAGACCAGAGAGTGAGTGACTTAAAGCAGAAATTGACAAATGTTAAATTTGTGGGACTTTTATTTGGGGAATGTAACCCAAACATATATGTGGATTTAGTGAATGCAGCAATATTAGTAAAACACATCAGTGAAATTGATGTCACACATGGAAAGTAATATCAAGAAAATTTAAGGAAAGTTCCACAAAATGTCATTTTCATAAAGTACAGATTCCTTTGATTCGTTACTGACATTTCCCCCCTGCGTTTTGAAAGAGGTAAGTCAAGTGCCTTCCACTATGCTGGAAAAGTGAAAATATGTTGAATTTTCTTCATATTGTTCATAAATAAAAAAGAGACAAAAGAATTTAGTGTAAGTGAAAGTAAGTAGTTGATACAAGTTTGTGTGTGAAGAAACAGCATGATAGGTTGGCTTGAAACACAAACAAACATACAGACACATGCAGACTCACAGTAAAATGAAAACATCAGGGCCCATTTCATAAAAGATGTTGAATAGGATAGCAATTTTTTGCTGGAATTGCAAATTACCATAGAAATGGCCAACCAGGAAGCTGGATTCTTGTCAGTTCCATGACAACTGCCATTCCAGCAAGATTCAAATATCAAATTTTAATGAAATGGGGCCCTGGATAAATGAACACAACAGGGGGAGGAAGCCTCAAGTATACTATAAATCCTAGGACCAAAGAGGGCAGTATATCAGCTTGCTGAATGACATTTGTACATCGACAGATAAGATGGGATATTTTGTATTGTTAAATGTTAATGTCAAACTTTGACTATGCCTGGACCATATTAAATGCGTTTATTTGCATTCAAACTTCCTTTATTAAAAACTCAGTAGTAAACATAAGTTATTTTGTGAGAAATGTACATTATGATACGTTTGTTTGTGTGTTATATAAACATTTTGCTATATAATTGTATACAAACAATACACATTTTTGCAGCATGACACATGTTAGTATTTCTTTTTTTTTTATATTTCTGTCATCTTTTATTGATACTTTCAATTCGGCAAAACATATTTTGTATGGGTGATACATAAAAACAATCATTTCCTTTTTTTAACATAAAATTGATACATAATATATAGCTTATTACGTGATACATGTGAAGCATGGAGTAGAAGAACAGCAATAAAGACCATGCTCAGAATATCTACGAAGGAATATCCACCTCAAAAGCACAATTTCTTTCAGAGTGGTAAGTAAGCCCCTACAAAAAAAAAAATTAGTATTTCTTGTGGATCACTTTTTAGTACTGCTATGACTGAAAGCCAATATTCACCTGAACCTTCCAAATGTGGATTAAATGAGAGTTCATTGATTTGAAGGCCATGTTTGTGGTACAGAATGAATGAATATATTGATTGATGACCTTTCCTTGTGTATTTGTTTTTTTTTTCTGTAAACAAATAAAACTCAGTTTCTGGTACCTCAAGCATGGAAGAAGAAGAAGTGAGGACTCAAAAGGTCATTGGAAGGTCGCAGAAAACAAAGGGCAGCAGGTCGAGTAGCCTTCGTAGCCAGTCATCGGAATCACTCAAGATGAAAACTGCATCAAAGACGATGAAAGGTGCGAAGCGGACAGAGTTCACTGTGACCGAATATGGGATGATATTCTTGCTAGGATATTGTTTGGCTAATTATATGTCATGTGTGTAGTCAATAGAGGGTGCTATAGCTATCATACACTTCTTTTCTCTCTGCCCATCTCCTCTGTAGATTTTAGGAAATTTTAGATCTGTGATGTAGGCAGTAAAAAAAGAACAAACAAAAAACCTGTTCTGCGCATGCGCAAGACCGCTTATCAAAATCGATCTCACGTCGTCTGAGTTTCCACAATGGTTCTGGGCCATTTTAGTGTCCACTCATTTTCATGACGCAGGGAGCTACTTGATGCCAATAATGATGAATGACATATGGGGGCGCTATTTTACTTCGTATATGCTTTGTCTTCCCAAAATCTAAAACTACTTTGTAACACAATGCAGGGAGAGAGATGAGGGGTTTGTTTTAATGCCCTGTTGCAGATCTATAAAGCTTACTATTATCATAATGACAGGCATTCAATGACTTGCATTTACTTCTTTGTTCTAATTCATTGCTTTGACTTGATGCCTGAACAGCAATTGTAGGATTTTGCTGATCAGATACTTTGCACCCCATGTATTTACTGAGTTTAATTTTATGTGCGTTTGGACGTTGCGATACTTTTGAGAGTGGTTAAATTCCTGTTCATGGATTACATTATTATCACATATATTATTCATGTATTGTGTACTATATACATACCAGTACATGCATGTGTGCATTTCATATTCATGTCTGGATCAAAGTTAATGTTTACAAAAATTCTCAAATATCATCCGACCTGCGAAATTTGTAAAAATAAAAACCTGGTGAAATATAATATTGCATATACAGAAGCTGGGTTCTCCTTAAATGTTGTGGATTAATATGCACTATCTACTTCACTTTACTTTCACATAGGATAATAAAAGGAAAAGATCCAACATTTTTCTTGTTTAAATATGTGCATGATTGCAAGGGATATAAAATTTCCAGGACAAAGTGACAATTTTTCTCGTCAACTGGTGTAATTTTGTAGATATGGCTTTGCTGCTGAATTTGAATCTGTCGGTATATATTACATCTATGCATTATATTTACATTTGCCAGGATTACTTCATGGAAGAAATGAAAAAGATTTGATATAAATTACAACTTGAAAGAGCAACCAAAATATTTAATTGGTTTGTCCTAAACTGATTAAGGTCATATTGCATCACAACCACAACTTTTAAACCCTTGTCATATCTATTTCCATTGAATGATCCAACTGTTGAGCCTAAATCAAGTTCATACCTTATTTCTGATTTCACATAGGGACACCGCAACTCCGAGGCAAGCCGGAACCTTCCCCCCACCAAGGTTTGGTGGCAGTGCACCATCAAGCACCTGCTATGCACCATTCCAGTATGCCTAACCTCTCTACAACATTAGTACCAGGTCATGGCTACCCCTCCACCCATGCACCACCCCCTCCCAGAGGCAGATGGAAGAGTCCACCCAGGACAGGACAATATGGAAGTCAGTATGCTCCACACGGGATGGGGTAAGTTTAGTCTTAAAAAGAAGAGTGTTCAGTGTTTTTTCCCCAGTGTGCTGTGCAAGCATATGTGACCCGCTACAACAAAAAGGTCCTAAAGTCGCGCACGGTCGAAGCCGTGAAAATCGAGTTTGAAGTCAGAGCATCATAATTGGTCAAAACTTACGATTTTCTGATTTTGACATATTATTGGAGTCTGACATGTCTTCTATCATCTGTCGAAATTTTGAAGCAAAATGATGAAAGGAAAGACCAAAAAATAGCGTTTTTCTGGGCCATGTTTTTGCCGTTTCAACCAAGCAGAAACCGGTTCGAAAATTTGGATTGAGCGCCACAGATAGGCTCCGCCCCTAACAACGACCAGAGTGATCTCATTGGTCAGTTTGCTGCTTGCCGCTAACCGAAGCGTGAAGCTCGCACACTGCCAAGTCGACTGGTGCGTGCGGGCGGGGTGCGCTATGCCCAGCCGCTTCTCCTGGCATCCTGGTCACTGATTGGTCGGTGAGGAGACCGCCGACGCTGTGCTTGAATGAGCATTTCGGGGGTTGCTAGGGTTTACCTTCTATTGTCCGGAGGTGAAAATTGACTAGCGTGACCCTTGATCGCGATTGCGTCCCAAGGAAAACTTTTAGGGCGCTTTTCTCGAAACAGTGATTTCCCATACGTCTCGACATGCTCTCTTTTAAACATCGATATCTCCGCAGCCGATTATTTTCATAAGATGTGTTATATATCAATTTAAAGCAGAAAGATTAGGGAATTTTGTCATGCAATTTTCAAATAATCGACCTCACCCGACTTTAGGATCATTTTGTTGTAGCGGGTCACATATGTTTGTTAGACATTGTAAACATATATATGTATATTGTGGAAGTGTATATTTTTCATATGAGTAATTTTTGCATTTGGCCAGATAATGTGAATATTGAGTGTTTTGATTCCGCGGAATCAAGGCATTCACTATTGGAACGTATGGCAAGCATATATATTTGCGTTCTTTTATTTTTGTGCAAGTTTCTGGTTGTGCGAAATGCACGAAGAATTTCCTCATTGCGAAAATTTCCACTTTTACATTAGATTCTACCTATTTTTGTAAGGAGGGGAAATCTGTGAACATACTTATTTGCTGCTTATATTTATCATGGTAAAGATTATATCTTGTGCATATAATCTGTGTATTTGCACAATTTGACCGAGTACTTTTCATATATGATCATTTGAGCAAGTGATATATGTGGATGATATGTTACAACCTTTGTTTTCATGCAATTTATGTGTCATATATATATTTTTTTCTCCCATTAAGTTGTGATTTGCTTTGTATCCATTATTGATTACATCTTGAAATATGATACATACAGGCTTTTATGATTAAAATGTGTTTTGGACCGAAACTTTGTCTAACTGTCTGACTAAACGTTGAATTGCAGGTGGAACAGCTTTGATTCTTCACTTTTTGTTTTTACCAGCATCCCGTGTATTTTTGACAGGTCTAATTCACTATGCCATTAATCATCTGACTTCTCTCTGCTCAATTTCTATCAACTAAACACAAGACCCAAATTCTTCCATTAGCAACAGGTTAAACTATTTTATTGGCAGCATGTAAACAGGGATGTACTAAAAAGTTTTTGTGCCTGATGATTCAACGCCATGCACTGTTGTGTATGTTTATGTTAAAGGGATCGTATAGTTTTGGTTGAGACCTAATTTCAGGTTTCTTACATTTTTTGGTGAGATAATGACAAAACTCTTATGAAATATGAAAGAGCATGTGATTCCATGAGGAATTCAACATTTATTTGATGAAAATTGGTTTTGAAACGGCTGAGATATCCAAAAAAGAGCAATTCTAATAAAGTGTGGGACCCACACTTTATTACGATTGCTTTGTTTTACTTTGTTTTTGGATGTTTCAATAATTCCAAACCCGATTTTCATCAAATAAACTTTGAGTTCCTCCTAAAATGGTATGCTCTGTACTATGTCATAAGTGTTTTCGTGGTACTGTATACGCTATATATTTCGCGTGGGTTTTATTTTCGCGAATTTCGCGAGTCGGGAGCTATTCGCGAAATTAACAACGCGCGAAAATATTACCTTCCAAAATGAATCCCTTGCCTTGATGATACGAACATTTCAGTACTAGTATACCATGTCACGGCTTACCGAACAGACCATACTGGCTAAGCTTGTTTACCTACATACATTGTATATTGCGCCACAACGTTTACAAACGCGCGGCGTGTCACCCTTGGATTACATGTATATGTACTGTATTAGCACTAGCTCTTGCGTTTGCATGCCGCTACATTCACATGTCAACTTTAGGGGCCGGGGCTTCGTATGTTCCCGCTGGTTGCCGTTGAATTTTACTCGTACCCCTCGTACCACTCGTCAGAAATCTAGCGCGATGGGCTCAACCACTTCAAAAATGTTGAATTCTAACTTACTAGTTCGCAGAGTTTGGTATGTTTTTTCCATGCAGTGTATAACTAGTATCATTCTTATTTGCTAGTAAGTTGAAAATTCACACTTTCTTTGCCACTTCATATTTTCTCTGTTCCCCCAATCGCGAATTTAACCACTCGCGAAAATGTGTGACAGCGGCAATTCGCGAAAATTTATGTACGCGAAAATTATAGCGTATACAGTATCTCGCAAAAAGTTAAAAGCCCAATTCTCATCTCCACCAAAACTGTGCCATCCCTTTAAAATGAATTGTTTGTTTGTTTCATTTTCTGTCTATAAAGTAGGCTGGATAGCCTATATTCAGCTGCATTAACTAGTCTTCCATGGGGTCCGGCTGGATGTGAGGTGGGACCATTTCACCAGGTTAAACATCCTGCACTTTGTGATGAATGGATGAAGTGTATCTTTTACGTGCATGAGTTGTGACTCTCTCATACACAGGACCTCCATTTTATGTCCTATCTGAGGGACAGAGTGTTTTGCCTCTTACTAGAGGGGACAGTATGATTATACACTACATTGCTCAGTGGGACTCGAGAATCGAGCCTGAGTCATATGGATTATAAGGAGGCAGACGGGCCACAGACTGAGCCAAATCACCACCCTTTTTTATTGAGATGACTTGAAAATTGCGTGTTGACTAGTGAATACTAGTAGAAGAAAGTCCTTGCTACAGGCACTGTAACAATCCCCCCCCTTCCTTCCCAATGCATAATTCTTGTCTTCACTACCATTGCTTTTATCCAGCATTTCAGGACGATACATCTGCCACCAATTCAACCACCCTTGGGCTTGTATTGAACATGACACATTTTACAATTTACCACTACTTTCTGCAAGTCCCATTTAAACTTTAAAAGCATCCTCTTCTTGTGAACAGAAGACAGTATTATGGCATAAAACACTTGATATCCATAATCCAAGCTTCAACTCCTTCTGTCATTTATTTGCTAATTCTTGTTATATTGCTGCTTTAAAACCATCTTTGGGATTTATCATTTCCATTTTTTATTTCAAAGGCTTAAAGGGTCAATAAAAAGTTAGACACTCAAATGACCTTAAAGTGTGTGTATTTCTGGCATTTCACCTACTAACAAAAATAGATAAATTTTTGTATACAATTTTACCTGAGAGAAAGTCTACGCATTTCCAATTTTGGAGATGGTGCAACTGTGACCATAATAATGAGAAATGCTTTCCAATGACTCAGGACACACACTAGCCATTAGCATGCTCAGTTGTTGAAAAGGCACTGTTAGCCACTAGATTACTTCAAAATGTCCTTGCAAAAAAAAAAAACAGATTAGTTAGAGTACGTAGGATGCTTCATGATCGGATTGCAAAAGTTTTTGTTTTAAATGCTTGGTTTTGTGTCTGAAAACGTCCAGTCTTCGGATTCATTACGATGCCCTGAAGACCTGCAATGACAATGGTCAGAAGAGATGGATTAGCAGAACTGTCCTTTTTTTTCCCCGTAAATGGACTTTGTAATTAAGGTCGCATCACCTTCAGTTCTGTCAGTAACGAGGGGATGAGTTGATGAAATATTGATGAAAAAGGGGGGGGGGGGGGGTCATAGTATTGAATCCATTGAGACAAGTATACTACCCACTTCATTAAAGTGTATATTGTACTCTATCAACACACCGATACTCAGTAATGAAAGATAGTATCCTTAGATAGAAAGAGAGAGAGAGAGAGAGAGAGAGAGAGAGAGAGCAGGCAAACAGACATACAGATCGACAAACGAGAGAAGGGACCTATTTGGTTTTGAACTAATGTCCTACCTGCTGCTTTGCATACATGTTGAGAAAAGTGATACTTTCAATTCCTCGTATTTGTGCATATAAAACATTTTTTTTAGTGATTGTAAAGCCATGAAACAAGTCCCCGGTGAAACAGTCTGTATATCCTGATGTTCTTTCAGCCAGTGATCTATTCTTGAAGGCATGGAAACATTTATTTGAATACTTTTATCCATGTGATCCAGACAAAAAAAAAAACAACAACTTCCCACCCTGCAGTGATATATTGCATTTATTGTTGGTTCAGAGTGTTGTGGTTATTTAAGAAGAACATGTAGAAGACATAGAAGAAGAAGAAAAAAAAAACAAGAAAAAGAAGAAGAAGACAAAGAAGAAAAAGAAAAGGAAGAAGAAGAAGAACAACAACAAGGAGAAGAAGAAGAAATGGAAGAAAAATGAAAAAAGAAACAAATGATTAGAAGAGCAGGACAAAGAAAAGGAGAAAAAGAAAGAAAAATACAACAGAATCAGCAACAACAAGATACAGAAAGAGATATTTGTTTGAACATCTTTATTACATGTTTTCATCTAGTAGTTACAATTACCTTCTAGTAGAATGGTGTTCTTTTGTAAATATCAATGCAATGACTTGTTTCTGAATGAAGACAACCACCAAACTATCATAAATTATGTTTTTCATTGTCTGTGATTACTCCAAGCTTACATAAGTGAGAATGCGCATACTTGATTTTCTTCCCCTTGTTTCTGCCCCCACCCCACCCACCCCTAGCCTTCTATCCTGATCCCTCAAGTCCAGTAGACCTTGAGAGGTGTGATAATCACACAGACTCTCTCTCTTGATGTGCGAAAGATATCAGCGTGGGTGCTAAAATTCATGTCGGCATATCGCTTTCAGCCTTGTCAACCCACGACACAATCCCACCCGGGGCTGGTACCCGGCGGCTTCCAATACCGAAATGATTAGGGGACTTAGGTTTCCATTCCTCGCCTTGGTTCTTTTCTCCTTTTTTTTTGTCATTTTATTTCAACAGTTCTCGTTTCATGGTGATGTGTCAATGTTATAAATTATTCCAGCCGTAAGTAAGCGATAGCTGTGAGTACCGCAGCCCAATTCCTGGGCCACACTTGACCGGTTATCAACCGCTTCTGGATGGCGGCTTTAGACGCGACTTAGACACAGACTTGACGGCAGCATTGGGATAATCCCATTGTCCTTCAGGATATCAGTTGATGGAGGATGAATATTCAGATAGCTATCCCGTATACTGAGAAACTTGATGTTTGCAGGGAAAGTGTGAATTCTTTTCAACTGCAGGTTGATGTTACATTCATGGCAATTTCTTTTTCATTGTATCAAAATGAATTCAGCAGGTGTATCTTGAGTCTGTTGGGATGAATATTGTCAGTATGTGCCCAGTAACCCCCCTTCTGCCCATCCCTCACTGTTGAGAAAGTACTCATGAAGTTATCAGTGCATAAATATGGTGAAAACTCTGAAAAATGAGGAGGAAAAATGTGGTGTGATAAACAGCACATAATGCTTCCTCTCATGCAACAAACATCAAAATATAATTTTTGCCTGTTGCGTCAGTTCATCATGCTGATTATCACCTCATTGTATTTATTTCTGTGACACTTTCACTTTTTGATGTTGTAACGCATGACCAAATGATTTATTGTGTTCGAGCAATTGATATCATGCCCTGGAATATGTGATACAGCATTGCTATGCAAGAGGAAACTTCTTTCATTTAGCAAGGAAAGGGATTTCTCAATTAATCTACATTGAGACTTCCGAAAGTTCCAAGCACGTAGAAAAACAATCTCCCCCTAATGCTCTTGAACTAATGATTGCTTTCCGGCCATGTGACAATAAAGCTCACATAATTGTCCTTTCTCAAGGCAGTTGATGTCAATGAGAGCAAAATATGTCTAACATGTTTTAAAAAGGTCCACAGATTATCTTGCCAGGTAATTGTCTATCGTGATGTCCAGAGAAGGTAACAGACAATTACTGTCGTACGTAGAATTCGTGCAGTAGATGTCTACGTGACTGGAGATTAAAACGTTGAGAGGTTGCTGATTTGGGACCATACCAGAGAAGAAGAAACAAATTTTCATCTTTGACTACTTGGGACAGAGGAATCACGCGATAATCTACACCGCTAAGGGACCAGACGATGACAGGTCCAACAACGAGGGCGCCGTGCAGCTGTCTGCGATCAGCGGTAGATGTGGATACAGAAAGGACGTAAGTCTAAAAACCTTTCTTCTTTTGGTGTCGGTTGTTGTTTTTTGTTGTCATGTACAGATTGTTGCCTCATGTTTTTTCTGGGTATGGGGATTGGATATGTGTGCATGTGTGTGCGTGTGTGTGTGTGTGTGTGTGTGTGTGTGTGTGTGTGTGTGTGTGTGTGTGTGTGTGTGTGTGTGTGTGTGTGTGTGTGTGTGTGTGTGTGTGTGTGTGTGTGTGTGTGTGTGTGTGTTTGTGTTGCAGGTAGGCCCATATGTTTAATGTAGTGTGAATTAATTTGGGTGTGTCTGTGTTTTTATGTGCCTATTAGCTGTCCTTCATCATCAAGCAACCATTTTTGCCCACTTGACGACTAGTTGATTTCTATTCCATCTTTACAATCTATTTTATTGTGGGTATTGTGGTCTCAAACCTCAGAATTTTCTGAACAAGGTTAGGTGTGTGGAGGCAGAAATATCAACGACTTTTATTGGTTGGCTTTAAAGATCCAGTATATTTCACTGTGAAATGAAATGTACTTGCGGTTATGTGTCTGCTTGACATAAATACACAATCATATGTAATTTTCAATATGCATGATTGAACAGATTTTTCTTTCAAATATGACTAAACCCACACTTTCATTACCAATGCAAGGATTGTAAATTGATTCACATTTTGAATAGTGTGTTTGTTCTTTTTTTCTGTTGTTCAAATGAGAATTTTTGCTGTTCAAAATTATTCAACAATTTAAATACCTGGCAGTCATATTAACATACTGGCCACAGATAGTGTTTGGGAAAGAACCACGGTAAAGCGAATTTAGACAAATGATCATCCCGGCTCACAGAGCTTAATTACTCAGTGTCAATAGGGTATGATGGGCATGATGGATTTACTATTAACCCATTCACCACATTAGATGTGGTTATTCTCAATAGACAGGCCCCAAACCAGTTGGTAATGGGTTAAATGCACTCTTGAGCATTTACTGTGTAAGCTGTTATTTTTGTGTACAGATATTTTTATTTTTAATATCTTTATTTTAATTAGGTCACAGACATTTTCGCGAGATGTTGTTTTCGCGAATTGACACCGAAGCTATCATAAATGCATTGCTACGATAGTGTATGGCAACATTTTCGCATGTTGTTATATTCGCTATCCAATAGTGATTCGTGAAATTCGCGAAAATTATGCCCTCGCGAAATTAACAGCTTGTACGGTATTTCAGCTTCATTGAAGCCATTAGGCACACCATCCATCACACTATCACAGTGAACCTGGATATTGACCGATTCTGTGACGCGCTATGTGTATTTTTGGCATGGGCAGCGCCATTGCTCGGTGTCTCAGCCGACCCCCCCTTCCCACTCCCCACCCCTCTCCCTACATTAGCACGCGCGCAGAATGAAAAACTGCTTTAGCCAATGGGCGTCTCGTACTGAGTGCGCGAATGCTTGCTTAGTGCGCGAACCTTTGTTACAAGTGCGTGATAAACATGTTGCCCGGGGTGGGGGAGAGCAGGGGGGGGGGGTCGGCTGAGACACCCACTATGGCTGCGCCCTGTGCCATGAAATGTCTGCTGCCCTCAACGAAGCCGAATCGGTCAATAGCAGTGGTCAACAAATTTAACCCATAGCAGGCTGAGTATGACTTTTGGTACAGTGTTTAATTCGTACCACATGTCTGCTTCAGTTCTTGCTTCCTCCACAAATCATCATCTGCCAAGCAGCAGAAGGGCCCAAGCAAGCTTTACAGCATGCAAGCCTTTGGGCCCTTCTGCCTGGCAGGTAACGAAATATGGATGGGACATGTATAGAGCATTTTCCACTGCAATATGCACAGACAACATTAGCATACCGGCACATATTCACAATCCAGGACTTCCAAGTCTTTCATTGTTGGTGAATGAAGCGTTGGTAAACTAGATTTTTTTTTTTTTTTTTTTTGTGATGTGCTTCTATGGTTTGATCAAATTATCATCATGTTATTGTTAGATCGGCAACCCAAATCGGCAACTCTGAATTTCATAGAATATCTTTCATTGAATTAATATAGAATTTGCTGAAGTCGTGAAATCTGCACAAAATTAGAAAGCTACTAAAAAAATATTGCCAATTTGAGGGGAAGTTGGGAACTTAAGTTAATTCAAATTTGAAACTAGTAACCAAGAGGCTTTTGAAAGATATACAAATGAAACACAAGTCAATATGATTCAATTCAGTTGAATTTAGTTTGATTCAATTCATTTCAATTATACTTTATTTCCATCAAACAAATTCCATGTACATGATTTCCATTTACAATTGGGCATGAATAGTATACAGGGCTCAACTAAATAAATGGCAACGTTGTGCTTTATCTTTTGAAACCTAAACAATGAATAGTAAAGATTTATGATAAAGATACAGAATATAACCATAAAAATGCCATACCATAAAAAATGAGCTTTGTAAGACTTCAGGGGTTAACAAAGCATGTCATTTAGTTACGACCTTTCCTGTGTCTATTATTTATCTGTAGGGCCTATGTATGCTGATTGACATAACCTAAATTGTTCTGTTATGAAAAAAAAATTGATGAATAGTACAGACACTCCAAGTGCATGTGATGCCATGAAAGCCATCCTTTTTTTTTCTTGACTTTCAGTGACAGTTTTAGTTTGATGGAACAGGTTGAAACACTGCCCAAAGAATGAATATTCATGAGATGATAATGGACAGAGAGCTGAGGTCATGTACTTCAAATTTCACACATTTCTGAGTTGTACCCTAAACAGTGTCACCAGTGACATTACAAGCTGTAAATGTTCCAGTGCACACTACTCAAACTCGGTGTTGAAAGAATCGTTCCACTCGCCAAATGGTTTCCGTATGCAGTGTGAACATTTGTCAGCCCTTTTGAAGCCAGACTGACCGAGGCTGTATCTCTCCCCCTCCCCCCCCCCCCAAGTGGAGCTGTATATACTCAAGGTGTATGGCTTTTGCCTTGTATTTCTGCTGAGTCAGTTCTCAGAGAAACTCTAATGTAAAGTGCTTCAAGAGCATTTCTATCATTGTCAATTTTCATTTTTTTGTTTGTCTGAATGCAAGTGACTGGCAGCTTCCAATGATGAGTTCAGGGTAGAACAGCATGCACATGCAAAAGAAGTAATTATGCATTATGCATTTTCTCAAGGTACAGTTCCGCCTGCGATCAACGTCACAGTGATTTTGCGCGCGAATGAGCGCGCGCAAGTTAGCGCAGTTGAGCGCGGTTGAGCTCGCTCATTTGCGCTCACATCGTCGGGCGGGTGAAAGCCGGCAAATGTATCTGCTGCCATCTGCGGCCAAAAAAGGGCATGGTACTGTCGTAGGTGCGTGTATTACTCAAAGAGATTATACATATAGAGTAAGTAGTCGCCATACGCGTGCGTACAAATAGTGCGTCCAAAATTGAAGAGGGAGCGCACACTCAGCTCCTGGCACTGGATCTAAGTCTACGTTCAAGTCATATCTTCTCATATCATATCTGGAATGATATGATATTCTTCATTACACATTTTCATTTTCAGAATCACAATGTGGTTAATTGTTTAAATATTAGTTTCTACGATGATATCATATCACTTGAATCATTTGTTAGAGTCCAGACCTTTTTGTTGTTCGCAAACTAAACAGTGGGAACTTGGGTGTAGACTAGACAGTACTTGAGCATTATGACGTTTGTTTCGCTTACATTCCCACTCACGCCATAAAATCAAACAACATCAGCACCATTATGACGCTTAAACATGACCATTGTGACGTCACAATAAAACAACGCAAGGTCACTGCGCCAAATATTGGATCCGCGCAATGGCGGCTCCCACAACGCGAAATGGCAGCTCCCTCGCGCGGCTGCCTCCCCACTGGACTACGCCCTCTTGTGGTATAATCTCTTTGGTATTACTGCAGTGCCGAGTGTGCTGAGCATGTTCTCGCGGAAGGGAAGGGCCGTCCCTTTTCACATCAAAGTTTGATAAATGTGTTTGTGAGTATGTATGTCTGTGCGTGTTTGTCTGTATGTTCGCGCCTCTGTAAAACAGAAAAAAAAAAAAGGCGTGAAGGAAATGGATGGAACAAGATTCCGCTGCAAGAATTTGACCATCGCTGGGACCATAACTGCACTACACAAAATTTTACTTTCAGCGTTCATGTTTTAACTTTCATGAAGGAATATTTTCTGGTTATTTCGACTGTCTTTTGTATATAGTTTCCATTAGCGTTTTTTTTTTCCCGCGCACTACGATAGCCCGCGCAGGCGCGTAATTGCGATCCATGCAATCTCGACAAAATGATAGCAAGGAAACATCAAAGAAATAAAGCAAGATTCCGCTGCAACATTTTAACCATCGCTATGGCCAAAATTGCTTATTTTAAGATTTTACTTTCAGCGTTCTTGTTACTTCCAGTATTCATGGTATTCGGAATATCTGTTGTACTTTCTATCAGCATTCTTTTTTGTGCAGTACGAAAGCGAGCAGAGGTGCGCAATTGCGATCTTTGTACTAGTAATTCAGGGCAGATGCGCGCAACATTGCGCTCTCTGCATTTCGAAAACATAATCGTGATCAGAAGAAGATATTTAACAAATTTCCGGAGCAACATCTTAAACCATCTCCCTGCAATGTATTCTTTTCCGCACAATACACAATAGCTAGATAACCAGGTTTAGAAGAAAGCATTAGAACACGATTCCGTAGCAACATTTTGGAACATTGCTCTAACCAAAAATTAATATCGTAAATTATTTTGTCTGACAATATTGCTTTAGGATTTTACATCCAGGGTTCGTGGTATTCTGAATGTCTTTTCTACTAAGCCATGGGTTCTGTTCCGCACATGTACGACAGCGTGCAGGTGCGCGCAATTGCGCTCTCTACATTCTCGACGAGATGTAATCAATTTCAGAAAGCATGAAAGAAAATTGAGCAAGGTTCGGTAGCAATATTCTGAAACATCGCTCTAACTAAGATATGGATCAATTTGTTTGACACTTTAATTCTTATTTTACTTTTAGCGTTGATATTTCTGTCACTGTTCATACTAATCTGATGAACCGTTGATCTATCCAATACGTATTCTTAGACGAGCAACAGGATAGCGAGCAGATGCACGCAATTGCGCTCTCTGCATTCCCGACGAGATAATCAGGTTTACAAAAAATAATTTGAACAGCATTCCGTAGCAACAATTTGGAAGATCGCTCTAACCAGATATACTCCTAGTATATCATTTTGTCAGAAAATACAATATTGTTTTACGATATTACATGTAGCGTTCGTGATAGTCTGAATGTCTTTTCCACTTAGCCATGACATTGTGTTCTATTCCGCACAGTTTACGATAGCGAGCAGATGCGCGCAATTGCGCTCTCTGTATTCTCGACGAGATAATCAGTTCAAGATAGCATAAAAGAAATTGAACAAGATTTGGTATAGCAATATTTTAAAACATCGCTCTAACGTAAATAAAGAACAATTTGCTTGTCACTTGTTTAATTATTTTAACTCTTTCGTTGATGGTTCTTTCACTGCTCATGACTGTAATCTGAAGAACGTTGTTCTATCCTATACTAATGAGCATGGCGTATATGTTAGCGAGCACATGCCCGCAATTGCGCTCGCCTCTGCATTTCCAACGAGATAATCAGGATAAGAAGAAGAAAACATTAGATCCCGATTCCGTAGCAAGATCTTTGAACATTGCTCTGACCAAAACATAGTACATCATGTTTTTGTATTACAACATTGTTTTCTGATTTTACATGAAGCGTTCGTGGAATCCTAAATGTCCTTTTGACTTAGCCATGTGTTCTTTTTCGCCCGGTATACGATAGCGTGCATAATATGCGCGCAATTGCGCTCTCTGTATTTTCGACGAGATAATCAGTTTCAGAAAGCATGAAAGAAATTAAAGAACACAATAATTTGTATAACACTTGTGTTAGTATTTTACTTTTAACGTTGATGTTTCTTTCACTGTTCATGTTATTGTGAAGAACCGTTGTTCCCTCCAATACGTATTCTTAGACGAGCAATAGGATAGCGAGCAGATGAACGCAATTGCGCTCGCTGCATTCCCGACGAGATAATCAGGTTTACAAAAAAATGATTTGAACAGCATTCCGTAGCAACAATTTGGAAGATCGCTCTAACCAGATATACTCCGAGTAGTATATTATTTTGTCAGAAAATACAATATTGTTTTACGATTTTACATTTAGCGTTCGTGATAGTATGAATGTCTTTTCCACTTAGCCATGACATTGTGTTCTATTCCGCACAGTTTACGATAGCGAGCAGATGCGCGCAATTGCGCTCTCTGTATTCTCGACGAGATAATCAGTTCAAGAAAGTATAAAAGAAATTGAACAAGATTTGGTATAGCAATATTTTAAAACATCGCTCTAACGTAAATAAAGAACAATTTGTTTGTCACTTGTTTAATTATTTTAACTCTTTCGTTGATGGTTCTTTCACTGCTCATGACTGTAATCTGAAGAACGTTGTTCTATCCTATACTATTGAGCATGGCGTATATTATGTTAGCGAGCACATGCCCGCAATTGCGCTCCCCTGCATTTCCAACGAGATAATCAGGATAAGAAGAAGAAAACATTAGAACCCGATTCCGTAGCAAGATCTTTGAACATTGCTCTGAACAAAATATAGTACATCATGTTTGTGTATTACAACATTGTTTTTTGATTTTACATGAAGCGTTCGTGGAATTCTAAATGTCCTTTTGACTTAGCCATGTGTTCTTTTTCGCCCGGTATACGATAGCGTGCATAATATGCGCGCAATTGCGCTCTCTGTATTTTCGACGAGATAATCAGTTTCAGAAAGCATGAAAGAAATTAAAGAACCCAATAATTTGTATAACACTTGTGTTAGTATTTTACTTTTAACGTTGATGTTTCTTTCACTGTTCATGTTATTGTGAAGAACCGTTGTTCCCTCCAATACGTATTCTTAGACGAGCAATAGGATAGCGAGCAGATGAACGCAATTGCGCTCGCTGCATTCCCGACGAGATAATCAGGTTTACAAAAAAATGATTTGAACAGCATTCCGTAGCAACAATTTGGAAGATCGCTCTAACCAGATATACTCCGAGTAGTATATTATTTTGTCAGAAAATACAATATTGTTTTACGATTTTACATTTAGCGTTCGTGATAGTATGAATGTCTTTTCCACTTAGCCATGACATTGTGTTCTATTCCGCACAGTTTACGATAGCGAGCAGATGCGCGCAATTGCGCTCTCTGTATTCTCGACGAGATAATCAGTTCAAGAAAGTATAAAAGAAATTGAACAAGATTTGGTATAGCAATATTTTAAAACATCGCTCTAACGTAAATAAAGAACAATTTGTTTGTCACTTGTTTAATTATTTTAACTCTTTCGTTGATGGTTCTTTCACTGCTCATGACTGTAATCTGAAGAACGTTGTTCTATCCTATACTAATGAGCATGGCGTATTATGTTAGCGAGCACATGCCCGCAATTGCGCTCCCCTGCATTTCCAACGAGATAATCAGGATAAGAAGAAGAAAACATTAGAACCCGATTCCGTAGCAAGATCTTTGAACATTGCTCTGACCAAAATATAGTACATCATGTTTGTGTATTACAACATTGTTTTTTGATTTTACATGAAGCGTTCGTGGAATTCTAAATGTCTTTTTGACTTAGCCATGTGTTCTTTTTCGCCCGGTATACGATAGCGTGCATAATATGCGCGCAATTGCGCTCTCTGTATTTTCGACGAGATAATCAGTTTCAGAAAGCATGAAAGAAATTAAAGAACACAATAATTTGTATAACACTTGTGTTAGTATTTTACTTTTAACGTTGATGTTTCTTTCACTGTTCATGTTATTGTGAAGAACCGTTGTTCCCTCCAATACGTATTCTTAGACGAGCAATAGGATAGCGAGCAGATGAACGCAATTGCGCTCGCTGCATTCCCGACGAGATAATCAGGTTTACAAAAAAATGATTTGAACAGCATTCCGTAGCAACAATTTGGAAGATCGCTCTAACCAGATATACTCCGAGTAGTATATTATTTTGTCAGAAAATACAATATTGTTTTACGATTTTACATTTAGCGTTCGTGATAGTATGAATGTCTTTTCCACTTAGCCATGACATTGTGTTCTATTCCGCACAGTTTACGATAGCGAGCAGATGCGCGCAATTGCGCTCTCTGTATTCTCGACGAGATAATCAGTTCAAGAAAGTATAAAAGAAATTGAACAAGATTTGGTATAGCAATATTTTAAAACATCGCTCTAACGTAAATAAAGAACAATTTGTTTGTCACTTGTTTAATTATTTTAACTCTTTCGTTGATGGTTCTTTCACTGCTCATGACTGTAATCTGAAGAACGTTGTTCTATCCTATACTAATGAGCATGGCGTATATGTTAGCGAGCACATGCCCGCAATTGCGCTCGCCTCTGCATTTCCAACGAGATAATCAGGATAAGAAGAAGAAAACAGAAATAGAACCCGATTCCGTAGCAAGATCTTTGAACATTGCTCTGACCAAAATATAGTACATCATGTTTTTGTATTACAACATTGTTTTTTGATTTTACATGAAGCGTTCGTGGAATTCTAAATGTCTTTTTGACTTAGCCATGTGTTCTTTTCCGCCCGGTATACGATAGCGTGCATAATATGCGCGCAATTGCGCTCTCTGTATTTTCGACGAGATAATCAGTTTCAGAAAGCATGAAAGAAATTAAAGAACACAATAATTTGTATAACACTTGTGTTAGTATTTTACTTTTAACGTTGATGTTTCTTTCACTGTTCATGTTATTGTGAAGAACCGTTGTTCCCTCCAATACGTATTCTTAGACGAGCAATAGGATAGCGAGCAGATGAACGCAATTGCGCTCGCTGCATTCCCGACGAGATAATCAGGTTTACAAAAAAATGATTTGAACAGCATTCCGTAGCAACAATTTGGAAGATCGCTCTAACCAGATATACTCCGAGTAGTATATTATTTTGTCAGAAAATACAATATTGTTTTACGATTTTACATTTAGCGTTCGTGATAGTATGAATGTCTTTTCCACTTAGCCATGACATTGTGTTCTATTCCGCACAGTTTACGATAGCGAGCAGATGCGCGCAATTGCGCTCTCTGTATTCTCGACGAGATAATCAGTTCAAGAAAGTATAAAAGAAATTGAACAAGATTTGGTATAGCAATATTTTAAAACATCGCTCTAACGTAAATAAAGAACAATTTGTTTGTCACTTGTTTAATTATTTTAACTCTTTCGTTGATGGTTCTTTCACTGCTCATGACTGTAATCTGAAGAACGTTGTTCTATCCTATACTAATGAGCATGGCGTATATTATGGTTAGCGAGCACATGCCCGCAATTGCGCTCGCCTCTGCATTTCCAACGAGATAATCAGGATAAGAAGAAGAAAACATTAGAACCCGATTCCGTAGCAAGATCTTTGAACATTGCTCTGACCAAAATATAGTACATCATGTTTGTGTATTACAACATTGTTTTTTGATTTTACATGAAGCGTTCGTGGAATTCTAAATGTCCTTTTGACTTAGCCATGTGTTCTTTTTCGCCCGGTATACGATAGCGTGCATAATATGCGCGCAATTGCGCTCTCTGTATTTTCGACGAGATAATCAGTTTCAGAAAGCATGAAAGAAATTAAAGAACACAATAATTTGTATAACACTTGTGTTAGTATTTTACTTTTAACGTTGATGTTTCTTTCACTGTTCATGTTATTGTGAAGAACCGTTGTTCCCTCCAATACGTATTCTTAGACGAGCAATAGGATAGCGAGCAGATGAACGCAATTGCGCTCGCTGCATTCCCGACGAGATAATCAGGTTTACAAAAAAATGATTTGAACAGCATTCCGTAGCAACAATTTGGAAGATCGCTCTAACCAGATATACTCCGAGTAGTATATTATTTTGTCAGAAAATACAATATTGTTTTACGATTTTACATTTAGCGTTCGTGATAGTATGAATGTCTTTTCCACTTAGCCATGACATTGTGTTCTATTCCGCACAGTTTACGATAGCGAGCAGATGCGCGCAATTGCGCTCTCTGTATTCTCGACGAGATAATCAGTTCAAGAAAGTATAAAAGAAATTGAACAAGATTTGGTATAGCAATATTTTAAAACATCGCTCTAACGTAAATAAAGTACAATTTGTTTGTCACTTGTTTAATTATTTTAACTCTTTCGTTGATGGTTCTTTCACTGCTCATGACTGTAATCTGAAGAACGTTGTTCTATCCTATACTAATGAGCATGGCGTATATGTTAGCGAGCACATGCCCGCAATTGCGCTCGCCTCTGCATTTCCAACGAGATAATCAGGATAAGAAGAAGAAAACAGAAATAGAACCCGATTCCGTAGCAAGATCTTTGAACATTGCTCTGACCAAAATATAGTACATCATGTTTTTGTATTACAACATTGTTTTTTGATTTTACATGAAGCGTTCGTGGAATTCTAAATGTCTTTTTGACTTAGCCATGTGTTCTTTTCCGCCCGGTATACGATAGCGTGCATAATATGCGCGCAATTGCGCTCTCTGTATTTTCGACGAGATAATCAGTTTCAGAAAGCATGAAAGAAATTAAAGAACACAATAATTTGTATAACACTTGTGTTAGTATTTTACTTTTAACGTTGATGTTTCTTTCACTGTTCATGTTATTGTGAAGAACCGTTGTTCCCTCCAATACGTATTCTTAGACGAGCAATAGGATAGCGAGCAGATGAACGCAATTGCGCTCGCTGCATTCACGACGAGATAATCAGGTTTACAAAAAAATGATTTGAACAGCATTCCGTAGCAACAATTTGGAAGATCGCTCTAACCAGATATACTCCGATTTTACATTTAGCGTTCGTGATAGTATGAATGTCTTCTCCACTTAGCCATGACATTGGGTTCTATTCCGCACAGTTTACGATAGCGAGCAGATGCGCGCAATTGCGCTCTCTGTATTCTCGACGAGATAATCAGTTCAAGAAAGTGTAAAAGAAATTGAACAAGATTTGGTATAGCAATATCTTAAAACATCGCCCTAACGTAAATAAAGAACAATATTATTTGTTTGTCACTTGTTCAATTATTTTAACTCTTTCGTTGATGGTTCTTTCACTGTTCATGACTGTAGTCTGTAATCTGAAGAACGTTGTTCTATCAGGCATGAGATTTCTCCGCGGATTTTGAAATTCTGGGGGGAAAATACACAGTCGAGAAACTTTCCGTGATTTTCCTCTTTTTCTTTGTTTTTTTTTTTTGTTTTTTTTCTTTTTTTTTTGGGGGGGGGGGGGGGCAGCCCACATATCTCGCCGTGCATGACGAGTATGTCTAGCGATGTCTAGATCTAGCGATGTCACGATTTCAATTACTGTCGAACACTTACTCAATCCAACACCAACAATCAGCGATTCATAACCATAACCGAAGAAAGTCCATTTATATTCCAAAACACAATGTGTGTCTCGCCGAATAATGTGTGATGATAAAGCCAGTATTTTGGCAGTAAAAGTAGCGGCAACAGAAGAAACTCTGCTGTTTTCTGCTCGCGGTAAGCTGCCAGCAGGTGAGTCGAGTGGTGACTTGCTATGCCTGCCTGCTTCACGTCATGTAACTATACGTGTGTAGAGCACCAGCACAGCGCACACACCAAGTTCACGCAGAAAAAAAAAGAGAAAAATCCCACGATGCCAAGGTGCCAGACTGGGAATGGGGAGGGGTGGAGAGAGAGAAACCAATCAACAGAAGAAACCGCGCGTACTGGCGCATTCTTGGAGGTCATGAACTGTCTGGGGTGTTGGAGATGAACAGGGAAAGAATGTTTAATTACTGAGTACACATAGCTCAAGTCGAAGCCCCATGCAGGGCGAAGACCCAGGATTACAAATGCAACGATTTCATATTTCTTTCATGTAAGCTCCTTAAAATCACTCTCCCGCAATATTTGATGAGCTTAATTTAGGTGTTAGAATGTCAAATTTTTCATGAGATTGTAACTTTGTGTAATACAATACTATATACCTATTGATTTATCAATCTGTAAACCACAAATGTGACTACCAGTGACAATAAAAAAGACTTGTATTTTTTTTTCTGCCGAGATTCTTTTTTTCTTCATCCTAATACTTCCAAGTTTACATGAAATTTCTGATGTTTTTACTGCAGCATCAACAGTCTAACATAAATTACTGAAATATTGTCTAAATTAATGCATTTGAAATATTGGTCAAATTTAGAGGATGCAAATCTATGTGGATAATTTGTGACACTCAACTCGTCTTTTTGATGTTTTTCTTTCAGTCCAAAAGGAAGACAAAATAGTATCATGACGTTTGCAATTGTTCAAAAGGTCTGCTGTTGATAACTCACAGACTCACAGACTAATCACCAAGGGGCTGTTCACAGGCCCTCTCTCCAGCCAGCTGTCGGAATGTGCTTTGAAGTTGCATGGCAGCCTGGCTGGCATGAATGGGTGTCGAGTTTCAATCAATATCTACTGTTGTTTTATTCTTGTACTTGAACATGTCGTTTCACCTGACAGTGACGCGGAAATCGGGATGGTGTAGGGGAGAGGGTTTTGTTGTGTTGCAATGTGTGTGTGTGTGTGTGTGTGTGTGTATTTTTTTCCCTCGGTTTTTTCTCCTTTTTTTGAAGGGGGGGGGGGGGGGGGGGGAGGACTGAGGCCAGAGTGGGGAAAGATCAGAGTGAAATGAGTGCTTGCTTCTTGTCTGGATTATTGACTGAAGAAAGATGAATTGGTTGATCCTTTAGTGCTGAATTTTTTAATCTGTTTAGACTTTCTGAAGGAAAGCATCTTGGATATGATGGAACAAGATGGCGTAGAAACATTTCGAAAAATTTCTCTTACCAAAATTTATCACATTATTTTTTATGACAATATTGTTTAATGATTAAACATAAAGCGTTCGGGGTATTCTGAATGTCTTTTCTAGTGTCCGTGTTCTATTCCGCACAGTATACGATGGCGTGCAGATGCGCGCAATTGCGCTCTCTGCATTCCCGACAAGACAATCAGGTTTAGAAGAAAGCATCTTGGATATAATCGAACAAGATGGCGTAGAAACATTTCGAAAAATTGCTCTTACCAAAATTTATCAAATTTTTTTAATGACAATATTGTTTTATGATGAAACATAAAGCGTTCGGGGTATTCTGAATGTCTTTTCTAGTGTCCGTGTTCTATTCCGCACAGTATACGATGGCGTGCAGATGCGCGCAATTGCGCTCTCTGCATTCTTGACGAGATAATCAGTTTCAGAAAGCATGAAAGAAATTAAACAAAACAATTTGTATATGATACTTTTGTTAGTATCTTACTTTTAGCGTTGATGTGTCTTTCACTGTTCATCTTATAAGCCAGTTCGGGGATAGCTCATGTGCACATGGGTACAAATGACCTTTAATTTTTCTCAGTTGGTTTGGCACTTACTCAATTCAAAGCGACATAATGCAGCAGCTTGCCCAACATAGCAATTTATGGAACTCTTTATGGAACTATTCTAACAAAGAATGAGCCTGTGTAGATGAAGTGACCAAAGTCGTTCGTCAATCAACACTTTGGGAAGCATCTATTTCATTGTGCTGTTTTGAATACATTAACAAACTTTTTCTTTTAACATTACCAAATACCAGGCTTGCTGTCAGGTGGATGTACTGGCAGGCACCATTATATAAGGATTCCATAAATAATCATAGCGTTACAGATGCTTATCTCAGCGAAATTAAAAACCAAACTGTCTCTCAGTACAAATGACCTTTTTCTGCTCATGCTCAAACTGGAAATCCGAACTGGCTTATTGTGAAGAACAATGATTGTTCCCTCCTATACGTATTCGAGCAGTACAGGATAGCGAGCAGATGCACGCAATTGCGCTCTCTGCATTCCCGACGAGATAATCAGGTTTACAAGAAAGAATCTGAAGAGCATTCCGTAGCAACAATTTTAAACATTGCTCTATCCAAAATATACTCCGAGTAATACATTATTTTGTCAGAAAATACAATATTGTTTTATGATTTCACATTTAGCGTTCGTGGTATGAAGCGTAAAAGAAATTGAACAAGATTCCTTAGCAGTATTTTGAAACATTGCTCTAACTGAAGTATAGTACAGTAACTGCACTTGTTTTTGTGTTTTACTTTTAGCGTTGATGCTTCTATTACTGTTCATGTCACATTATTCTGAAAAACCGTTGGTGTAATACGAACCGTTTTCTTAGACCAGCTAGTAACACAGTGCGCAGATGCACGCAATTGCGCTCTCTGCATTTCCGACAAGATAAGCAGGTTTAGAAGAAAGCATTTAATATGACTGAACAAGATTGCGTAGAAACATTTTGAAACATTGCTCTTATCAAAATTTATCACATTATTTTGTATGACAATTATTGTTTAATGACTTAACATAAAGCGTTCGTGGTATTCTGAATGTCTTTTCTACTTAGCCATGCGACGAGATAATCAGTTTCAGAAAGCATGAAAAAGATTAAATAAAACAGTTTGTATGCCACTTTTGTTAGTATTTTACTTTCAGCGTTGATGTTTCTTTCACTGTTTATGTTATTGTGAAGAACCGTTGGTCTGTCCCTTACGTATTCTTATAGGCGAGCAGTATAAATTAGGATAGCGAGCAGATGCGCGCAATTGCACTCTCTACATTCTCGACGAGATAGTCAGTTTCAGAAAGCATAAAAGAAATTAAACAAAAAAAAAATTTGTATGACACTTCTGGTAGTATTTTACTTTTAACATTGATGTTTCTTTCACTGTTCATGTTATTCTGAAGAACCGTTGTTCTCTCTGATATACGTATTCTTAGACGAGCAGTATATATTAGATAGCGAGCAGATGTACGCAATAATTGCGCTCTCTATTCCCGAGGAGGCAGGATTAGAAGAATAATAAGCATTAAAGATATTGAAAAATATTCAGTAGCAACATTTTGATACATCGCTCTTATAAAGAAAAATAGTACATTATTTTGTATGACAATATTGTGTCATGATTTTACGTTTAGTGTTCGTGGTATTCTGAATGTCTATTTTACTTAGCCAAGTGTTGTTTTCCGCACAGAATATGTGTAACGTGCAGTTGCGCGCAATTGCGTTCACTGCATTTTCGACGAGATACTTAGTTTCATGGCACAAAATAAGAAATTGAACAAGATTCCGGAGCAAAAAAAAATTAGACATCGGTCTGACCATATAGACTAATATGTTATTAATTGCAGCTCGTTATTCCGAAGGTTCGTTATTCCGAAGATTCGTTATTCCGAAGGTTCGTTAATCCGAAAATGAAACAAAGCTCTTTGTTCCGGAGGTTCGTTACGGACCCTATATAAAACCTTCGGAATAGCGAACCTTCGGAATAACGAACAGCACCCAACAGTTATTTTGTATATGAGACTTGTTTTTGGCTTATATTTTTAGCGTTCGTGCATGTTTCTTTCACTCTTAATATCATTCTGATATAAGGAACCGTTGTTCTGTCGCAATACCATCTTAGACGAGCAGTAGCGAGCAGATGCAAGCAGTTGTGTCCTCTGTATTTCTGACGAGATAATCAGGTTTAGAGATATCTGGCAACCTTTGGAAGCAGAGATTAGTACTCAGCAACCCAAAAAATCGTATTTTTTCGATCAGAATTAGTATTTTCAGTCTTCCTTTTTTTATTATTTCGAAATAAACTTGCCGATGTATGAGGCCTACTGGCTGTAAACATAACATTACGACGTCATGCCGAAGTACCGAGCTGCATAGTCACCAGCACGATAAAGAATCAAAACTATATCGCATAGTTGATTGATTACTTATTCTCGCAATAAATATGCAGAATGTACCTCCAAAACTTGTTGGGCTGGTTATGGAAACTTCCACTACCTAGCAGGGGAGGGGGAATGTTTTTATCTTCTCATCTTTTAAAGAGAGCTTTTGTCTTAGCGAATACAATATCTTAGTGGATTGGGTGTTTTCTTTCCAATACTATAAAACATAGTCATGCGTTGTTTTGAGGCTTTTTCATCTCATGGGATTTTAAACATCATATTCCAAGCAAGTATTCCAATTCCTTCTCCCTGACTGGAATCGGAAAGGCTGCCGTAACGACGATCGCTAAACCACACTGTGTGTGGCTGTGCCGATGTCACCTGAAGTACGAAGGAAAGCGCCATGTGCTCCCGCCTTTAGAGTCGGATGCGCCAGTGCAGAGCTGAGCGGAGAAAGGGATGGTTAAAGTATTCGAAGAGGTGATAATTGGGCTTTTTTTTTGTACGAGATACCAAGAAACATGAAATATACAGAGCACATACCATTGTAAGAGGAATTCAAAGCTTATTTGATGAAAATCGGGTTTGGAATGACTGAAACATCCAAACACAAAGTAAAACAAAGCGATCGCGATAAAGTGTGGGTGCTACACGTTATTAGAATTGCTCTTTTGGATATCTCAGCCATTTCAAAACCAATTTTCATCAAATAAACGTTAAATTCCTCATGGAATTACATGCTCTTTCATATTCATAAGAGGTTTCTCATTATCTCGCCCCCAACCAAATCTATACGATCCCTTTAATGACTTGGTTATTGTAAACAGTTTTCGTTCGATACAATCATTAGCTCTTTCAGGAGGAAAAAAAAAAACAAAAAAAAAAATCATGGACCAACAACAAGAAAAAAATCCACGAATGTTGATAGCGAAAAGTTTGAAAAGTCTTTTTTTTTTAAATTTAATGAGCGTGAAATTACTAATGTCATGATTTTGCTGTCTAATCGGGTTTTTGGTGCATCATTATAACTAGTGAATTTGACCAGCACTGGCCATAATATACGAGACCTTTCATGTATTTCTGTGATTGCATTTCTAATCGAGTAATCCCTTTTCATTGTTCAGGGAACATACAAAATATCAGATCAAGTACAGTAAAATCTACTGTTTGATGTTTCTTATGCGCCAAAAGAAAGGTCATATGAATCCTGATACCTTTGCAATGATTCCCACGAGCTAGTTATTCGATCGATATTTCCAGGATATTTACACGCTGTTTATTCCAGTGCGCGCATTCTTTCGTCTGGCACGCAACGGGGTCTGGCACGCTAAGAACCAAAGACGTGGATTTCTACTATCTTTGCTCATGAACTGTGGAAATTTCCACGAGTGGAGATGGGCGGGGGTGTCACGCAAAGAGCGCAGCTCGGGGGTGTTTCATCAAGTTCAGCAAAATCCTCGATTTTGATTGGCTGAGAAGCTCTTGTCACTGACTGTTACCATGGTGATTGTCAGAGACTGACAAGTTGTCAGCGCTGCGGACAACTTTCATGAAACTGTCCCCGGGTGTCAAGTTTCTTGGATACAAAGAGACCTCATGTCATAGAGTGTACACCATTATATCTCTTCACTTGTATATATTTTTTTTTTTTTTGCTGTTATTCATGTTTTCCCCTTAATGTTTTTGCTGGTAATGAGGACAAGTTATCCTTCATGTATACATTGTGGAATGAGTGAATGTAGCAATATTATTAGAACACATCAATAAAAAAAATTTGGGAAAATCGCACAATCCGTTCACAAGTTATGAATTTTTAAAATTTTGAATTTTCTTTGTTTTCTTTACATCGTTGTACATGTGACATCACAAGTTGTAGTAGTTTTCTTATCTAGCAGTGACTGAGCAGAAACTTCGAAAATTTATGACTTTTCAACTGGTTGTCCAATTTTCCTCAAACTCTCACTGATGTGTTGCTGCATTCACTCAATCCACATGTTTATTATGAAGGTGGACTTGTCCTTTAACATTACGAAGGTTGCTAACACGTGATTCTTTCTGTTTTGATGTGTATGTATTTTCTTTTTCATCATTCTTGGCAGGGGAAAGAAGAGTAAAAGAGGGAAAACTGAAATAAAACGAAGGGCACGTATATACACAGTATTCACAGCAAGCCGCCTTTTCCAAGCATTGTTCATCATCATCAGGCATCACTACACTTACAAACACGATCACCCTCATCACTCGAGATAAACGACTAGGAAAATGAATCACGAAGTATCAAGTACGAAGTGTAAAAATGTCAGAAGTAAGAATATCAGAGGTAAAAATGTCAAAGATGAAATGTCATTGATCAAGATTTATAGACGTATATAGAAATATAGGATGAGGTGAAAGTGCCAGATATGTTTTTGCAATATGAGTTTACTTTCAGTGTTCATATTTCTTGCACAGTACTTGTTCAATATATTGAATGTTTGTTTACTTACTATAGTATAGGCATGCGTTCTTTTCCTTTTCGCTTTCGAAGCGAATTTGTTCTTTCAGTTTTTACCTGTCATTTATAGTTATTCATAACGGAGGGTTCATACTTTTCTTTACATTTTATTTTGTACTAATCATAACCGCGTTTTACAGTTCCATTGAGACCATACAGTTTGTGTTTCCCAGCTGAAGAGAGTATCATGCTTTTCTGTGAACTTGAGGGAAAAATTGCGTTTTCAAGTGTTTTTGTTAAATGATTTTTCCATCAATTTCACAGAAGGTCCCGGACACAAATTGGTCTCAAATAACCTTATAAGGGACCGAAACTAGTAAGGGAATATAAGAAAGCAAATTATTTCCTTGAAATTAATTTGAGTGTTGTTAACCAATTTCTGTGATTACACATTGTAATAAAAGAAAAATGCACCTCATCAAAATCATACTGAGATAGAACAACAAATCTTGTTTCGTAAAATGTTCCCTTACCAGTACTGGGGACTTGTTCCTCTGTTTACTTTAATTGTTTTTGTTATGTTACAATTACTTACATAACTACTGTACCATAAATCTCGACAAATACAATGTAATAAAGCAGTTGGTACAGTTTGGAGCTGTGACACAATTACTGACAAGCGTAAAACTTCCTGACGTACAAAGTAAGCAAGTAGAGTGGTACATGGTACCAGGAATGAACTTGCTTGGGCGAGCTACTGTACGAGTTCAGTTCGAGTTCAAGTTCGGACGGCCCGCCCGCGCGTCTGCGCGACCCGGCCCGCTTCTTTTCTTCCTCCGTTGTATGGCGCATGGATATGGCCAGAAAAGAAGCTACTACTCAGCTAGCTCGCAGTTCACATACACGGCTCCATGCCACACACACAACACACACTACTCGCGCCTTGCTGCTACTCACACAGAATGATTTCGATTTGGTATCACACACGTGTTCTTTGCACAGACAGCCTAGCCGCCTGCTGATGTCTTGGCGGCCCAGCGCCCGCCGCTCGACTCTGTGTGTGTGTGTGTGTGTGTGTGTGTGTGTGTGTGTAAATGAAAGGACACGTGCCACCATGCATGCCTGTTGTGTGAAAGAAACCGAGGGGATTTGGGTGAGGCAGAGCTCCTCGAGGAAGTCTGACACACGTGCGTTGTTGTTGTCGATAAAGACGCTTACTAGTACAGTTAGTATACTGGTACGGTGTACGTACTATACTAGATACTACACGGAACCTTTGCGTTGTCCACCAGTGCACCCACCTCGTTGTTGTCTCGGGTTTAATGCGCATAAAAGTGGCAATGTAGAGTTGGTCCTACTACTCATCTACCGTCTCATTGTTATTTGTCTGATAAGAATATTTAGCACTGAAATTAACGTAAAAACTTGACCTACGTGATGGACAAAATCCAGCACTATCATATGCTGTTGATCCCTTTCCAATTCGTAGTTTCAATGCAAAAACAAATACCGACGTCGAACTCGAGTACTGTACCCTCTTTTCAATCAGCTCCCCGCGGTATCGCTCCCTTTTTTTGGATCGACCTCTATTTTTGTATTGACAATGCACACAAACCGAGCTAGCTAGCTGTTTTGACCACCGTGTTGTACGAAGCTTTTAAGAAAATGCATTGACATTACATTAAGTGCCACTAGCTACAAAACAATAAAAACGAACTTACAAGCCAAACTAAACACGTTTCAATTACACATCCGCTCAGTAACGACGCATATATGACTGTGAAATTCACGTGTATTACCTATGGAAAGAGGGGGGCCGATCGTGAGGTACCCTTTCAAGCTTAGACGCGCGAAGAAAATGCATCGCATGCACTAAAATTGCGTTATTTCACTACGGAGATTCAGAATCAAGGTGACGGTCACGACATTCAAAACTGCGGTATTTATGGCATATTTGAGGTAAAAATTAGGCGAATTTGTTTTATACTTTTGGAATAAACAAGCTGCAGATCCTTAGGGTGACGATAGGTGGTACCCTCAATCACACTAGGCGTTCTGCTGTGCGCCAAAAACTAGTGGTCGGTTTCAAAAAGGGTGGTCGATGTGTAGTAGTAGAGTTACCGTACCATGCAAGCAATGATGCAGGCAGTGGAGAGCGCCAGTTTTAAAGGTCCTATTAGGCTGCGTTCACATATAAGAAGTACAAATGTATACTACTAGTATTCGGGTATTCGGGGCTCGTTTTCGAGGGCACGCGAATAGCTTGAATCGAACGATAGGATTTCCTCACACCGGTTCACATATTAAGAGGGCACTATTCGAAAGTACCAAATAGCTGCGAATAGTATAGCAAAGTGGGAATCGAGCTTGTTCGATTTTCTTGCAGCGTATACCGTCTCTCGTTTATGAAATAATGACAATTTTGGTCTGGATTTGCCCTTTAGCAAAAATAAGCATGCAGACTGACATTCTGATGCAGTTTAGAAATTGTTAATAAGATTTGCTGGGATGTGGGATGTAGGAGGAAGAAATCCTCACTGCATGGGATGGTGAGTTGACGGTGCGGGTGATGGTGATGTACTCGGTGCTCGAATAGCGAATACTGTAGCGAATAGCGAATAGCGAATACTTCTATGTGAACGCAGCCTTAGGGACGTCGGGTTCGTTATTCCGAAGGTTCGTTGATCCGAAAATGAAATACAGTAGGGTCCGCAACGAACCTTCCCGGGAATAACGAGCTTTGTTTCATTTTCGGGTTTACGAACCTTCAGAATAACGAACCTTAATTCACTTCGGAATAAGAAACCTTGTTACATTGTAGGATAATTTGAGATTATTGTAGTAATGTAACAATAACAACTAAAGTAAACAGAGGAACGAAGTCCCCAGTACTGGTAAGGGAACAGTATACTAAACAAGATTTGTAGTTCTATCTCAGTATACTTTGGATGAGGTGTGTTTTTCACAATGTGTAACCACAGAAGTTGTGGAAACACTCAAATAATAATTTCAAGGAAATAATTTGCTTTCTTATATTCCCTTACTAGTTTCGGTCCCTTATAAGGTTATTTGAGACCAATTTGTGTCCGGGACCTTCTGTGAAATTGATGGAAAAATTATTTAACAAAAACATTTGAAAACGCAATTTTTCCCTCAAGTTCACAGAAAAGCATGATACTTTCTTCAGCTGGGAAACACAAACTGTATTGTCTCAATAGAACTGTAAAACGCTGGTTATGATTAGTACAAATATGTAAAGAAAACTATGAACCCTCCGTTATGAATAACTAAACAAAATGACAGGTAAAAACTGAAAGAACTGAAATTCGCATTTGATGGCCATGAGGAAACAAAATCAAATCAATGGTCATAAAATAGTTAACATCGGAGTACTTTGGTTGCCTATGTGTTGCCAAAATCTTGTCACCTCCGAAACGATTAAGTCTATCGTATACTGATTGCGCGCGCATCACAATACACTGGGTTAGTGAAACAGACCAGAAACAGTCAGAATAACACAAACAGTGCTAGAAACGGGAACGCTAAAAAGTGTCATACAACCTAAGGTGTACAATGTTGCTACGGATTCTTGTTAAATTAGTCATATTTTCTTCTCAACAAAATCATCTTGTCGCGAATGCAGAGAGCGTAATTGCGTGCTTCTGCTCGCTATCGTATACTTCGCGTCTATAAGTACCGATACGAAATGAAATTAAATGAAATTTATTCACCTAACAAACAAACAAACAAACAAACACCGTGAACAAAGTCACAACAATAGATAATTGAAATATAGTTTAGCAAAAAAGAACTGGCAATAGCGTGCAGGCTATATTCGAGGCCAGTTCTTTCAAAATGATAACGTATGATATAGGATCACAGAAGAATACAATGCAAATATGAATATACAACAGATATACAGAACACCATGAACAGTGAAAATTACAAGAACGGTAAAATCAAAATGTGAAAGGAATATGCAGAGTAAAAAAAGAAGATAAAAGGAGAAAAGTACTATTGTATGGCTTTGTTAAATTTTCTTAATGTCCTTTTTCAACGTAATAGTTGAGAACACATGGGTTAGTATACGCTATACAACGCAGGTGACCGATATCGACAGGTCGGCTGCCGTTTTGAATTTCAGGACTTAATTGAATCGTATGAAAGATACCGCACGTTATTCTAAAATAAAAAAACAAACAAACAAGAAATAAGTTTGCTTGTGCAGCTATTATATTATATTATGGGGATTTTTTTTCTTCAAAATTACTTCTTTTGATGTTTTTTTCGGAGGGGGTTTTGTTGTTGTTGTCACAGTTTTTGCCTACTTCTGTTCTTTTTCAGTATTTTTGATAATTACAACATTTCAGACCGGAGGAACTGCACTGATTCGTACCACCGGTGTACGTGAATGGGGTTCACGAATGAGTTTGAGGTTATTGATAATTGTATTGTGCGAAGCTGACGACGTAAGCAACAAGCAATACCAGACAAGTGCCCAATTATTGTCCCTATTTAAATAGTCGGCATTATAGTCAAATTCTACGATGTTATTGGGAGCTGTCTTTGCCTGTGTGTATAGCATCTATTCATATTAATACCGAAGCCTAAATCTGTTATAGTCAAGTTAGTGGTATAAAGACGGCATTTCACGGCGAAGGTTATAGTGTTGCATTAATTTGTCAATCATGGCTGTGTGATTGTGACTGAGCTATAAGAACTCGGTAGAATTCACGCAGTGAACGTAAAAGCCAGCGTATTACTGTCTGATTTAAGGGTTCAGTTATTTTATTTATTTATTTATTTATCTATTATACACTATACGCGTCCTATATTCACCACGGGATGCAAAATGAGTGGCCGCTGGCCGCGTTGTGTAGGTGACCGCCATAGGGTCTACCCTGGGCCCCGTCTTATAAAGCCTTCAAATCAATCACAAGTCCCCAAATCAATCGCAACTTGCATTGAAGCTCTCAAAAAACTTGCGATTGATTTCTATCACAAGTCTTTATAAGAGAGGCCCTTGGGGTCGTTATACTCATAGAGTTGGATACCAATCCATCCAAGTGGGGTCTATACTAGTATATATAATAGCAGCAATTTCGTGCGGGGATTTTTTTTTTTAGTGGCCGCTATAAGTAGGTGACCACTATCGACAGAGTGGCCGCTAAGACCAGGTTGTTACTAGATTATGGGCAGAGCGATGGTTCAAATAATATGTTTTCTACGGCGGAATCTTATTCAATATCTTTAGGCTTAATGCCTTCTTCTCTAGCTAATTATCTACAATAATAGTTGAGAATATACAGAGAGCGCAAACGCGCGCCATCTGCTCGCTATCGTACTGTACTTCGCGTCTGAGAACCGATATGGGTTAGGTAGTAGTACAACATCGCTGAACATCATGGAACAGTGAAAGTTTACACGAATTTTTAAAATGAAAATATGAAAACAACTGTCATATAAAATACAATTGTAATATACTATTGCAATGGTAAATGCGATGGCTGACAAAAAAATTCTACGGAATGTTGTTATGCATGCGAGAGCGCAAACGCGCGCATCTGCTCGCTACCGTTACTGCGCGGAAAAAAAAACACACTGGCCTATTATGGGATAGCAAAACAAAGTCAGAACAACATGAACAGTGAAAGAAACGTGAACGCTAAGAGTGAAATCTAAAAAGAATCAAGTGTCATACAAAACAAGGTGCATGATAATTATATGATCAGAGCGTTGTTGAAAATGTTGCAAGGGATTCTTGTTAAATTACTTCTGTACTTTCTTAACCAAATCATTTTGTCGAGAATGCAGAGAGCGCACATTGCGTTCATCTGCTCGCTATCGTACTTTCGCGTCCAACCGATATCGGTTAGCATATAGCACAACAGATATTCAGAACACAATGAACAGTGAAAGTTACACGAACGTTAAAATCAAAATGTCAAAACAACTATCATATTATGCAGGTATAGTCAGAGCGATAGCTTAGAAAGTTGCTACGGAATATACTTGTTCAATTTCCTAATGTTCTCTTTTCTATACCTGATTATTATCTTGTCGAGAATGCAGATGAATCAGCTCGCTATCGCGTTTGCACTGCACGTCAGAACGGATGCAGTATGACATTCTGAATACCATGAACAGTGAAATTTACACAAACGATAAAATTAAAATCTGAAAACGACTGTTATACAAAATAATAAAGCTATATATATTAAGAGTGATGGCTCAAACTGTTTCTACGGAATCTTGTTCGATTTCTTTAAAGCTTCTCCTCAATCTTACTATTATGTCGGAAATGCAAAGAGCGCCATTGCGTGCATCTGCTCGCTGTCGTAGAACCGTTATGGGTCACTATAGTATACAATGTGTAGTACGGTTACAGTTCGTTATTCCGGAAGGTTCGTTTTTCCGAAAGTTCGTTAATCCGATAATGAAATAAGGTTTGCTATTCCGTATAGGTTCATTCATCTGAAAATGAAATAAGATTCGTTATTTCGAAATTTTGTTTATCCGAAAATAAAATAAGGCTCGTTATTCCGAAGGTTCGTTATGGACTCTATTTAATTTTCGGATTAACGAACCTTCGGAATAACGAACATATGGAATAAAGCCACAAATATTCGGATTAACGAACCCTTTTTCATTTCTAGGCATAGGGACTTTGTGTGTTTCGGATTGACTAACTTTTGGAATAACGATCCTTCGGAATATGAAGGAACAACATCCGGTTAGTACAACAGAATCGGATGTTCAGAACACCATGGACAATGAAAGTATAAACACGAACGTTAAAATGAAAATCTGACTTCGAGTGTCATAATCAAATAGTTTTAAAAAAACCACTATTACATGGTCAGAGCGATGGTTTAAAATACCTTTTTTCTACGAAATCTTGTTCAATATCGTTACAGGCTTAACGTCTCCTTCTCGAGCTGATAGTCCTAGTCGAGAATACAGACTCTAGAGCGCAAACGCGCGCCATCTGCTCGCTATCGTATTTATTGCTTCGCGTCTGAGAACCGATATGGGTTAGTAAACAACATCATGCAGAACATCATGACCAATGAAAGCTACATCAAAATCGCAATATGAAAAACAATTGTCATACAGAATAATATACTATTGTAATAGTAAATACGATAGCTCAAAATGTTTCTACAGAATGTGGGTCATTTTTTATGCTTTATTCTGATAGCTTTTTGTGTCTGCTTTTCAAGCTGATTATCTACTGGAAGTCAAAAATGCAGAGAGCGCAAATGCGCGCATCTTCTCGCTACCGTATAATGCGCGAAAAAAAAGAACACAACATGGCTAAGTGAAACAGACATTCAAAATAACATGAACAGTGAAAGAAACATGAACGCTTGAAGTAAATCGGAAAACACGTGTCACAAAAAATAGTGTAAGGTGTACAATCATGGTCAGAGCAATTTTTGAAAATGTTGCTACGGATTCTCTTTAATTTTTAATACTCTCTTCTCAACCTGATAATTTTGTCGGCCACTGAATGCAGAGAGCGCACTTGCGCGCATCTTCTCGCTGCCGTACTGTGCTATTAACAAAAACAAAACAAACAAAACAAAACAAAACACACACACACACACACACATAGGCCTTTGGGTTAGTAAAACAGCCTACTGGTAGTCAGAACATGAGCAGTGAAAGAAACGTTAACGCTATATAGAAGTCAAATCTAAAAAAAGAATTACGTGTCATAAAATAAGGTGTATAATATTCAATAATGATCAGGGGTCCGCTTCATAAAACTTGTTATCAGTGACATCTGCCACATTTCTATGACAAAATTGCTCTCAGCCAATCAGATGCAAGGATTTCAGTAGCTTGTCACATCTATGACAACTTGTCACTGATGACAAGTTTTATGAAACGGAGCCCAGATTGTTGTTAAAAATGTTGCAACGGATTCTTGTTCAATTACCTTAGTACTTTCTTCTAAACCTAATTATTTTGTCGAGAAATCAGAGAGCGCATTTGCGTGCTTCTGCTCGCTATCGTACTTTGCACAGTGAAAAATACAAGAACTTTAGAATTAAAATCTGAAAACAAGTGTCAGAGTGAAAATGTAGGCCCGACTATCATCGGTTGGGATATAGCCCGATCGGGTTACCAAAATCATTGATTAAGTTTTTGGCGGCCCGAAAGTAAAATCTGGTGGCCCGAAAAAAAAAAAAAATCACGAAAACATAAGAAAAACTAAATCGGTCCTATACTTAACATAATATATACGCTGTAGAAAATAAGTATCCTGAATTGATACAGGTACCCACGTCTAACCGTTCAATCGTATACCTTTATTATTCTGAGTTCTAAGATTTAGCAAATAGGCTTATAGATTATTATAAAAGTTGATGCCTTACGATCAAAACTTGCTTTGAAATGAGAAATTGATGGGAACATACTGTGCAGACATTGGTAAACATCCGGCATTTAAATTTTGTTTTAGCATTGTATAAAGAGCCGAAAGTTACCGTTATTCATTTCTGATTGTAAAAGCAATCATCCAACATTTTCTACTATTTTAGCACCTTTACGGAGCCGAATGTTGCCGTTATTCATTTCCGAACGTGAAAGCAAACATCCTCTATTTATTTTAGCATCTATAACTGAGCTGAGTGATATCGCTATTTACTAAAAGCAAACATCCGGCATTTATTTTATCATCGTTCCATACGGAGTATAGTTAGTCATTTCCGAACGTCAAAGGAATCATTCGACATCTTATCTTATTTTAGCATCTTCCGGAGCCGAATGTTATTGCTATTCACTTTAATACATAAAAGCAAACATCCGGCATTCACTTTATCATCGTATATACGGAGTTGAAGTTATTCATTTCCGAACGTCAAAGGGGCATTCGACATATTTTATTTTATTTCATTTTATTTTAGCATCCTCCGAAGCTTAATGTTATTACTATTTATACTTTCGAACATAAAAGCAAACATCCGGCATTTCATCGTACGGAGTTAAATATTATCGTTATTCATTTCCGAACGTCAAACGGACCCACTCGACATTTCGTTATAGCATCTTTGGGAGCTAATGTTATTGCTATTTACTTTCGAACATATATCATCAAAAGCCAACATCAGACATTTATTTTGTTATCGTACGGAGTTGAATAGTATTGCTATTCATTTCCGAACGTCAAAGGGATCGTTCAAAATTTATTTTAGCATCTTCCAGAGCTGAACGATATTGCTCTTTACTTTCGAAAGTAGAAGGAAACATCGGCATTTATTTGATCATCGTACGGAGTTGAATATTTTTGTTATTTATTTCAAAATGCCCCCCAAAAAAATTTCGACATTCATACGGGGCTGAATGTTATTGCTATTTACGTTCGGCCATAAAAGCAAACATCAGACATTATCATCATACGGAGTTTGAATATTATTGTTATTCATTTCCGAACGTCAAAGCAAATATCAAACATAAAGCAGCTGAATGTTACCGTTATTCATTTCGAAATTTTAAAGCAAACATCTGACAGTTATTTTAACATCGTATGGAGCAGAATATTACTGCTATTCACTTCCGAACGTAAAAGCAATCATCTGACTTGTATTTTGGAATCTTCCGAAGCCGAATGTTATTGCTATTAACTTTCGAAAGTAAAAGCAAACATCCGGCATTTATTTTATCATCTTACGGAGTTGAATATTATCTTTAATCATTTCCGAACGTCAAAGCAAACATTGACATTTATATCAGCATCTTCCGGAGCCGAATGTTATCCTTATTCATTTCCGAACGCAAAATCAAATATCTGACTTTAATTTTAGCACCGTACGAGTTGAATCTTATCATTATTCGATTTCAAAAGTATAAGCAAACATCCGACATTAATTTTATTTTATTATCATACGGCCGGAATCGAATATTACCGTTATTCATTTCCAAAATTAAAAGCAAACATCTGACATTTATTTTAGGTTCTGACGGAGCCGATTGTTACAGCTGTTCACTTCCAAAAGTAAAGGCAAACATCCGACTATTCTGGGGGAAAATCTTCATTTCCAAAATTTTGGTGGCCCGATGTGCGTTTTTAGCCACCGTTAGTGTCGAGCGCTGCATGGTTATGGTAAGAGCGATGGTTCGAAATGTTGCTACCGAATCTATTATTGTTGCATTTCTGACACGCTTTCTTGTCAATATTACTAGTATTATGATTATCTTGTCGATTTTGCAAAGAGCGTAATTGTGTGTGTGCATCTGCTCGCAATCGTACTGCGAGTGCAAGAACGAAGAAAGTACAATTAACAGACACTGAGAATAACAGCGGTAAAAGTCACACGAACTTTAAAACAACAAGTGAGTACTCTCGCGCCGACTTTAATGCGAGAAAAGGAAGAGGATTTGACCTTCCTTTTTGGTGACAGAAATAATATGAGGTGTAAATTGGCCACCATCAGTTAGCAAAAAATAAAATACAAATCCGAAAGAAAAATGGAAAAGAAGGGGCCAATTGAACGCAACACACACACACACACACACACACACACACACACACACACACACACACACACAAATAAAAGCATTCGTGTACTGAAACGCAAGATTATAGAATGACAGTGGACGGACGAATACACGTGTTCGTACACGTACGGAACAAGGGAACAATGTACTACTACTCGCGAGTACGCCAACAGCTGGCGCTCTTACGATTTGTGGCTATGCGATGAAACGCCGTGTTCAAATTTGTAAACAAGGATGAGCGCGCGCGCAAGTGATCGCCACGCACTGAGCGTAATCGAGCGCATATGAGCGCGCTCATCCTGTGATGTTGATCGCAGGCGGAACTGTATTGTTATTACCTTCTGTGCTTAAGTTTACCTGTTCCTTGCCCCACTTTATGGCGGTGCTATATCAAAAAAAGCATCAGCATAAAATGAGGTCAATTTCTTGAAGATTTCTCAGGGACTTGAATAATTGTGGTAGTGAATTATAGGAGAAGGTTCTATGCTTCCTCACAAGGTGACTTGGATGGTGAGTGTAATATGCCTAACCCTGTTGTTACCGTGGGTATTCCCTTTGCGTGTAATATGAGTGGAATTTTGAGTGTGCGGTTGTAAGGGGGTTAACCTCTGATAGTTTCCACTTCCCACCCCCAGTAGCTACCTGTCTGAATGCCATGCTTGTGAAATTTTAAAGCAAGACCTTGAGAAGCACATGCAGTCACCCAAAGGAGCTTGAGAAAAAAAGTGGAAATTGAAATGAGAGCACCTTGACAAGTAAAGACCTTTGTTTAATAAGCGGAAAAGACAAGAAGAAGTGTCTGCACCATATCTAAATCTTCAAGTTTTATGACACAATGTATTTCATTTATTTGCACTTGATTAATTTATATGTGTGTGTGTGTGTTTGTGTGTATGTATATATATAAACATACATGTATGTATACATTCAAATGCAAGAATAATACATGAATATATAGAAACTAGAGAAGCACTCAGAGAGCGCAGACCTCCACCAAGCAGCTAATTTCCACCAATAACCCTGTTCTTTTGCCCATATGTATTGCAGGCTAAAAATATGGAAGGCTTTTGTTATGTCAACAACCTCAGCTGTGCGCCGTGTCTCACAGTAGAGCACGCACTTTAGTGCATGTATGAAAACCTCAAAAATACGCAGCTTGAACTCCCCAGGTAGGGTAAAGTTCATTGTCCTTACCTGCCAAAAAATCGATAAGTCTTCATAAAATCCATAAAAGTTTCTGGATTACTGCCAAAATTTAATAATCTGTTTCTTGTGTCATTCTCAACCTTTCCTGCAAGTTTCATTTAAATCCGTTTGCAACTTTTTGAGTTATTTTGCACACGGATAAACAAACAAACAAACGGTATTTCAACAACTTGGCAGAGGTAATAATACATGAAAAACATTTATGCAGCTTGTAAGGAGAGCACAGAATGCAAACAAGTATTTCATTATGTGGAAGTATTGACATAGAGGATTCATGTTCTTGGAAGGGTGATTCCAAGATTTGCGATTAGATATATATTTTCATAGTTAAGCATAACTTCAATGTAATCAAACACAAAAATGAGAAGACTCCAGAAGACAAAAAGACACAAAAGATGTTTTATCCAGAATGAAGCAGCATCTGATAACGATGCTTCATGTCCACACACTGAAGACTGCAGAATTCGCTTAGCGGTATTCATAACCTGGCATGGCTTTGAGAGCCATTCTTAAAAAAAAAATATCAAAAGATACTATCCTTAATCACTCATGCAAACCACACATTATATTAATCACATTACAGATAAATTGAATTTCTGGAATAACCTTGGCAAAAATCTGATAAGGTATTATTTCAAAGCTGTTTTCCCCCTTCTATAAAAGGAGACACGAGTTAAGATTATTAGCATGATCTCAGAAATACTTGTGTAAGACAGCTGTAGAGTTGAAAAAAAAATAGCCGTAAGGCAGCTATTAAAGTTGGTTGTCTGATATGAACTCGACGTAAGATAGAGAACGAAGAAAAAAGCGAGGTTTGTTATCTTTAAATCAAATTGTGTGGGTGTAGTTTATTTTTTTTCTCAAGGAGTCTTGTCTTTGTCATTAAAAGAATTGATTCATGACAGACAATAGCAAGATGATGAAACATCTCAAGGACATCATCGACATTAAAGTGCTTGCAGTTGTTGCTGGAAAGTAGATTACTTCAATGATATGGAGTTATGCAAGCTGAAAATATGTGCTGAGCCTAGTTTTCTTTTTTAGTCTGTTTCATGTTCTGCTACATTAAATCTCAATCTCAATGAAGTAGTCATGCTTTTGCAGCATCAACAAAATATTTGCTTTTTTTTTTGTTATATTTTACACTTGATATTTTTCAAGCATTCTGAGTTAATTGTGTTGATGCTATGCCAACGAGCATAAAAAATCTTAACTGTTATACTTTCATGTGGATTATCTACTCAAATCAAGTTATGCAACTCATTGAGACATGTTTTTTTTTTCATGAAACATTAAACCAATGGATTTGATATTGATTTAATTCCGTGCTGACTGTATGGCTCAGTTAAACCCAGCACTTAAAGGAAAAAGAATATTTAAAGTGTGCTTTGATTACCCCAATTTACAGTCTAAAGGAGACACACAAATGACCAGAAAATTTGATTCAAAGTTTGATTCAAAGACACATTATGCACCAATTGTGCTTAGTGAAAAGATAAAACATTAAGGTTATGTTTGCTTCTCTGATGATTCTTTAATCCGAAAATGAAATAAGATCAGACTTTCATTAATCAGAATATGTACTATTATTAATTTGACGGTTTCTTGATCTGAAAAAGAAATAAGGATCATTATTCAGAAGGTTTCGTAATCTGAAAATCAAATAAGGTTTGTTGTTCCACAGGTTTGTTAATCCAAAAATGAAATAAGATTCGTTGATCCTAAAAATGAAGAAAAGGTGCCTACTAATAATCCTTTGAAGTTACGAACCTTATTTCATCTTTCATCTTTCACTCTCGCAAAAACAGACCTTATTATATTTTTGGATTAACAAACCTTCAGAATAGCAAATTGTAACCACATAAAACTCATATGGAGAGAGGATAACATCACGTTTGACTCTTTATCAATTTCATCATATACATTGGATTCCCGCTATAACAAAGTCCTTGGGACCAGCATGTTTCTTTTGTTATATCAGAATTTCGTTATAACCGAACAAATAAACAATAGAAAAACAAAGAATGGGTGATATTTTGGCCTGAACAATTATTTTGTTGTCACAGAAATTTTGTCATAACCGTGTTCGTTATAACGGGAGTGCACTGAATGCATACTTGAATGGTCTTGCTCTTGTAGTAAATTTGGTTATGCCAGTCATCAGTTTGTTATCATACAAAATTTTCACTTAGGTAGACTTTTTTGTTTGATATGTATTATAAATGGATTCAGTGTTACCTTAGAGTAAATTGAAATGGGAAATGTGAATATGCAGCACTCTTTCACAATATCAGCAAACTCACCATGTTTCTAATCTTGGCGCCATAATGCTGTCCCTTGCAAATAGGACAGCATGCATGTAGTGCAGCCCAATCCATAAATAGATGTCCATAACTTCTCCATGTGAAGATTGGCATGAAGCCCAAATTAAATGATTTCATTACTCTCACTGATGTATTTGTGGTAACAAAAGCTCTCCTTTGGGTGTGCTGTGATTAATTTATGTTAGTGTCCACTTCTCTATATGAATTTATGATATATAATCCAATATCCTTTCGTACTCCTTCACAAAAAACAACAAAAACAAACCATAATACATAATCCCAATTACAATTCATGATATAATTTGTGTGAATGCATATTCCTCTGTGTTTGTGTGCATGTGTGTGTGTGTGTGTGTGTGTGTGTTTATATAACTCTAGCTGTGAGTGGCTGCAGTAACACTTAATGGTTCCTGTTTATGGAAGATAAGGATGCAAACATCTGTGTTACTTATAGCAAAGAAAGCACTCGAGTGTGCGTGCGAATCAGCGAACAAAGTGCAGAAAGTAAAAAAAAAAGCATGAATGAAATACGACATTCTTACATGTTCAAGATTGCATACGTGACGATGCATTCAATCTCTCATCAGTACAGTTGTATTCAAAGTAAGGCCAATTATTGCAAGGTTTGACATTCTTGCCCATGAATACTTTTGATTGGTTCACAAATAGTACAATGTGAGTTGTTTCATTTTAAACAGGACACATTTAAATTTGTATGTGAGCTTTCGGCAAGCATGCATGCCCGAGCCTATGATAGTCAAAATTGTGGTCAGTTTCTATAGGTTTGGAAACTTTTTCATTCATTAAGTATCAATTCATTCATTTTATATAGCTTTATTATTTTTTGTAAAAAAATATACAATTTATTGTTTTTGCAACAAAAAAACAAAATTGTGGAAGTGTTTGATCTGCATTATCTTGAAAAGGAGAAGAACAGCAATGATATGGATGGCTCTTTGTATCAGAGTAGCTTTGAATGGCTTTCCTGGGCAGTAGATGGGTTAAGAAATTGAAGAAAGAGGGTGGAGTTAATTCACTGATGTTATCGTAAAGAGAGACCACCCTTGTGGTTAAACCTGTGGCAAAACAGCCACCTGCACACACAATATGCATAGATTAAATCTGTGTGTGTTATGTGTGGGCGTGAGTGTATGTGTGTGCGTGTGTGTGTGTGTGTGTGTGTGTGTGTGTGTGTGTGTGTGTGTGTGTGTGTATTTATACATATCTAAATGTATATTAACTTTGAAGAAGAGATGTGGATTTATGGAGTACAGAACTGGTATTCCTTAATGTAATAAACACATTATTCATTAACCTAACTGATAAAGAAAACACCCTCTAATCTCTCGACTCCGCCCTTTTACATAATAATACCATCTCCCAGTCAGATGAGATGAATTTCATGCATACTTGATATCACTGACTGGCTCTTATAAAAGATAATTTCTTAGTTTACATGTTTAAAGCATTGTAAATAAATGATTGAATTTTCATTTCAAGGCTGTTATCTTGTAGTATTAAAATAACAAAAGTGTCGACATTGCCAAAATATTCCATGTTTGTAGAACACCTTTGTTCACTGGATACTCCGTATAGTCCTGACACTCTCCTTTTGAATGATGATATAATTGTAATTTCTTCTCCAAAATTCCCCCAAATATAAATGAGTTAAGCACAGCCAGTCCTACAATATCAATGTCAATTACATTCATGTAAGTCACATCAAAAAGCTGCCCAGATTTTTTCTCTTCATAAAAGAAATCAATAAATAACCAAATAAAGCAACAGATATATTTTTAAAAGATGATAGCTGCTAGAACTGTGCCTCCACCTGAAATATGCCACCTGGTCAAAAATCATCTAGTCGTAGAACAAAGTTTTGGTGGAAAATGTCCATCTATATTGGTCATTATCATCTGTGTCATAGACACATTACTCAAGTTGTCAACTTCTTTATTCCAAGTACAGTCTATTTTTTCACTTTTGGCAAAGCATAGATTGAGATGTAACTCACATTCATGTGAAGTTATAGGTTTGATACTATTATTTTCAGGTACACATGAAAAGAGTTAAATTTACCATGATTGTGTGTAATTTCATTGTTTTCAAAGCATGTGACCAGTATGACCATTATTTTTTACCTCCGCCAAGGGGGGAGGTTATGTTTTCATTACCGTTGGTTTGTTTGTTAGTTCGTTCGTTTGTCCGTGTGCAAAATAACTCAAAAAGTAGTCAACGGATTGGGATGAAACTTGCAGGAAAGGTTGAGAATGACGCAAGTAACAAGCGATTAACTTTTGGTAGTGATCCAAGAATTTTTGGGTAATTTATGAAGGATTTTGATATTTTGGCAGGTAGGGTCAGTGAACTTGGGAGTTCAGGCTGTGCGCATTTGAGGTTTGCATGCGCGCACTGAAGCGCGTGCTCTAATTTCTACTAGGGCGAGATGCGCTGTGCAGCTGAGGGTTTATGACATAACAAAGGCTTCTATATTAGTATTGGGAAATAGGGCGATATTTTTCAGAATGTATACCTATGGATGGAAATCACTGATCTCTATGAAAGAGCCCAATGAACTGTGGTGGAGAGGAGAAAAATCTCTTTAGGAAGAGCGAGATCACCGGTGAAAAGTACCTGCTTGGCGGAGGTCTGCGCTGTCAGAGTGCTTTTTTAGTTTTTCATATCACACTAGTGCTGATCAATGACTGTGAAGATGCAAATCCAAACTTCTCTACAATATCATTTACACAATTGGATCTGTGGTATAATACTTCCAGAGTCACAAAATTTAATACCCTTCTTTTCCTTGGCAATTCTGCCTAAGTCATGATTATGGCATCGAAACATGGAATAAAAAAATCACATCAATCTGGAATTCTCAATGGAGAATTTACTTGTTGATGTACTTGAGAATACTGAAGAGCTGCAGTGTTGTCATCAAGAAGAATATAAATATTCATGAATTTAATATGTTATGACAAGGACAATGAAACCCACGTGAAAGGCAAGCAAACACGGCTGAGTGAATGAAGGAAATTAAGAGATAGATAGTTACGGACCCACTAACTTATGAATAAAATATAAGACAGAGAAGGATCATTGCTCAAAGGGTGTAATGAGCTGTAAATCTTGAGAGGGGAGAGATAAAGATGAAGAGAGAGATATCATTGTATAAAAGGACAAATATGGTATTCAAGAGATGGGATGAATATAAAAAGGAGAGATAAAGATGGAGAGATAGAAGAGTATGATTATGTCTCTGTGTTTTGTTTGTGTGTGCTTGTGTGTGTATGTTGTGGGGGAGCAGAGAATGAGTGAATCGTATATGTATTTGTGAAGGGAGAAGTATCAATATGTAGTTAGATGGAGAAAGGAAGAGAGAAGTGTGTAAAATAGAGAGAGATGGATAGATAGATAGAGAAAGAGAGAGAGAGAGAGAAAGAGAGATAAACATATTATATTTCCTCCTGAATCCTGAAGGTTTTACAGGGAGCCAACCTTTGCTCCCATGCAGATAGACAGCCAAGGCAAATCCACAATTACACCCACTCATCCTGTGCTGAATGTAGAATGGATGCAGACTTTCTGTGGGCTGTTGCCACGGCAACCACTAATAGCATCACCGCTGGAGAACGCTTCTCCCTCTCTCCCTCTCCTCATCTCCCTCTCTCTCGTTCTTTCCATATCTATCTCCCCCCCGCCTCCATCTAACAAAATATATTACAGGTGTGTGCAGTCGCACGTTTCAAATGAAAGTGAATGTGCACGTTTCTGGTTTGATGCTGCCTCTTTGCTATATCCTCAATTCGGTGACGTACATCCGTAGCTCGAAAGGTAAGGAATGGGTGGTTTGACTCCATTGCATGGGAGGACGAATTGCAAGAATTTTTCAAATGATTTCCACAAATAAGAAAAGAAATATGCAAAAGGTAGTTTCTGCGACAGGAACTATGTGCACAGACATAAACAGGAGAGCTGAAAATACTGCATACACTGTATACTTAGCGAGATGTTTATCATGACGCATACATTTCTCCGTTAAGTACTGTACTCCATGATAGCAAATCTAACCACTCACGAAATTGTCAGAAAGTCCTGATTCGCGAAAAATTAGAATCGCTAAATACATGTATATGGCATATGCAGTACCTGATAACTGCCTTAAACTGTGATGAATCAAAATATAAAATGCATAGCTTCTATGATTTAACTGGCATGAAAATACATGATCAAAACAACAACAACAAAAATATACAAATATTGGTGACACACAGTACTAAGTGAAAATAAATAGATTGTTTGAAATAATATCACAAGGAGTGTGATTGAAGAATAGGCAAAAAAGATGCAACTCAAAGGAAAAAAAAAAACCTCAAATGCTGGTGGTGCATGATACCTAGTGAGACCTCCTGAAAATAGATGGAGACAAAAATATGAATATTATGATGAGGAGACAGATAAATATTTTCATGTCTCTGCACCTATTATGAGTAAGCAGACCTTGTATTCCCTTTGCTATTAATTCTTATACCTGCCAATAAAGTATGGGCTGAATCTCATATGCATTCAGATGTATTCATTTTTAAATAGATAATGTCAAATTCATTTATCCTGATGAGTATATGTATGTCTCATCACTCATATTTGCTTTAACATTTTTTCCCTCCTCATGCCCAGAACATTGTAACCTCATAGCCACCATCATTAAAGATTAATCATCGTTATTTTTTGAAACCTTGGCACGTATTTCACTCCGCATTGACTGTACGAAACAGCACCGAAGATCATAGTACCCAGTGCAATCAATCCTGTTAGGTTATCATGAGTTTGAGGCGTGTGGAAAATATAAAAAATATTTCCCCTTAAAAAGCTCACCTTTTGATAAGGGCAATCCCTGCCTTTTTCTCGTTAAGTGCTTTTTTAATGAGGGCAGGGCTCTATTCTGGATTGAATAATTAGGCTTAATTGGTCCAGAATTTCTGCTTGCAGACACAGTCTTGATAATACATTAATGCAGGCTTGTTTTCAGGCTATTATGGTACTAGTATTTTCTTTTCTCTGCTAGTAGTATACTTCATGATGGGATATTGTTTGCTTGCATGTTTGTATGTTTGTTTTCAATAATTTGTTGAAATATACATAGATCTATTTTACTTGATGACACAACATACAAAACACAATGTTTTGTCAGAGACACATGCATAATTCAGCGGGGACGGAAATATTTTTCGAAAGATATTTATTGTTCAGAACCATATAGATAGTGATTTACTCTACGTTATGGTTGTGTTACAATACAGAAGTTACTCTGATTTTCTCTTTTTGTAATGTGAATGTTCATTTCAGTAATTTCTACAATCCAATTTAACGCTAAAAACTTATATTTCCTTGGAAAGTTGCAATTCCTACCAGTTGTGACCTTTCATCGGTTTCTCTCTCTTCTCATTTATGTCTACAATATCAGCATATGACACAAGTAGAAGTTTTACTGGTCTTGAACTTTCTTTTGTGAGATCTTTAAAAAGTGTCTTTGTTCTTTAAAGGACAAGTTCACCTTCATATACATGTGGATTGAGTGAAGGCAACAATGTTAGTAGAACACATCAGTGAAAGTTTGGGGAAAATCCGACAATCCATTCAAAAGTTATGAATTTTTAAAAATATCTGTGCAATCACTGCTGGGGGAGAAAACTACTACAGTGTATGATGTCACATGCGTACAACGATATAAGGAAAATAAAAAGAGAATTTCACAAAACTTGACTTTTTTAATAAAGTGCACATTTCCTTCACTTGTTAAAGACTTATGTTAGGGGTAATATTATTCCCCCTGACTTCTGAAAGAGAGAAGTCGAGTGTTCTTTTATTATGTGAGAAAAGTGAGAATATCTTGAATTTTCTGTATACTTTCTTTATATAGTTGTACTCAAATGACATCACAAGCTATAGTAGTCTTATCATCCTGCCATGACTGAGCAGAAACTTCAAAAATTCATAACTTTTGAACGGATTGTCCGATTTTCCTCGAACTCTCATTGATGTGTTCCACTAATATTGCTGCATTCACTCAACCCACATGTCTATGAAGGTGAATTTGTCCTTTAATCATTTTGTGTTGCTACAGTGTATTATTTATTTTTGAATCATTTTGATTTATTTTTTTGACAAGAGCGTAATATTCACATATCATAGAAACATCGTACACAAGGAAATGAAAATTCTAGAATGGTCAGTTATCAATTATATAATGTTTGAAGCATATTGAATATATATCAAAGCAATGGATGTATATTTTCTCCTATTGTTATGTGATCACATATGTGAGTATAGAAATGTGCTAGATACTAGTGAATATATTGTGCTGACTATTTTCATTGTCAATGTAGAATCAGGTGTTTTTATTTATAAGATCATCCATACTTAGCCCTATTAAGCCAGAGGGGGCACATTGTGCCCCCTACTATATTTTCATTTGCCACTCCTACACCATTTACTCAATTTCAATAAAATTTGGAGACTTTTTACAAAATTTATTGAAAATATTTCGATATAAGATTTAACTCTGGCCTTGTTTCTTAAACAGCCAGAAGAAAGAACAGGAGGCTGTAACTCAAATATTCTGAACATGGGTTGTCATGAATTGCAAAATAATAATTTTCTATTTATGTAATCTACAGTTCTTGTCATGTAAAATTAAAATGCTGGAAGTCAAAACAAAAAAAAAAAATGAATGAAAGCAACTTTTTCCATGCAATTTATGTAACTAGAAACATAACAAGGTGTTTTGCCTTTTGAAATTACTGATTATTCTAGTCAAACTAACAGCCAAGAAGAATCCAACTCATGTATAGGTCAAGTGTAAATCTTCAGAAATGAAAATGGTTAGCACATGTTCATATTCAAAGATGTAAGAGACTTGCAATAAAAAGAAGACATTTGAATTACAAAGGAGCAAGGAAAAAACACTCTTTACCAATGGCAGTTATACATCATAGAAGTGAGATTTTATATGACCTATATGTCAGGAAGTGGGGAAACTCCATGCCGTATGCCATCCTTCGGGTTATATATATCTTCAATACCACACCCAAGCTAGTTAGAAATGTTTGTTTTTTGTGGTCCTGTGTGAACACACCTGTTGAGACTTGACAGCGAAAGGTGCGATGAAGTCAAGGCGCGATATCCCCACCCGCCTCAACACAATGGCTTATATTGAGCCGTTCACACACTACGCTTTGGCTGCCAAGGTTTGCGCAGCCAAGATCTCAGATCTATGAAAAGCCCTTCAGATCGATTCATCCTTTCTTCAACGATCTGTCCGTTTTCCTTTTCTTCTTTTTTTTGTCTCCTACCTGTCCCCCTCCCTTTCTCTTTCTCTCTCTCTTTCTCTCTTTTTCATTCCCAATCTCCACGTCCCTACCTTCACACTGGTGTCATCTCGTGTTCACTTGCCGCCGCTAACGAAGACGCAAGGAGATTGGCGGGCAGTGTGTCGGGAGGACAATGGAGCGACCACTGCTGTGTGACTGTAGCGTTGTCAGAACTAATTGCTTGACAACCGTTTCCCACGTGACTCATTTATTGCTTCCCGCCATCTCTCCCTCCCCCCTCTCTCTCTCTCTCTCTCCATCACAAGCTCTCTCCCTTTATTGCCATCAACTCTTCTTGTTTTCGATCTCGCACCGGTCCTCGTCCCATCTCCGTTAATCAGCCCTCACCAGTCTCCCATGGTGTGTTCACTTACTCACTCACCCACTCGCACGCTGACTTTGCAGAACGATGCAATTAGTGCAGTGAACACGCAAAGCGGACATGCGAGCACACGCCACATGGGAACTCGGGGGCCAGAAGCTCTGCCTGGCAGCCGCTGCCACCGGCCTGCACCGCGGCAAGGCCTGATTCCTTCAAGAGTAGCTGACAAGGGTATCTATTTCCGTGCAAAATGAACCTACTTAAATGACAATAAATGCATCCTCACGCAGAACCAGCCTGACTACAATGTTGCATCAGACGTAGCCCCGCATCTTCCCTTGTCTCGGAGGAAAAACTGTGTGTGTCTGCCCAAGTTTCTGGTGCTGGTGTGAAGTTACATCTGCCTATTAGTGTGTGATAGTTTTTGTCAGCGAAACCTCCGCCACAGAAATCACTGCATCAGGCATGATGCCGATGATCAGAATTTACCATGGCGTTACTTCTTTCCCACCTAGATAGCAGAGTCTATGGTAAGCATCTGATATTAAGTGATGTTTTTCCTGAATTTGTACCAAAATTTTTAAGCATTGCCATGTACCTCAAAATCTAATTGATATCATATTCATACTCACACATAGAAACATGTACATAATTGTGTGTGTGTGTGTGTGTGTGTGTGTGTGTGTGTGTGTGTGTGTGTGTGTGTGTGTGTGTGTGTGTGTGTGTGTGTGTGTGTGTGTGTGTGTGTGTGTGTGTGTGTGTGATATGCCAGTATTTGGAGACAAATACTTAATTATTTTAGTATGACAGTTGTGAAGCATAAATTAAGCTTGAAATTGTAGCATTAGCCCATGCACCAGTATGTTTCATTGTATGAGCACAGTTGAGGATCATGTGAAACCAATCTTCAGAATGCCTATAGTAATATGAAAATATAGTAAAATATTTGATGTAACTTAAAGTTTGCATGTCTGTTTTGCAACCCTGAAAATCAGATTGCTTTCATAAGCTGACTGTATATTGTAGAGGAAGTAGCTCAGACCTTGCTTCAGAATGATAAAACTTGAAACCTCTTTATTTGAAAAAAGAAGAAATTCCAAACTTTTTTGTTGATGCAAAGGGGAGTGTATTCTTGAGTAGCAAGGTGTTAGTTTTCCTTTTTCTTTCTTCTTAAAACTGAAGTGCATTACCGGAATATTTCATATATGATGTTTGGAGACATTCTTCAACCATGCAAAGTGTCTAGATAACATAAAAAAGCCTGGTGCACTTAAGACATTTCACATTACCTTCTTTCAATTTTGTGACATTTGTGAAAGGGATACTTGACCTTTAAGGTATGATGATATAAGAATTTTCTCTCAGTTGAGAGAATTTTGACCATTAAATCACTTCTGCAGACAGTAGACAGGCAATTGCTTCAAGAAGCCACACATATCACCCTGATATCTCAGTACTTTCAGCAGCCTTTGGTTGCACCTGTTTTTGTTTGATATTTACATGCACAAACACACATGCACAATAGCTAATGCATGCACACAATTACACATGCACACATACACTCACACAAACAAACATGCATTATACATTGCAATAACCATATAACTACACCTCTAACACTACTACCATGAGTATACAGGACAAATCCTTTAAGTTTAGTAGGGGTAGGTGATCTTTGAACTTGGAGGGGAAGTTCGCCCTGCGCATTAGTTTGTTTGACTAGAAGCAGGAAAGTAAGAGGATCAAAATGGTGAGTTTTAGATTTTGATTGAAACGGAGAAAGTTATGACTTTTCATTATGTCATGTATTAGCTCACACCTCATTTGCTCTGTACTATTGAATAAAAAAGTTTAATTTTTAAAACAAGTAAATTTCCAATTGTACATGCACCTTTAGTATGATAATTGTATATACTGTATGTTTCCATACAACCCCCTGCACAGAGAAAAAATGTTCCATCATCAATAATGGAAAGAGATAGATTTTATTGGATTTTATTCACTGGTAAAAGGAAGGTGATCTCACATGTTACATTGTGGAGTTGTCAATTTCTGTTTGAGTGATTGCTCCTTCAAAATTTCATAGTTTTTTTTTGTCTTTTAATCAGAATTTGACCAATTTTTCACTGTCTTTTTCCTGTCATTTTTCTGTTCTATTGAAAGAAACCTACTTTTAGGGTGGCTTTCCCCTTTATTACATTGCCTATGGGAATGTGATTGGATCTGTGCCAAATCACTTTTAGGAATTCTGAATCTTGCACAAAGAAGGTTACATATCCATCAACACCAATAGTTTTTTTTTTTTTCAGTTGGCATTTTTTCTTTCTTATTTCTCCACTCTTTGTCTGTGCTGTTGAAATCACCAAATTTGATGCAATTACTTGGATCTGTCATAAGATCAAAGCCCTGTATCATGAGGAAGCACTCTCTTCACTATCAATCTGATGACTTCCAGCTGCCATGGCAACTATACTGCTCACAGCTGATTGGTAGATAGTTAGCTGTTGCCATGACAACTACTATCACCACAAGATGCCATAGTGGTATAAGATGTTACACCATAGTACCTTTGAGGATTATAACAAAATAATTATCCCTTTTTAATGACATAGAGTTATTATCACACTTGCATTACACCAGAATTGAAATACATACACGTTCAATGGCATCCTGAATAAAAACTTGAGCAGGCTGTCACTGGTAGAATATGAACACGCTTGGGAATGAGACCTATAGAATGTGTGCATTCCATGTCGCAGTATTGAACACACAGTCCACCACAAGTGGTTTTTAATCTTCATATGATTAATTTTTCCATCATGGAAACCTGGCTGCATTTAGATTGTAAAACATAGCTATCATATATTGATAAGCAGACACGAATGGAATCGACAGTTCTCCTCTGGTCCACCCCCCCCCCCCCTTTTGAAACAGGTTGTGCTTTCAAATATGTTGATAATTGCATTTCTATTACATTAAGCATCTCTCCTTTTTTCGATGACAGTAGTTTTGCATCCATTTATCAACAACGTGAGGGCAGAACCGAGATTGCATGATAATTTCTCATGAGTGTTCATCTTTCTGTGCAATGAAATTTCTTTACATCAACCAAGCTCTCCATTCATAGGCAGAGTAAAGAGACAATTTCATCTATCTACAGCAGTAGAAACTGGAATGCTGCTTTTTAATTGCCTATCAAGGTCATGCACATATCGTCGATGGGGTGACAAGACCTCGTATCTAAAAAATGTAAAAAAAAAATTTTTTTGGCTTAATGGTCAAATAATGGGTCAAGTGATGTCTTGGCCAAATCCCAAATGTCTTACTCCAAAAATGAAGCCACCATGACATGTCAAAGGAAAGGCTTTCCCATTCACTACAGTGCTTTGGCCGCCACGTTTTTTTGCTCTCCTGAACATTTGTCATTTTTGAGATACGAGGTCTTGTCACCCCAGCGACAATATGCCTTTAATTCAAGAGAAGTCCTGCTGGCAAATCATGGCTTGAAAGTGCTGAAGGTTATGTTAGGGGTCATTGGAATTTGCGCAAAGTTCCTGTTTTAGATCTGGGGGACATTTTCACCGTATGAATCTAAATGTGATAGATGTGAATATGATTACGGATGTATACGAATCTATTCCATAAATAATTGTAATAAACATGCTTATTTGTTATAGTTATGCCAAGACAGTTAACCCTTTATGTGCCACGTTCGCTGTTCTCCATTGACGGCGTGCCAGCTTCGCATATTCTGCTTAAAACGCACAAACCCGCCCAAACCGATCAATAAATCGGCCAATGCCATACTAGTAGTGCAATGGAAGTGTTTCTCGCGATTCTGTTCCTCTCACAAATAGCTGAATTTTAAGTTGTGATTGACTAGAAAGCGGTGTTGCCTCTGGATTTGCTTGTAAATTTTAAGTTTCTGTCACTGTTTTTTGTGCAAAAGTCATGCCTTTACAGTAATGTAGCTACTAAGCATTTGAAAGAAAAACAATCATATAGATTTGTCACATAATTCACATTGTACATCAAAGAAAAGCTTGACGTTTCCTCTACGACTTTGCTCATTGGATGTCTAATTCAACAGAAATTTATAAAAGTTACACAGATTTGAAAAGCAGAATGTTTTCTCAAAGTATGACTGCATTGGTGTCTCAGAATAATGTGGCACACAGGGAGTTTCCACCATGGCACATAAAGAGTTGAAAAGAATATGTCAAAAAGGTTCTAATCAAGTGATGACATTAATAGATTATAAAATGGAATTGGGATGGTGATGTCAGATCTGTCTTGAGAAGGCTTCCACTGGATCCTATCAGTTTACATTGAGTTTATCATTTTTTGTATTCAATAGAGATGTTAGTAAATGGAATAACACTGACCATTTCTCATGTTTCTGAATCTCATTATAGACCTATTCAGAATGATAAAGAGGAACATGAAGTTAACTGATGCACTTTGAGAATTATTTGATGGCAACTCTGCCCAGCACCAATTTGCATTCAATAAGAATGACATCTCATTGGGATATTTAAAGATAATGCCTGCTTTCTGTCATGAATATTGGAGTGATTAATGCAAGGAGAATGGTGAATATGCACAACTTTTATCAACTTGTGACTCTGTGTGTGTGTTCTCGCAAACGGTTTCAATCAGGGATATTATAATGTTTCACTCCGGGCAGCTGGGGATTCATTTCACACCAGACATATGCTCGTTTGTTCAGAGCATTCACAACAAATAAGGCCCTAGGGGTACCCTAGGGGTATATAATGCACCTCCCTGTTCTGCATATTTAGAATCTGTATGTAGCAAATAGTTTTCATACTATTTAAATGGGGAAGTATGACAATTTTTATGCATGTCTTCAATTGTTGTGTATGCACCTTGACACCACATGAAGCCTGATTTTTTACTTAGCTGAATTTAAGTATTATTCTTTATGATTTTTCAATTTTAATCAGTCAATTCATTGGAAACAAGAAATATATTTCAGAAACAAATAGTGAAATATGCATAGTTACCTTGAGCAAACTATCATATCCCTAGTTGAAGCATCGTATGTGAATGTGAATGTGTGTGTTCCTGTGTGTCTATATTTGTGTGCACTTCATGCTATATCCCCTTTTGATCCCTTTTGATCCCGTCTATTGACTATCTATATGCATTAAAGGAATGGAGTTCATGTGTATATAAGTTAGATGTTAAATCATTTTCCCTGCATCCCATGTTGGAATAAAGCTGATTTGAAACCCCATCCAAAGGTTCTGCATTAAATCACAAGTCTTTCTGTTATACATCCTGACTTATTAAAACCACTGTGCTGTCACATCCTAGACAGTGACAAGATATTCATTTTCTAGCTGGAGAGTATGCTGCCAAGAATGAAGACTGATATTACATTTTAAGTACTTTGTTATGTCAGAGCAGCAAGACACACGCAAAATAGTGACAAATATTCTTTCATTTGTGTCACAGAGATGTGTAAAGACATTTCCACACAGATGTCAGAACTTGTGCCTGAAGTTATCAATTTATGAAAAATATTTGAATGTGAACGTCTCAGCCAATGGCTGCAAATCTTATGATTATTTCTCCTGCTCTCTCTTGGTAGTATACATCATGGCTTTGAAATAATATGAGATAGAATTGAGGAGATCCAATCAAACTATAAGGGTGCAAAGAAAACGCCATGCAAGAAACCCAGTAATTCCCAGAAGAGTCGTCTCTTGTACCGTGTTGTGTCATTTCGCAATTTGAGCACAATTGTGGGTATGACCTTCCTTAGTCTCACAGATGGCTTTTTACAGAATCTGAAATAACCATATTGAAATAGAAAGGTTTAGGTTCCTATGGCAACCATTATGTGACAAGCTTTGAGAGAAAGTTTGTGTTTTGTTTTTTTCTACTAGCTTGTCATTTGTTACGGATTTGTAAAATATAGGCATGATATACATATATATATATATATATAATACATACAAACACTGTGAAGGTAAAATTGCATTTTTGGCTGTATGTAGTAGACTCATATTATCCCCTAGGCAAAGAAAGCTTCATTTGGATTTTTTGACATCTATATCTTTTCATATTTTTCAAGATTTAGTAACCCCCCCCCCCCCCCAATGAAACGGAACCTTTACCATATGCTACATTCTTAGCAACTATTGTTTTTAGTCTGTGGCATCTTGAAAACTTTTTGATAGTTCACAAAAAAAGAGGTGGATTGCATGAAATACTCCCTCCATTTTCATTGATGAAAATAACTTTAACAAATGCCTGTGAACTAACACCTGTGTACCTAATATTCTGGTGGTAATTAGATAGAGTACCGAAGTGATAATGTCACATGCTTTTGCTATAGCTTGGGTCGGAACCAGGTGTGTGTGTGGTTAGCAACAATAGTGTTCACAGATATTCGGGCTAGGGGAGGTTGTTAAGAACCTGTTTCCATGGCAATGAATGGCTATATAACACCACACTTTGATACTCTATTAATAACTGCATAATTTCAAACAATTTACAATAAGGTAAATCTGGTGTATGCATGTATCATACCTCTGTTATGTAAGTGCTATAATCTTATATTGTTGTCACAGCTATCCTCTTCCATGCAGGTAAAGTTGATGGAAGCGTGAATATCATATCATCTCAATAATATCATCATGATATCAATTTCTACTGATATGATCACTACCTCCACTTAAGTGTTGCTGGAAGATAATGGAATCATCTATAATTGAGACATTCAAACTAACATCATAAAATTATGGAAATGTTATGTACAATTTTATTCCAGTGTTGGGATACAAAAGTCATGTAATGACCCAAGGAAATTTTGCTACATGGTATATTTTTACAGCTACATGGCCAAGATTGAAGTGATCATCTGTTTACAGTTTTAGCCCTAAAAGCAAGAAGGTGTGTGTGTGTGGGGGGGGGGGGGGTAGAAAGTTGCTCTTTGAAGGGGAATAAATCAATTTGGAAAAAAATGCAGACTTTCTGAAAATTATTTCTCCCATCAAGTCCATTACAGAAATTGCAAATCACTCGGAATGTTATTAACAAATAAAGGCAGTCTCTCCCCCACCAAAAAAAGTATTGTATACATGGTTTCATAATTAGATATCATGCTGTTGATTCATATTGATCATAATATAGAAATTTATACAATGAAGAACCTATGTATATATATTCTTTTGCTCCACAAGAGCTCCTGATTAGCATAAAGGATAGCGAACGGGTAAATGAAGAGATATGTTTAAAGTCTTGATTTCAGTGATGCTGCAGTTGGGGTTATCCTGATTTGTAATATGGTAAGTTATTCCAGTTTTGGGGGCTTCATAAACATTTGTGATGGGGTTTTTTTAGTTGTGAAAAGTATTTCTCTTGTAGCAAAGACATATCAGAACCAGCTGAGAGAAGAAAATGTTGATATTGTATTAACTGCTCTGATGCACATCACACACGAGCCCAATCTCAAGGGGGGGGGGGGGGGGGGGGGAGGTTTTCCTGGCCCCAAGTCAATGAGTGTTCATTTGCACCACTTAATTCATTTACTGCTTTGTAGCTAGAAAGGGTCAAGGGCAGTTCTTCCGTACCAGTGGGCAAGAGGACGATAGCAATCAAACCGTACTGTCCGATTCTTTATTAGCCGGATGATGATTGGTCATGAAAATTTTAATGCTGATGAGAAAATAGGAGTGTATAGATGCTTACTGTAGGAACCTCTTTGTCTTTGTGTTTGTTATGCTTTAATAGTCTGTTGTATCATATTTCTTTGTGTATTTTGTAAGAGCTTGTGGTTAGCATAGCAAATGAATTTGAAGCCATCTTCCATCACTTTTGTCATGTTCAGCCACTTCTTAGGAAACACAAGAATGTATCTTTGGATGGTTTCCAATAATACATAGTAGTATGCAGGCACTAATGCGCTGACAATATTCCGTTCTTCTATCATTTTAGTGTATTTATCATCTTCGTAGTTTTAAATTGTTTTTCTTAAAACCAGCTTGTATTGAGATGTTAGTCTTATTTCTAGTAATGTCATTCTCTCGGAAAAAAAAAATGTTATTTTAAAGGAAATTAAAAAAAAATGTTATTTTAAAGGAAATAAAAGAAAAAATCCTGTTCATATTATTGATTCCCCAATAAGAATTCATTAGAAAGGGTAGAATAAAATGACAATTCCCGAGTAGGGTCGTAGGCAGGTTATTATGAGCCTGATTAAGTCAATATCAATGTGACCTTTGCAATCATTACCATTGCAATATCCATTAATTTTTTTTTTTTTTGCAAACCATATTTGGTGTGACAGAAATGTTGTCTTTACCTCGGAGCACCATCCCACATCCCACGTTTACGTCAGTCATGAAGAATATTTCACAGAATTCCATTGCATGGAATTGACGGCAATTATTACTCATTCAGGCACCATGCTGTATGTCTTTAGAATCAGCTCCCACCATCAGTGAGAAATGCTATATATCTTAATGATACTGTTCTATATTACATAACATTTATAAGAGGATACTTATCTTTGATAGAGTAGAAGTGGGTAAACTTAATATCCCTCTAAATATTGTGTAAGGGTAGCACTCATTTTTTCTTGATATGTGCTTCTTCATTTTCATTGTTTTACTTTGCAATATTTACACACAATATTTGTTAATTGTTATGTACAACCGGATGTCCTTGATTGATTACTGGTACTTTGTGTATTTTCAATGAACCCATTGAGGACGGACTGATTATGCTACAACACGCATTTCCTATAGACACTTGCCTGAGTATACTCGGGACTCGTCCTTAACGGGTTAATTGTTACTTTGTTAGCACATTGCAGGGCCCCCAAGAATGATAGCATATAAACTACTGATGGGGCTACCCTGGGTTTAACAACAAAATAATGATAATTAAATAGATGAAAATAGATATGTACAAACTGTATGTACAGAGAATAACACTCTACATCTCTTCTGCCCAGACTGAGGTTGTGCAGAATCTATTTACAGATTATCATGGACCTCATGGGAAAAAATTCAGAAAAAGAAAATGAAAATATATTACAAAAGACCACTTAGTTTGTGCTAAGAGATATGATGTAAGGAGAGAGAGAGAGAGAGAGAGAGATAAATGATGATTTTTGAAAATGTAGAAAGAAAGAAGAAATACATTGCATCACAAGTACAAAAATACTGGATAATGGAGAAGAATACAAAAAAAAAAAATGAAATCCCTGCAAATGGAAAAAAACTTTTGAGAAAGTGCTGGGAAAACACCAAGATTGTTTTTTTTTTTTCTTGAAGGACAGTACAGAGAAAGGAGTAGAAAGACAGAGAATAAAGAAGAAAGTGAAGAAAGGTAAAGTCAGAGAGAGGAAAAAAATACCTGCTTTTGTTCCACCTGAGATATTGATGATAATTTGATTACTTAGACTTTATGTTTGTCTTAGATGTCAGGTCTTTCAGGACAAGAGGGATTTTGAAGCATTACATGAGTTAGACCTGTGGTTTTATCATCTTCATCTGACATGAAGACAACACACCACTCCACTTATACCAGTACCAGGGTAGATGTTTAACTCCCTAGCTGAGGAGCAGAAAACAGCAAATTTAATATTTGACACAAGTCAGATTTTGCTGGTTCTTACAACATGTCCAGTTGATTTTTACATCAAGTTTCTGAAAGATTTCTTTAAAAAAAGGTGTTTCATCCTTTACTTGATAAGGTTATTTCTAGCAGTGTCAACTTCATCCACTGTAAACTGTACACCATCCACTGTACACTGTGCACCGAAGACTGCAAATCAGATACTGTAAGAGTAACAGCCCGTCCTCAAAGGGTTAAGCCATTGAGGACCGGCTGATTTTGCTACAACATGCATTTCCCATAGACACTTGCCCGAGTATATTCGGGACTTGTCCTCAATGGGTTAATCTTTGTTTTAGATCCGTCTCGCAAATCCATCTATGCCGGTGTTTGGTGATAATATCTAGAACCTTGCAGTTGGCCAGGCTGAACGTTGCCTTCTCACATCCCATGCATTGCACAATTTTATTCTGCAAACTCACGCTGTTTTCACTTGAGTGAATGCTGCCGTTATTTGCCGAAACATGGGACAAGTTTCGCCGTATCATTCGGCCGCGAAGCAATATTTCTTCGGAAGGTGACGGAATAGAGGAAACAAATGCCACTATGTGATGCCACGCTTTCGATGGTATCTCATCAAGACGCCACATTGAGATGCATTCAGATCCCATGATAGTGATCGTTTGTCCAACAGGAGAGAATCACGCATCTTTCTCTCGCCAATATCTTCGAGACAGCGATGAGTCTTGAATTCCTGCATAGAGACGGACGGCAAATCTCACGTGCAGCAAAAGAAAAAAAAAAATCGCTCGCAAAATTGAGAAAGCAATTAAGGATGATGAATAACCAGAAAGAGAGAGAGTGAGAGAGAGAGAGAGAGAAGGTGAAAGAGAAAATAAGAGATTAAAAGTGAGGAACAAGCATCTTCATGCTCTATGTGTGTGAACGGCAGATTTAATTTTTCTACAATATTCAGTGATTAATCTACAGAGTAGGTTGGAAATTGCTTGCTATACAGTGCATTGCCAAGCATATAAACACTTTCTTGTCCTGCTATGTTTTACCCTTATGCAATCAGCAAAATGGTGACTTCTGTGCAAAGTTAAGAAAAAAAATTGAAGGGAAGGAGTCATGTGAAAGAGAAGGCCTAATCACGACAATGGTTATTAATCAGGTTTTTTTTTCTCCATATTATCAATCACATTGTATGATTTGGCTTGACAGGCATTGGGGAGTACTTTTTTCAGGTCAGTCATGAGAGCGTAAGAATCATGGCAATTAATTTAATTGGGATGTCTGCAGCCTGTTTTTGTAAGTAGTTATTTTTTATTCATTTCATCTCCCCTTCCAGCATGTGCATTAATGTGAAGAGAAAGAGTGTATAATGTGTGCTCTATGTATGCATACTGGCAATGGCTTGCTATTAGAAGCCTGTTAGAATCAAAATTTCCTTGTTTGTTTGTTTTCATGTTTGTTTGTTTGTTTGTTTGTTTAAGGTGTACGTCTAATCTTTGCTGGCTAGCAAGAATGATTAGAGTGCTCCCAAATTTACACAAGAAAAAAAAATCTGCTCCAAACCCCCACCACTTTCTCCATCTTCCATATTTGGGAATTAATCACAAGCTCACAACGGTCTGCCTTCCTGGAAATATCCAAGGTGTATAGTTTGCTGAATGTTTTTTATAGTCTTACACTTGGTTGATATCTAACAAAAAAAATTTACAGCAATTTCTGTGATGGGTGTTTGACCCATTCATTATTGTCAGCAATGTGTACCTTTGATGTCAATTGCATTATGAGGTCATGATTCGCTGAGAGTTAAACTTACTTTTTTATTGGTATTGTCTTTTTTTGTTTTTTCACTTGTTATTAAGTTTGCATCAAATAAATAGTGTGTTGAATAGAAGCACCCTGTAGATATAACCTTACCCATGGGATTTCAATTAAGGACTTATGCAAGCCATGTTAATTAAAATCTTATTGATATGACATGAAAACATCTTCTTAAGTTTTAATATACAAATCTTTTCTCTTAAAGATACAGGTTTTTTTTTTTCTTCAAGTGATGTAAGAAGGGAGAGCACTTTATGGCGTGCATGTCTCGGTAACAAGTGTAAGAGGCATTTTCATTTGGGAAAGAAAAATACTAATTTCCTGTATAGCCTTTCTTGATGCATTGTAGCCATTCTTTTCACAACGCAGTGTGTCATTAGTGGAAGAAGTTATGAGGGAGTCGTTACTATGGTTACATTTGAAAAAAAAAAAAATTTCCCTCTATTTTTCTTAACCTTTTCTTTGGTTGCCGAAAGAAGAAATGTCTGAGTGATGTGTGAAGTGAATTGGAAGATATCATTTAGCGTTTCTCGTACCGTTAGTTACTCTTATTCTGTACCTCAGGTGTGGTTACTAATACTTCAGTGCATAGCGGTTTCTTGTAATGTCAAGCTGTACCAATGCTGACTGGTGAAGTAAAATTTAACCTAATTCTTGTCGGAGACCACGTGGGAGAGAAGGTTGATGCAAGGTGATACGTACCAGGTAAAGACATACGCACACACTCACACACATACACACCAACACGCACTCACACACACACACAAAGATACTTTGTAATGACTTTGTGGTTTATGTTCTGTATTCCAGGCAGTACTTTAGATAATACTTGAGAGATCGTACAATCGTACATCCCAGCCTGATGATCTATACCAAAGGGAATCTGGTTGGTAGTGCTGTCTCGGCCGTAGGATACTAATTATGATGAACTCATTATGTAGGATTTAATTGCCTTGAGGAAAACTGGGGAGATTTTCAATACTCAGCTGTGCTAACCTCTTCTCCCAAGTACTGAGCAAACCCAAAAGCGGTGGAAAAAACAACAAGACATGTTCGTATTTCTTGGCACTGATGCCCAATCCACAACCCTATCAGATGCTCCAAATGTCAAAGGCTCGATAGAAACATTCATTTAGCGTGATACTATTACGAGGCAAACTGAACTATGGTGGTCAAGTATAATGACGTTTGTCTTGTGTGTTGATGTCAGGAAGTAAATGCAATGATATTTACAATACATTAGAATTGACATACCAATCCATACAGCACTTACTGTAAATGTCATTTCAATAATGCATCCGCTCTTAGCTGGCTGTATACATACACATATGTCACCGGAGCCCGTGGCTAAAGATAATCACTACAGATTATTTTGAGCCTGATTATTTTCCCTCGAGAGTCCGCAGCAAGATAAGAGACATAATGTGATGACATTATGCTGCAACTCATTCTAGTTTATCTTTCCTCTCCGAACTCATTGGCTCAACATAAACAGGTCATTTATGCTAATTTTTTTAATCCATAGCAACAGTGACCACATTAAAGCCCCTTTGCTAACTTTTGCAGATGAAAAGAAAAAATGCTTTATTGCTTCAAAATAGTTTTAAAATGTAAGTTAGGAATACAAAAAAGCACCATGAAAATGTTAATCAGTATAATCAGTGTTAAGTACAAAATGTGAACAATAGTTTTATTGAAAACTAGAATTTCTAGAATTAACTCTCACTGTGACAGTTTTTTGAGGGGGAGTTCTTAAGTTTATAATCACAATTCTGTTGGCACTGAGTCTTGTTTTATCTGTTCTGGAAATTCCTCATAAATTTCTGTCCATCAACATTTTGTTTCCTATTGAATCTCTTGGTTTCAAAGTCAAGGATAATATCTCGATTACTTATTTAACGTACTCTGCCTTGGACTGGTAATGCATTGTGTGGTACTGCTGTCTGTGTGTAGTGTTTGATGATCGAGTGCTCATGTTGTGATGGCTGCTGCACTGCCGAGCTTGTTGCTACAACAAAATTCTTTTCCATAAAGCATTACTGTCACCTATTTTTTGGTAACCCAGGGCACAGTGTTATGAACAAAAACAGATAATTCAACAACATGATGGATTTCTACTCTGTATCCCAGGGTACCAAAAACCGCATCATATATCAGGAACAATATCATTTGAAGAGTTCCTGATTAATTGTCTTTAACCTGTTTGGGATGAGCTTATTTTCCTACAATGTGCATTTCCCATTGACACCTGTGCAAGTATACTTGGGACTCGTCTTCAACAGGTTAACTTTTAGGGAGGTCTGTTCCAGCTGTGTTTGCATGTGCACATATTCACATGATGGTATAAGTGTTAACGACTCCTCTTTGATGGGGCGGAGGGCATCTATTTCTCTCCTTCTACCCTGTTGCCGGGCAACTGCTCTTTCAGGCTCAATTGATGCACTCCAATTTGCATCTACAGCGAAAAAGACAAACAAACATGTTCCAGTAACCTGTGATGTAATGCCTCTTTCTAGTATGAGACAAGTGACCTGGCATCTATGCAGAATTAGATTGAATTTGCCTGTACTCTGCTTTTCAGTCTTTAATCCAGGCTTTTGATAAAACAGGTCCTTTCAATTTTTGTGAATAAAATTTCGAATTCCCATGTCGTAGTGGGAGAGCATTACAAATCCTCCCTTTTCCCTCCCCCGCTTCATTATTCATAATGCTTCAAAGTAGTCATTGTAAGTAAAAAAGAAAATACAATTTTCAATAGTTAATTTAAAATAATGAAGTGCTGCCTTGGTTCATTGGCTTCTATTAAAATTGAAATCATCAAATATGTATAAAGATTGAACATTGCTGAATTGATACATGGCATTATTGTCATAATCATGTCTGTATGACCATGTGCAACATGGAGTGTTGTAGCCCTTTGCAGGCAAATCATCGCAATGTCAGATGTGAATGACAGCTTTTCACTGTAAAACTGTCAGCATACACATAACATGATTTAGGATAGCTGACAATTCTCCAGTTTCATTTTTTTTAAAATATAGTTCAATCACCATGTGGGCAATGTGATAAAGTAAAACAGAAAACCTGTAATTTTGATACCATAACCTTATATGGCATTTGTTTGTTCAAGAATGTATATTCATGTTTTGAGGATATTTTTGTCTACCTTTTTTGGTATGAAATGGGATCTGATTTTTTCATAATCTTTAGCATAGTTCAATTACCATGTGGGCACTGTGATAATCAAGTAAAACAGAAAACCTGTAATTCTGATACCATAACCTTATATGGTATTTGTTGATTAAGAATGTATATTCATGTTTTGGGGATATTTGTTTTTTACCTTTTCAAATCAAATCTGATTATAAAGATGATTGCTGATAACGAAGGGTCCAACAGTAAACACATTCATTTATGGAAGAGAAACTGATCCTCAGATATATCTTCTAAAGATATTCCCAAGATCCACTGCACAAGCCACACTATATATTTTCTGGCATTAAAAAAACAACAACCCACAACAAACAACAAACAAACAAAAGAACAGATAACCCAAAAAATTTCTAATGTTTAATGCTGTCAGTCATAGCGTATGTGACTGCATTCGTAGCAAAGCCTTTGGAAGGCTAATTGCATTGCTGATCAAATTATAAGTGATGCATATGCACTCACAACAGCTCATGAATGTGTGACTTGTTTTGAAGGGGAATGTGTGGCTTATTTTGAAGGGGATTGTGGCTCTAGATGCGGCTTTAGAAGCGGCTTTAGATGGGGATCTTGGTAGTAAACATCTCAAATGATGTGGGACTGAAGTGAAGATGGTGATGGTGGTGGTGGTGGGGGGGGGGGGGGAGGGATGATAAGGAAGGATCCGCAGAATGCTCTGTTAGGTTCTCGTTTAGTGTGAGTATGAAATTTCATTGTGCAAAATTCATTGGGTGTGAATATAGGCAGAAAGTATGGAAGACTAGAAATGGAGAAAAAGCTCGATACAGGTGATCACCATTTTAGAAAATGCTTTATGGTTTTAAGAGCCAAACATAATTTGAGCTGCATTGCAGCATAATAAATAAGTTTCTGGGATGTTTTATGCAATTGTAAAATAGACTAGCATACTCTTAGAAGCAAGCTAGACTAAGTACCCATTTCATAAAAAGTTGATATGATTGCAACTCTTGCTGGTATGTGACAACAAGAATCTAGCTTCCTGATTGGCTGTTGCTATTGAAAGTTGTCATTCCAGCAAGAGTTGCTATCCTAACATCTTTTATGAAATAGAGCCCAGATATTAAAGGACAAGTTCACCTTCATAGACATGTGGGTTGAGTGAATGCAGCAATATTAGTAGAGCACATCATTGAGAGTTTGAGGAAAATCGGACAATCCGTTCAAAAGTTATGAATTTTTGAAGTTTCTGCTCACTCAAGGCTGGATGAGAAGACTACTATAGCTTGTGATGTCACATGAGTACAACGATATAAAGAAAGAATAAAGAAAATTCAACATATTCTCACTTTTCTCGCATAACAAAAGAACACTTGACGTCTCTCTTTCAGAAGGCAGGGGGAATGATATTACACTTAACCTTTGTCAGTAACAAGCCGAAGAAATGTGCACTTTATTGAAAAAGTAAAGTTTTGTGAAATTCTCTTTTTTACCATGGTTGTACGCATATGACATCATACACTGTAGTAGTCTTCTCATCCAGCAGTGACTACGCAGATACTTTAAAAATTCATAACTTTTGAACGGATTGTCCGATTTTCCCCAAACTTTCACTGATGTGTTCTACTAATATTGCTGCATTCACTCAATCCACATGTATATAAAGGTGGACTTGTCCTTTAATCTCTTAAATCATTCTCCAGTTCAAATAATCAGAGTCTAATCGTGTTTCGCTCCCTTTCATCAATTTATGATTAAATAAGATAAGGATATCTCTTTGTGGATCTACATAGTGAAGGACCAGGCTGTTGACACAGAAAATGATCTACCACATGACTAACTATAACTTCCTAGAACCTGTAAATGCTAATTTTTCCTTCCAATTGAATCCCATTGAAGTAGAATCAGAAGCAAATAACTGGTACTTGAGACATCAAAGGTACTCACTTGTCCTTTTAGAAGCTTAATTTATCTCTTCTCTGTTAGAGCAAAATATCAGAAAATTATGCTTGAAACCATGTACATGGATGTAGATTTATTTTCATCTATAATGCTCAATGTCCAGCAAGGTTATGGGTAGATCAAAACGAGTGCAAAGACACTCAATTAATTATGAAAAGTCTACACAATTTTATCATGCATCTTCTTCTTATCATTATCATTTTCTTCTTCTTCTTCTTCTCCTTCTTCTTCTTCTTCTTCTTCTTCTTCTTCTTCTTCTTCTTCTTCTTCTTCTTAATTCTTGAAACTGATGGTCTAGTCAGTCCATAGTTTTGATCTGTAGCCACCTTCTTGCCCTACCCACGGTACACTCAGAAACAAGTCAGACTAGATATTAATCTAAATCATCCTTCTCCAGCTATCAAATAATCAGAGTCCATTGTGTGTTGCGTCTTGCCCTTGAGGAAAGATCGAATGAAGTGAAAACCCGAACCCTCCAGCAGCCGTCTAGATTAAGGGTGTGGCACTCTCCCAGGAGGTAATCAGTCTTCCGTACTTTGCCCCAGTAACAATTTAGCCAGTTTCTGTAATTAGCCTCAGATAGGTATTCCCATTATTGAAGCAAGTAAACCATGAGAACAGAATTGTGATGCTATCATTTTCCAAAACAAACTGATTTCTTTGTTTGAGACCAGGATTGACAAAAGATTGCCATCATTATTCATATTTTTTTTTTCAAATTTAGTAAAATCAACAAAATTCACACCAAATGTGACCACAATAAAGAAAGCACAGTTGATCAATATACTATATCCCACATGATGTTTTGCTTCTAGAATTCCCTCTTCCATCCATCCATGAATCAAAGGAAATACTTTTCTGAAATACCAACACAATTTCTTCAGTGTCTGCTTCCTGATTAGATTTTACTGAATAGCTGTAGAGTTCAAGAGTTGAAAGAGAGTGAGATGAGTTTGAATCAGGGCGCTGTTCTGCATAATATACAGTTTGCAGGCAGGAGTCATCGATTCCCATGGCGACCACCCAAGGGAATACTTGCAGCATGCATTGTCGAAGTTAGTATTATATGCAACATATTTAATTCTCTCTCGTAGACCAGAATTAACCCGCTGAGGATGAGCCCATTTTGCTGCGACAAGCATTTCCTGTGGACACCTGCTCGAGTATACTCGGGACCAGTCTTCAACAGGTTGATTGGAATAGAATCCCGGGCTGAGTCAGTGGTGCAAACTGTCATTTGAATATTATGCAAATATAGCAGGCCTGAGAGGTTCTGGTTGAAATTATATGCATGAGGTGTTTTCATTAGCATTATTTTATGAGGGGCACAAATTGTGCTATTGAAGTCACCGAAGATATGTAGTTTAACCAGAACCTCGAACAAATGGCCTGGTATATTTGTTTTATATCCCTCCCAATGAAGTTTAAGAGTGACAGCAATGTAAAGTCGGTTGACCGATCTAAAGTTATCTCTTTTTTTTTCTTAGTGGAAAAGTGAGCAAAGAAAATGGGATTCCATCGGAATCCCATTTTCTTTGCTCACTTTTCCACTAATAATTTATATTCTTTCTGGTCAGTTTATTCTGTCTTTATTTGTTACAAACTCTTTTTTTTTCTCACGCAAAAGAAAACATGTAGAAGCGTATGCATCGACTGTGTGATGCCCTTTAACTCACAAAGAGTAGACGCCGCGCGTTTGGTGGAAAACCCTAGAGAAATACCGTAAAACGAGAAATTTTTGCGTGCATTTTAATTTCGCGAATTTCGCGAGCGCCAAAATTCGCGAAATGCACGCGAAAGTTTTTGTCTACACTACATGCATTGAACACAAGTGGCAATTCACGAAAATTTCATGCCACGAAAAGGGCTGTCAGCCCCAATTCGCGAAAATTTCATGCCGCGAATATTTCATGTTTTACAGTAGTTTAGAGTTTAGAGAGATAGTCTAGAGATTAAGTTTTGTCACTTTCAATGCCCTTGACTAATCAGATGACAAGAAATAATTTGCGATAGATATAGCGTGCTTTATTTAGCTCTAGAGTGGAAAGGAAGCTGTCTACTCTTCCTCTGAATTAAATATTTTGCTGTAGAAAAAGAATGCTGTCAATATGTTCAACCATTGCTCTGCATTAAACTGGTGTGTTGTACATAAACTCTATGGGTTTGAGTCTTGATAGAATATACAGTTCGATTGCAGTATGAAACTGAATTTTCTATCATCTTGTCATAAGTTTAAGCCTATTGCAAATCATTTTGGTATAGGGCTAAGGGGGAAAATGAGCATGATTTTGGATAAACAAAAGTTGTTTTGTTGTGAAACACTATCCATAAAACAGTGTGCTGTTTTTAGATAATAATAATGATAATAATAAAGATGATGATGATAATAATAATGATAATAGTAATAGTAATAATAGTAATAATAATAGTAATAATAGTAATAATAGCAATAATAGTAGTAGTAGTAGTAATAATAATAATAATAATGATAATAATAATAATAATGGACTCTTACAAAACACCTTTTCTACCTAAAATGATACTCATGGCACTTGTCAAGCATTGAATATCCCTACCAAATCCAGCAAGTATGAATTTGGCATAAAAAGAATCCTGATGAAAAAAAAAGAGAAAAAAAAAATGTTTTCAATTGTTTCAGATAGAGAGAAATGCAAAAAGAAAAAAAATGCCACAAAAAAAAGGATAAAATCCACAGATTCAAGGACATTTGCTCCTGTTTGAAGCTCTGGCAAACAAAAAAAAATGAAAAAAAGAAAAATAAGAGGAAGAAGAATGTGTGGCTTTAGATAGAGGTAGATACAGTCGTGAGGGATTATTTTGAAGTTTGAGACTAAGGTAATGAAAGGTTGTGCCAGCAAGATTGATAGCCACAGCGCAAAAAGGGCATCGCTTTCTGTCTTGTGTTGCAGAGATTTGCAATGCCTTATGGTCTGCACTTTTGACTCTATTACTCCCCCTTCATCAGCGCTGACAAATGCCCCCAGGCCTTTTCGCATATTAAGTATCATCTCCATGACAATCAACAGATCTGAGCACGCATTCGATCTTGAGTGAATGATAGAATGACCGTGCACGTCACACCCTCAGGTCTTTCGTTCTAGTCATTTTTTTGTTTTCATGTTCTACAAAGCGTCACAATATCATTCGTGATCAATTTTTTTGGTCTTCGTACTGTCAAGTTACATGTCCAAGTTGCGCAAGTGTTCAGGGTGTATTTTGTGTGATTAGATGTAATGATAGCTGTCACACAGTATTGAGTTCTCATATAAGAGATAAAACTGTACAGTCTCCAGAATGGTCTTGGAAGATCAGTGGGTGAAAAAAAAAGAGTCTTTTGGTTGCAAAAGAAAAGAAAACAACAACAACAACAACAACAACAACAACAACAACAACAACAGTGCCTGCCAACATGAGCACACCATTATCATTGCTCTTACCGTCAAAACCGCTCAAGATTGCTGCATGGGAGAGCAGATATTATCAGGGTTTGAATCCTTACACCAGCTGCTACTAGAAGAAAAAGGGCAACATAATATGCATGAGAACAGTAACTTGCTGCCTATATTTTCTGGCTAGACCACCAGATTAACATCAATGAATTGGTGGTATGTCCGATGACTTTATTATGTTTGCTTACTGGCTGAATGTAGGCCTACTGTCTTTCACAGATGGTTTGTGTTCTGATGGAAGAACCACAAAGTAAATGTCATGTCATTGCTTAGCTTCTGTCAGTATATGTATGACTGTAATTGAAAAGAGGCCGTACGTGTGGCTGTTAGAACAAAAGGTACATGTAGTTTGGAGTTGTAGCTGTGTCTCTTAACTCACTAAGATTCAGTTCAGAAAAGGTTTTGAATTACCTGACATTCTTTTTCCATCTGAACAAACTGTATTCTATGACTTGGTTAGAGCACAAATTGTCTGTGTGCACAGAATACCTGTCAATTTGCCTTGCAAAAAAAGAAAAAAAAAAGAAAAATATTATATATATATTGTGACATATTTTTTGCTCATTTTTGATATTCCATCGCTATTACATATAAGGAATGTATGTTTGTATATGAATATATGTATGTATGCATATATGTTTGTTTACACTTAAACTTGCTTTTTTTGACTGCCTGTCTGTAAAGACCAGTGGCACATGAAAGACAGCTTTATCTGTTTCTCTAGGATGGTCCTTGTAAACAGGTTTTACTGTAGGTCCGTATGTGTAATGAATTCCTTTAAGAAATGACAGCTTCTACCACTATAGAACTGTCATTGATTAACAGGTGGTAATGTTCCACAGTAATTGCCCACTAATTAAAGAAGGGAGAAGCAGCTAGCTGTAATGATGCACATTACAAGACTGGGTATATTACCCCCTCCCAAGAATTGCTCATTAGGACCACGTGTGATCACACCTGACAAAGTTGATCATCTGCAAACCAGCAAATAGGTACTGTCAATGCCTAGAGTGAGCTGGTACGTCACTGCCAGTGTGAATAGTCTTGTAACAACTCAAACCTATCTCAAAATCCCTTAGTGTAACTTTGTGAAGCTCCACACGCGATTATGTTTTAATTCTGCCTACATAGCCAGCAATTTGGAGTTCTGCTGTGAGGATAGTGGATGTTGGAAATAGAAAAACAAAAACAAAAACAAAAGCAAAGGCACCGATGCAATGGAACAGTCTTGCCACACTATTCCCTGTATTTTTTTTTAAATTCAAAATTCTGACACCGTATCTATTTTCCATCAAGCAAGATCACATCATTAAAGTCTTGCAGGTGATCTGTCATTTCAAGGGCTAAATTAAGTTTAACCCGTTGAGGATGAGTCCCAAGTTCAAGTATACTCGGGCAGGTGTCTATGGGAAATGCATGTCATAGCGAAATCAGTCCGTCCTCAACGAGTTAAAGGTTTTGATGTACATATATGCAAAGATATATAATGGGTTTGACATTAACATGCAAGTTTCTTGTTAAGGTTTGATACTTTCCCTTTTCCTTGTTTTTTTTTTCATGTTGAAATCCATTAAAAAAATCCAATATACAACAAAATATTATTTTTCTGGGGATAAACAAACATTTATTTCTTTGTTCTTTTTTCCACTGTTCATCAAGGATACTGGAATACAAAGATGGAAAACATTATGACTAAGTTATTACTAGTACCTGCTGGCAGTACTTCACTTATGTTCTATGATAGACAACATACAGGGGATGAAAACAAATGTGCCATCATTAGTTAGGGATCAGTTTTTTTGGTTTTTTTTTCCATTCCATACAAGCATTCTGTATGTTTGGCAGTGCCAACTTGCAAATATAGTGTGATAATATCCATATCTTTATTTTGTCTACACAAGATCTCCCCACTTCCTGAAAGTGTTGTTGTTTTTGTTGTTGTTGAAGGAAACTGTACTTTAGTTCATTTCAATCTAATCCAGTGCAGTCTAATTCAATTCAATTCAATTCAAATCAATTTAATTCAATTCAATTCAATTCAATTCAATTCAAAATATTCAATTCAATTCAATTCAATTCAATTCAATTCAATTCAATTCAATTCAATTCAATTCAGTTCAGTTCAGTTCAGTTCAGTTCAGTTCAGTTCAATTCAATCCATTGCAATCCAGTCTAATCCAATCCAATCCAACATAATGTTCACATCACAGAAGATAAAGTAGCTCTGAACCACAAAGCCAGTGAACAGACCAATATTTAAGTGAACAAACTGATGTAGTATGGGATACTCATTTGTGTCTTGAATCTTCCTCTTCACTGGGACATTTCCCATGTAAGCAAGTTAATGAAATCATGCGTCAATGCAGTCATGTCTGGTAATGGTTGATAATGGCCTTTTTTTTAGCAAATGGAGTGGAGATGCATACAAAATGATCAATGATGGCTAAAACAATGGATGACTAGCACTTTTCTAAGCAGTGTAGAAATTAAATGGGAAAAAGGCTTGCAATGTGTCTAAAATATTTGTTTATATCACATGGTATACATAAATACTGATTGTTGTTTGGTCGTAGTGCAATCATGTGACCAATGCAGTGAGGATCATTATGTTGTGAGCAGTAATGTCACTTTAAATCAAATGATTCAAGAATTTGAGTGGCTGCCAATTTCGGTGAGAGTGAAACTATGTGTATTTATGTAGACCATATATTATAACAAGTATTATTGCCTTGTCTATCATTGTAATAAAACACTGACAGTCCCTTGGAGTTATAGTTACCCCAGAAAATCATATTTTCCCCAAAGTGTACATTGTAACTCCTGCAATATCTGTTCATATCATATTAACCCGTTGAGGACGAGTCCCGAGTATACTCGGGCAGGTATCTATGGGAAATGCGTGTTGTAGCAAAATCAGTCCGTCTTCAACGGGTTGAGTTGCTTAAACTTACTTGTGATGTCATATGTCCACAAAGTAACGTGTGACAAAGTCCAGCATGTCTCATAGCGTGAATATTCATTGATAGAGTACAATACTTTTCAAAATGACAAACATGCAATCTATTCATAATCTGGCTGATAATTATCATTTGTATCAGTAAATGGGATTTCTTGCTTGATATGTTTTTGTTTTGTTTTCATTACATCCCCAACACACAGGTAGGCCTACATACACATATGCAAATACATGCACATGCATACATATACACACACAAACATAGCACACAAAACATACATGCACACACACTATATATCATTGTTCTTGAAACAAAAGCAGTACTGACGTACAAGGAGCCCAGATATGTAATTCATAGGCACAGCTTTAGGTGTGATAGTGGTGCAGCTAACTTAAGATCATAAGTGCAGATATTCTGTACAATTGGCAACTGAAATGAGGAGAAAATAGCTTATTCTGCTACTTCGCCAGAGAGCGGAAATGTACTTTCCCCCGTCAAACCTGTTTACAGAAATGCCTCTGGTGCTGTGACGTTTGTTGTATGCGAGACAGAAAAAAAAAGGGAGACGGATGTGCCTATTTGGAGAAGTACTAGATATTTTTAGCACCAAAAAGCATCTGGCAACAGCTTTCCCTTGTGTTTTTCCCTTGCTGTGATTGAAGCCCGGTTTCTTGAGGGCATTTGAATTTACATTTTGTTATCGTTTATTTGAACTTAATCTCATTTAGAGGGACCTTGGGGGGTATTCCTTTCTGTAAGAACTGAGTTCATTTCCACTTCAACTATCATATCCATTGAATTGTGTAAAGTACATTACCTTACTCTTACTTTATACATCTCCACTGTGAATATCATGTGTTTTAACCGTGTTCAGTCCATTCCAAGAACAATTTGCCTTATTACTATCCTTGAGATATTTCAAAAGAAAGCACTACACTGTGGCATATACCATTATCAAAATAATACTATAGCACATTCAAATCTCTATCTCTCTCTCTTTTCTGAATTAAATATGACACACAGGAGTTCTAAATAATGCATTTGGAAATCTCTAATCTGTGAGTAATATGAAGGATACATGGCTTCTTCTTTATAAGTCAGAATGATAATTAAAAAAAAAACTGACATGAATTATTTGGGATGTCTTTTGGGCTAGGACTACTGCATTAAACCTGCGTGTCCTACAAAAACTTTCTAGTTTTCATCTTTTTAAAATTGGCAGGGATATATGTATATATACTGTGTATATTTTTTTTTCTGAAACCATTTAACAATTTGTAAAAACGAAAGTGCTGTGGTCAAGAATTTTCTCAGTTTGTGACCATTTTGATAACTTACAATAGTGTAGGCATGCATAAATGCACACACATTATTTTAAAAAGTGATGCAGGCGAGAAATGATGTTACTAGTGCAGTAAGAATTTGTAAAACATTAGCAAGGATCATTTAGCATTTTCTTCCCTTTTCCATTTTCCTTGTTGATATGTTTTCTTTCTTGTATGAGGTACTGCATACTTTTCCCCCTAAACCAGCAGTAATTTCAGATCAATAAGATGGTTACCCCTGTTGTCCTCCAAGGTGGAATGTTACAAATATCTTTGAGTAAAATATCATATCAGATTTCTTCTTTAATAATTCATCACCATGTAATCAGTGTATTAGATCTCTGGAGCTACATGTGTAGATGGGGCATGTGCCCTTCTGCTGTCAGTTGCCTCATCCATTGCCCAAGCATCTTTGTCTTTCTTCTTTTTTTTTTGTAAATTTTTTCTATTGCCTTTGGGCAAAAAGAAAAAGACAAAGCTAGTACAAATGTGCAAAAAGTAAATTCATTTATCTTCCCATCTCAGAGCATGTACTGTATAGTAGATGGCATGTGTAAGAGATATTACACGATCACTCCCCTAGAAGGGTTTGACGAGCCAATTTTTGAAGGTTATAGACTAAGGTGATGTCAATGAAACAAATTGAAGGTTTGAAGATCTTGTTTCAAATTAGAAAAAAAATCAAGGTAAAATCTTGTGTAACATCATATCAGATTTCTTCTGTTGTTCCTTCATTACCATGTTATCGGCATAGTGGATCTCTTGAACTACATGCATGGCTGGGTCACTTGACCTTTTACTGTTGGTCGCCTCATTTGCCACCCAAGCATCTTTCTTCTTTGGTTTTCAATTTTTTGAATTAGGTTTCTGTAAAAAGAAGACAAAGTTAGAATACAAATTAGATTCATATATCTTCCTAGAAGGGTTAAACATGTCATTTTTTGAAAGGATATAAACCTTGATGTTGTCAAAAAAATGAAAATGGAAGTTTAAAGTTATCATTTCAAAGCAAGAAAAGGAAAATCATGTTAAACAAAATGCACAAAGTTACAGAGTACAGGTTACACTGGGAGATTTGCAGTTAGCTCATATCATTGATTATCAGTCTTGTATATGCTCTATTAAATGTTAGCAGTGTTTTAGTCATAGCAACTTTGACACTGGCTGCCAAATTGGCAGCTTTGCTCAGGGGAAGGGACATTTAACCGAAGGATGACGTGGGTGTCAAACTTTGCATTGTGTGAAAAGTCACATTAATTACATCTCATCAGCATTTCAATAAACTTGATCTGATCAGGGCTGTGGAAATAATTGCCATTCAGTCTGAGATTCTTTTTTTTTTCTTTTTGATCTGGCATTCATTTATGGTTGTGTGGCTTTCATAAGCCACTTGGTATTTATACAACAAATGTGACCCATTTTTCCTTATGAACAACGCTCTGAATGTATTGTTTGTAGTAATCTACTGGAATATGCCAACTAACAGATCACTGTTTTTCCATGCATACTAGATTACTTTATACATTTTGTGGAACCAACTTGTTAGATTCTTTTTCTTTTTCTAGCTCACACACAAAGCTTTTTTTTCAGCTCTTTGTCATGTACTTGTTGATAACCAGTCATAGGAAGTGTTCTTTTATTGGTCAGCTGAAATGAATAAACAGTGCAATTGAGCATGAATGTTGAATGTATATTCATGTTAAAGGCATGAAGCCTGTTATGCTAAACCTGCCCATTTAGATACAAAACTATACTGTCATAGTTCAGTTTAGTATAGGTTATGATTTGTTTTGTTTTAGTCAGTTTGAAATGCCATTCTACATAGATTAACATGTTTGATGTAGATTTAGTATCGAAAGCATGGATAATTTTATCCAAATTTGATCCCTATCATGTAAGATATGAAAACTCCTTTATCAGATTAATTAAAGATGTGGATGTGATGAACGTAAGCTGACATTGACTCTACAAATACCATTGACAGCTTTACCACATGCATTTTGTATGTGTAGTTGATAGCAGTGACATTGAGTGGGTTAACACAGATGCATAAGACTTTTTGCCAGATTTCTGACCGAAGTCTAGAACCTGAAGTTTCCATGAGGCATATTTTCTTCTCTCAGATCTTTTGCTTTATGTTTATAATGAAATGGTCATGTATAACATTATTAGTTATAGGAGTCTGCCATCAAGAGAATGCATTTTCTGAGGATAATGTTCTTCCATCTTTTTCATTATCAATACTACTTGAATTTGTTGATTTGTGCTGTAAAGTATTCATGCAATATCACTCAATTTCAGTCTGTTTTATGTCTTTAATTTTTTGCTTGTATTGAACTTGAAAACATGAATATATTGGTGTTTGGAAATTGAAGACATCAAACTAAGTAAGATATAATCAGATTACTCAGAAGTAGAAAGAGAAAAGCAGTAACAACAATGCCCCCTCCTTGAACAAAGCCTGTAAAACGGAAAACTATAAGATCTTGAGAGGGGAAGTTCCTCATATCTCCGACGTTGGACATGTGACTGAGTGCCACGAGGCTTGGCTAATTGCTCTGGAGTGCAGGGAGTCACGTTCCCCAGAGCCATCAAACTGGTAATGACCCAACAGGTGGTTGCTAACATGCATGCCTACCGTTATTCCCAGGCACAGCATAGGCAGCATCTCTTCTTGAATAAGGTTGCAACCAGTTGATTACTTTCCTCCAAATAATCCCCCCCCCCCCTCTCTAGGTATTAACAGTCATGCCATCTGATAAGAAGAATATCATAACACTTCATAGAATTCTTCTTCACAATGCCAATGGCAATATCATTTATACCGGTAATGTCTTTTAAGAAACAGGAATAAAAAGGTTTACATTGCAGGTAGTAAAACGAGTGTGTGTGTGTGTGTGTGTGTGTGTGTGTGTGTGTGTGTGTGTGTGTGTGTGTGTGTGTGTGTGTGTGTGTGTGTGTGTGTGAATGTGTGTAGGCCTGTATATATATATATATATATATATATATGTATATACACATCTACGGAGGGCATTAAATCTGATTCTGAAGAGTGCTATACGTTCTTGGTCTACAGGCCACCATTTTGTTTCCACTTTGTTTCCACTTAGATGGTGTCTGGTGTCTGTTGGATGGATGTGCATGGTATCTTTGATGGTCTGTTATGAGATTCCAAGTCTCCAATATGTGAGATAAGAAATAGGCCTATATACATAATCAGCTGGTCCACATTTTACCAGCTTCAGCATGTGTGTGTGTGTGCTTGTGTGTGCCTGTGTGTGTGTGCTTACCCATACTCATCTGTTGTCTGAAAAGGGGGTTGAAGCTATAGATGTAATCTCTATAGAGGCTGGAGGGGGAATCTCTGTTGATTTCTGGATACACTCTTCAATATCATGCATGTAATGTTTGAACATTTTACTCCCACCTTGTAGGATATACAGCAAACTGTGACAGATTTCATGTATTATTAGAATGATTTCCATTAACCAGACTTTCTCACCAGGGAGTGGTAATAGTACCATTATCATTGAGCATCAAATTGTTGTAACATTTACGGATCCCTATCATCTTATCCATCACAATTTTCACAGCTCGATTTCTCGCTTTGCATTATATCATGCCGTCCAATGATATTTTTCTGATGGTGATCACTAAGCAATGTTTGCTTGTGATGGCAATCACAATTAGACATCTATGGTTCTGTCATACTTTTGTTATCATTTTGTCTAGCAGTATTATGTGATTGAAACATGGTACCATTATTTTTTTTTTGTGCTGTGACATTCACAAATCAGCCAATTTTCTGTTTTCTTCAAAGTTTTCCCTGGCATATTTTAATCAAGCTGTCCAATCGCTCTCTTTTGTATAACAACAAATCGATGTTGTTTAGTTTACAAATAGTCAATTGCATTCGCAAACATTAAAACCCCTTCCTTTTAGGTTAGAAAATGGCTTTCTCAGGTGTCAGGTCTCAGGTTGTAATGGTATGGTACTGAAAGAGATAAATCATTGGATGAGAATGAGAAGGGCGTTAAGTTGCCACTTAACACATAGTGTTAGAGACAACTTAACGCCCTTCTTATTCTCAACTGATGAAATGATGTTTTAGTTGAATTGAATGTTCTGCATGACACTGTACAGAAGTCAACTTGTTTTAATGGGAAAATATTGTGCTCTTTATAATTCTGTATGAAAAAGAATAATCTGTTAAATTATCTGTTCAATTAAAAATAATCTGTTCAATTTGCATTTGCAAACATTAAAACCCCTTCCTTTTAGTTTAGAAAATGGCTTTCTCAGGTGTCAGGTGTCAGGTTGTGATGGTATGGTACTGAAGGAGATAAATCATTGGATGAGAATGAGAAGGGCGTTAAGTTGCCACTTAACACATAGTATTAGAGACAACTTAACGCCCTTCTTATTCTCAACTGATGAAATGATGCTTTTAGTTGAATTGAATGTTCTGCATGACACTGTACAGAAGTAAACTTGTTTTAATGGGAAAATATTGTGCTCTTTATAATGCTGTATGAAATAAAAAAATGTGTTCATTAATCATAACCCATTTATATGTTTTATGTAACACTTCATAAAAGTATCTCTGTTTGGCAGTGTTTCCTCATTTTTCTTTTCTTCTTAAAGGGAATAGTGGATAGTATGAATGTCTAAATACCTGCTCCATTTGTGGATAGGTCAATTGACATCTTGAAACTATATTATTTTTTATTTAAAAAAATGAAAATCTCTACACTACACCAGGCATATCTTGCTGTTTGAATGTATCAGGTGTCTGGTGATATCCATCATGTGGAAAGATGTACAACATCATTAGAAATCAAACATGTTTTGTTTTCCCCTTTAATTAGGACTATACTTCTTGTGGGAAAGAAAGGTAAAAAAGGTATGGAACAAACAAATAAGTATGAATAAAATGTATGGACTGTGCTGTGGAGATACCTGAAAAGGGATTTAATCAAGTTATTTTTTTGTTTCTTTGGAAAGTGCAAAATGAGAAGTCAGACATTTTGAAAGAGACCGGAACAATGAAACACATAGAGACTTTGCACCACACTGTGTAAAAGCGTATGCTTGCATTACAAATGTTCATGAACTACCTTTACTCTGGGTAACGTTTATCACAATGCAGAATCTCTTGCGTTCTTGATGCACTGTTCTGCTGTGCTAATGGAATCACATGGTTTGATTGACTGAAGTCATGTTTTGATTGATTAATTGGTCAGTTTTATAAAAAAAAAAAAGTACATTTGCCGGGTGTTTCCAGTCATCCAGAAAGCTGAGCACTCTAAGTGACAATACTACAGCGTATAAAGGAAATACCCCTCTCCCTCCATTATTACACACCACATAACTGTGTATGTCTGCCATATTTCACTTCATCATTCTTTCCCTAGCTTTTACTCTCTCTCTACTCTGTCGCTCTCTTTCTTTCTGATGTTTAGAATGTGATACGGCATCCGGAGTTCTCCCCTTCTGTCAATCTCTCTCTTTTTATCGTGGAACCCAAGGGACAAGCTGTCATTTTTAAATTTTTCTTTGGACATTTCTGGTTGTTTGTTGATTTTTTTGCCACCATATATTTCTGTCATTAAAGTCCTGTCTAATCAGCGTGAAATAATTTGAATTATTTCCGGAACATTTCAGATGAATCAAGTTTTACCATCCGCAATGTAATTTCCACTTTTGTTAGAGCAAGCGGCAAAGTCTACCCCGACAACACTTTTACTCTCTCTCTCTTTTTTTTTTCTCTCTCTCTTTAGTTTGATGCTAAGGGCTGACTGATATCGATGAATTCTAGAGTGGTTCATGTGAAGCCAAGGCTATGTGAACTTGGAAGTTGTTTGGATGTGTCTGTGTCATGATCTTTTCATTTTTTATCCATTCTTATGCTTCCCCTATGTGCATGAGAACTCCACGTCAGAATGACACTAAAACATGATTTGTCGTGATCAAAACAGAGATCACATGGAGAAATGTGAGCGTCGCAATTCTGAGGAGAAGTTGATAGTTTCCTCAGCCAATGAGGTAATGTTTTTACCATGATTGGTTTGTCTGTCTATCTGTCTGTTTGCAAAATCACTCAATAATTATGAACGGATTTAGGTGAAACTTCAGGAAAAGTTGGTGATGACACAAGGAACAGATATTTAAAATTTTTATAGCGATCCACTTAACTGTCTGGATCCAGGATACTTTAAAAAATTTGTTTTTGAAGGATTATCATTGGCAAGTGGGGCAAAAAAAGAGGGAGTTCATGCTGCGCATATTTGAGTCTTCTTTATCATTTGCAAATAAGGGCAAAATGATTGAAAATGAGCTGCTTGGTGGAGTCTGTGCTCTTTGAGTGCTCGTCTAGATACTGATCTACTGTCAATGCAACCAGCTGCCTGGCTATGTAAACTGTGCTATTATACCCAACTTGCTCGAATTCCAAACCCACAACACATAGAGCAGGGAAAAATAAAACCAAAGGTTTGAAACAAAAACAGGTTCAGAAACCCATTGAAAAGACAGCATAGCAGACATAAAACAGAAGTGGACAAGACAATATGGAACAAGACTGACAAGACTTATATTGCATTAGGAAAGTGGCACTTAGACACAATCAAATTTGGGTGCTTGCTCACCATGAAACCTGCTCAGAAGGCTTGTATGTAGATTTAGTTAATGTCGCCTCCAACCGAGGCACTATACCAAGTAAAGTTGAAGGAAAATCCATCGGAAATGTCTGAAATGATGCTGATTGATGTGTTGTGAGTCCCATGGTGAATACAGTGGGCTCAAAATGCTCATGGAATATATGTATTTCAAGGCCTGATGAGAGAACATTGTATATTATCCCCAAAATATAATGTCATAATTTCTTATGTCATGTGGGTTTGTCAAAGTGCTTGAGATAAATGTATGTGTGTGTGTGTGTGTGTGTGTGTGTGTGTGTACGTGTGTGTGTGTGTGTGTGTGTGCATCTGTGTGTGTCTTGTAATACAAGGCAACTAACATATTATGGCAATGTATATGAATATTATGTGTTATGAACAGTACAGTATAGAAAGGTATACAGCAGGATAGAAATCAAGGATACCACAGTGAATTATCTATGTCTTAGTCAAGGTTTATGGTGCATTGTCCATCATCATACCACTGCATCTCTGTTTTTTCTTCCTTACTCTCATTTGGCGTATTCAGTAATGGCTGCTTATCTCCCTTTTAAAATAAGTGATATTTCACTAAATGCATACACATAGTGCTGTATTTAGCTTTTTTTCCTCCAATAAAACCAATCCGAGACCATTTCACTACCAATATATGTCTCATCTCTATTGTGTTGATAATATTGTGTGCATTCAATAGATATTACAATTCGTACAAGAACATATTTGTTTCCTTCATCCAACATGTTTGCAAGACATGCAATATTGCAGTTGATTATAGGCCATGTGAAATGTCTTTATGATGTACCCTTCTGTTTTGTTGTCTTTGACCAGACCAAACAAATTCATAGATATGTGACATTACCAGTGATATCTTGATTATGCATCTTTGCCTTGTAGAATTTGAGGTTAGTTTGACCCGCCAGACCCATTAAGGGAGTTGCACTGTGTCGTCACTATCTTCCTCTTTGATCTCTCCACTTGTTGCAGGGAAAGGGGGTGCAGTGAGTGAAATCTGGTCTTGGGGGATCTGAGAACCCGTTAGCCCTACTGTTACTCCCCAGCTGATCCCTCCATCATGTGGGCGATGCGCAGGCAAGAGTCCGTCTCCACTTACGAGGAGGTAGAGAGCCTGAACAGCCACCAGGTCTCCACCTTCACATCTCTCGAGGGAAGCAGCTGCCCCAGTCGGCTCGAAAGCATCGGCGGGAGCTCCACTGGAAGCCTAGACCATGGGCTCACCGTTCAGTATGCCAGTAACAACCCACCAGCATTCTCAGCCTACCAATCACATCCACATCCTCTTGATCCACGGGTCCTGCACCCCGAGCTCCAGTCTCCGGGGTCCACGGATTCTTCATCGAGAGCCACTTCCTACAGCTACCCACATAGTCCTGGAGATCTTGAGTCACCTGGTCCCCTTGTAGTGGAGCATGATGAAGGTAATCAGGAAGGAGACAAGCCTGGTGGTGTCAATGCCAGTGTGGCAAAGTGGGTCAACCAGTCGTATGTTCAGCCCCCAAACCAAAATACTGAGAAGGATGGAAAGCTGAGACTCTCCCCAAAAACAGAGAGCAGCTCAAAGGCGGACACAGCATCCGTAAGAATGGATAGCATGGATCGTTTGGATGCTGAAACATCCCCAATGACATATCGCAGCATGTCGCCACTCCAGACATTCACACGAACAGCTAGCCTCGATAGTGGATTCCCTCAGTTTCCAGGGGCTGGAGGGTTTGGAATGCCGTGGACTCCTGCAGAGAACATGCTCATGACCCTAGGCTTTGGTGCAGTGGATTTTGGGATTCCAGAACGCTTCATGCAGTCCTGGAGGGACAACATCATCAAACGCAGAATTGGGGAGCTGAATAACATGCTCTCTGGGGGGCAGCGCACCCAAAGAGGTCCAAATAACGCCTCTCTCAGCCGACAACCTTCAGAAACTGACAGCATGGAGGACTTCAAGATTACCCCCAAGCCGAGGGTGTCACCTCCCTCACCTATCCAGGAGCAGAAGGAACAAGAGTATCAAGCAAATCAAGCAAAACCAAAGCTTGTCGCAGAACCAAAAAGGGATGCAGGCAAAGTGGCCCCTGTTCCTCAGCCTAGTGAGAAGCAGAAACAATTAGAAAAGTTGAACATGATGAGGAGGAGATTCAAGAAGGCGGCAACTGTTGGCAGCTTCAGCTCTCATCTCTTGAGACAGCATTCCTCACAACAGAGTAGTTCAAATTCTAGTCCCTGTAGTACTCCTGAACTTCAGCGGCGCCAGAGCTTGCCCTCTGGGAGAAAGTTCAACCAGCTCAGACCAAGCGAGCGTGGCAGCGCCAGGGAACGCCGGCGCAAATTTATCAATCGCCAAAGCTCCTTGCCAATCTCCCTGGAAACTTTGCCAGAAGAAGATGAGGGTCAAAGGTCAAAGCCCCAGAGTATCAATGATTCATTCATGACCCAAATGTCAATGAGCATTGATGTTGGAAAAGACTGTCCATTGGTACCACCTCTCAAGATAGTCACTGAACAAGCCAGTTTGGAACTGGCTGAGGCAAAGTCCTATAACATGCACAAGCAGCAGTCAAAGGATGATGCTATCGCTGACCTGCAAGAAGCAAAGAAAAATCTGCTCAATATGGAACAGTATTTGAATGTTATTAAAACTATGATAGACTCCAAGGACTCAGGGATCGGAAATGAGCCCTCCAATGAAGGGAGCCCTCAGATCTCACCGCGTGCCAGTGCAAGCGGAGACGACGGTATAGGAATGATATGCAATGCACTGAGAAATAATGACAAGCAATCTGGAAGTATGAGAAAATCAGACGAGCAAAATGGTGGCACTAAAATACAAAGGGATAAAGAAAAGCAAATGGATGAAACAAGGAGCACGTCTCACATAGATATGAACAAAGGGAAATCAGGTACAGATTTATCAGCCATTGATCATCCAGAGCAAAGATGCGGAAAGCAGACGGTATGTGACGTGCATGTTGCTCTGAATACGAAGAATAACAGGGACCTGGGCAAGGATAGACCTATTTCTCAGAAGGGTAGAAAGTCAGGTCCCCCTGGCAGGTCAGGAATTAGACCTTCATGGACCTCCATGCAGGAGGCATTCTGTCAGACTGTTATCGAGGTGGATGAAAAGGACAATGAGGATGATAATGATGATGTTTTTATATCAAGCGAAAAGAGGAAAGTGGATGCTGCGACGGCCATCGATGTCAATGCAGCCGTGCAGACCAGTCCCAGCCTCATGTCTCCACTTCTATCTCCGCTTTGTGCAGGACCAGGGTCCAAGCTTCGCTCCCTGGAGAGTTCCTTTGGCAGCGATAAGTCCAAGGCAGCTTCTGATCACGACACCAGGCCTATGATAATATTAGCTCCAGACAGCATGCAGGTAGAAGTCAGAAGTAGTGCCTTGAGCACAGAGGATGAAACTTCATCTACAGGGACAGTTAACACGCAGTACTCTGAACTGTCCACTAGCTCAAATATTGAGAATATGAGGCCACACCATCCGCCCATCGGCAAGAAATCAAGTGGCAATAACAGTGATGAGTTTGGAAGTCGAGACTTTGACCAACACATCAGGACCTCAGAAGTGCAAACAAGTGATGATAATGATTTGTGTCACAACAAGAGTGAGACAGATGCTCATCTTGACAGTGACTCCAGTATGAGCACTGTGAAAAATACACATAAGAGAGGCAAAATGACAAACAGAACACAGTACAATCAGGCAGCAGTATCAGATTCCTATAATGAAGACAGCAGCAGAAAGTATGCAGTGGAAGGTGCATCACAGTGTGTTGATAATGTGAATGCAGTTACATCACACAAGTTTGAAAACACCGTCGATATTAAGGGTAAAGTTTCAAAAAGATGCAGCAAAAAGAATTCTGATGATACCCCTGACTCGAAGGAACTACAAATGATACATCAAAACCGCAGCACAGGGTCACAAGATGACAATGGCTCCGGGGGACAATCAGGGAGCAATAATTCACGCAGTTCCCAGGAGAGCAAGATGGATGGTGCTAGACGACGAAGATACAAGATCCTACTTTCAAGTGACAGTCACACGGGCACTGCTGGTGCACAGCTAAGTTCTACCAAGCTGCAGCCAAAAGTCGATCAGTCTGATCAGGAAGACACAGCCGACGACCCAGGCTTCGATTCGTCTCAGACGGGATCAGCCTACTCAAATCAATCTCGCGATTATACAGTGCAACAGGTTTCCACTGCAAGCAGTGGCATCTTTCAGCTCAGGAAATCAGAGCCTGACTTTCCGGACGTGCCCAAAATCAGGGCAAGTGTTGTGAGCTCTGAAATAGGACGGCAGTATGAGGCCCTCTTGAGAAGCGCTCTTGAAAAGGAGAGAGCAAGGAAACATCTCACAGTAGCTGAAACATTACACCTTGCAGTGGTGAAATTAGAAAAGATGGTCAAAGAACGACACCTGTGCAGAGACACTCAAATGTCTGACAAAGATGGAGGGAAGGGGTCCTGTAAATTTTGTGATGTGGAGAGACATTCCTCCAGCAGGAGATATACTCAGGAATTGCAAAAGAGATACTCCCTAAAGCCAGAGGTGCCACGTGTGAGCAGACAGGTGAGTGCAGGGAGTGGAAAACAGCCGATGCACCGCAATGTGGAGAGGACGCGTTCTGCACCAAATGAACTCTTGCTGCGGAAGCAGAGCCATGACAATGTCCGTGAAGGAATAGAGGCAAGAATGAATTCCGTCTCATCGGACTTCAATGATGCCGTCATGAGTGTGACTGGCGACAACCTCCTTGTTGATTTGGGCAAGGTCTCGGAAGAGCTTACATCTGATATGTCTTTCTCTGACATGACTGTGGCTGATGTCAAGTCAATTCAAGCTTTCCATGTGCTGAATGACAGTGAGAGTTTATCCTTAGCAGATGATGAGGAAAAAGACAAAAAGGAAGACAGACGCATGCCCCTCCAGCGACGCAGGAGCCTCTTTGCCAGATCTAGCAGGAGTGGATCCAGGCTGCTGATTGGTCAGAGTACACTGCACAAGAGGAACACCCAGTCAACCATTGAAACAAAACCCTCACATGAGTTCTCCTCCTTTGAGCGCACATTGAGTAATGACAGTGATGTCCATGTCCATTCTGTTTCTCAAAAACAGACCAAGGGAAAAGAAAATGATGACGCTGACTCCTTGCAAAAGTGGAGGCAGCCAAATAGGCCAAAACATTCCTGGGAAAAACGGCCAACTTCACTTTCTGTAACATCTCAAGTTTGTGCAGGCAGTGTGGAAGGAGATAACAGACCAGCTATTGGCACTGTGGAAGATAATGCAGAAAACTCGAAGTGCTTAGATAGAAGAAACAGCTGCTTTATAGTGGTTAATCGGTGCCAGACTGAAGAGGAAGTGGATGCCGAAGTGCATGATCTCAGTAAACCTGATCAACTGGCTGCATTTAGGCCTGAGTCTATGGATTTCATGAGTCAAAATACACTTCACAGGAGCACTTCATCTGAGAGGTCATCAGAAGCCTTGGCAGTACCTCCTGGGTCACCCTACCAGAAACTTACCCCACAGCTTTCACACAATTCGAAGCGGTCCCCTCCTCTTTCCCCCTTCTCGTTTGTCTCGACATTCCCTTCACTCGGTGCCTTCTTCTCTTCCCCTCTCTCCCCCACCACAAAGAGTCCACCCTTATCCCCATCCATCAGGATAGGGGATTCACCTGTACCCTCACAAAACAAGAGAATCAGTGTGTCACCCACCATCCACCTTGCCCCATCAACTCCACCATCCAAGGTGACTGTGGAGTTGAGCAGTTTGTCCCTCCAGACCTCACCCATCCACGAGCAGGAGCAGAGTGATGTGCTGCCAGCACCGAACTCGCCTCGATCCAAGTACCGCTCCGAGATATTCCTCCAGTTGCCCGAGCAACCAGATGTAGACAGCCAGTCGGGGTCCAGCATCAGTCCGTCTTCAGTCGGTCGCAGTCCCATGTCTCCAGCTCGCCTTGAGTACATGCCATCTTTTGATGAACTCTGCGACAAGGCTGAAACGATCATCACAAATCTTCAGGGCATGGGAGTACCTGACGGTCAATCTTATCAGCTTGTGCAAACTGTGTTTGCTCCAGAGAAAGATGACAATGGCTGCATTTCAAGTGATGGATCAAAAAGTCTTCAGAAATTGAGGTATTTGGACTTTTTCTGTTTCTTGTTGTCACCATAATGGTAAACAGGCTAAATTAAACCATTGCACAGCCTAGAGTAGTATATGGATAAGATGTGTGTGGTTAAAGATGTGTCCTTGAGGAATTAATGACCAGTGTTCTTTTCACATGCAGGATATTTCAAAGCAGTAAGAAAGAGTTCAATTATGTTGTTGTTTTTTTTTAAACCATACAAAAAGAATAGAACAAAACACAGGAAAAGACAACATGTAAAAGACAACATGGCAGAACACATTAAAAGAAATGTGTGTTTAGTGACTTATACATCTTAAACAGTGCAAGGCAATGAATCTGAAATCCTATACTGGCATGAATATATTCTTGTACAGCCCTCAACACACTCAAAACTGCAAGTCCCATGTACCAATTCTCCCTTTCCAAACATGAATACACTCCAACATTGATTATTTGACCATCTCTTATGCAGACTTCTCGATCATCAGAATGTGTTCACGCAGTGAAGATGAAAAAAAAAGACCTCACTTGATTTAGTTGTGATATTTCCAACAGAAGCTTGTTATGAATTTTACATTGAAAGATCTTTCAATTTCCAGGAGAAAAAAAAAGAAAAAAATATTTACAGGCCACCGTAGAGTACACCACTGTAACGGCACACGCTACCTACCGAGCAACCACTGGGCTGGCAGCTACATGTACACATACATAAACATTGTTTCTCCAATATCCCTCCAAATGGGAGCCAGTCCTGACATGATCGGATAAGAGAGTTGGACTGTACATGTCATATGAATGTGTGTATGCAAGCACATTTTCTTTTTATCCTTTGTGATTTGGTCATGTATTGTGTAACTTTTTACAGCAACGTGATTATCTTAGCCAAAAAGGTTATGTTTTTGCTGGCATTGGTTTGTATGTTTGTCTATCTGTCTGTTTTACAAAATAACTCAGAAAGTGGTAAATGGATTTGGATTAAACTTACAGGAAAAGTTAATGATGACACACACACACACACACACACACACACAAAAAAAAAAAACAACAACAACAACAACAACAACAGATGAGTATATTTTGATAGTGATCGAGATAACCGTCTGGATCCAGGATACTTTTTAAAAAATTTGTGGAAGGATTATCATTGGCAAATAAGCCAGCAAACGAAGGTGTTCAAGTGTGTATTGGAGGTGTGCATATGTGTGTGTATATGTATATATACACACATATATATACATATTATATATATATATATATAAATATATATATATGGATAGATAGATATAGATATATATATACACACACATATATCTTCTGTGTGCATGTAAGTGAATGTCAAGGAGTGAGAGGAAATGACCTTTAAGCAAGACGGTAGTGCGATAGAGACAGAGCCTTTTATATTGTCACGTTGTTAAATACTCATATACTTGCAACCTTGATACCTTTCACTGCTCTGTTGTCGTGGAGAATATCATGATAAAGTGATGAACAAGTGAACCCTCTAGAGTGAAAAGGAGTGCCATCTTTTCTTTTTCAAATCTGCTTTTATATTTATATATTTTTTTTATTCCACATCAAGGATGGAGGGAGAATAAAGCCCAAACTACAGTAGTTCATGGCACATCTGTGGAAGGCGTGTTTACTATGAGTTGTTTTGACAAGCTTTTGGTTGGTGGATTCTTCTTCAACATGTGATATATTCCCTGTAAAGAAGGACAGTTCAAAATCCTTTTGCCATACATTTAGTAACTTAAGTAACTGTGAATTGTGATCTGTATTAACTTTTTGTGTGTGTGTATGTTTGTTATCATTTGTGTTTGCTTCTTAGATTCACCTTTGCATCAACATACGTATATATACTCTCTTTTTTGTTTTTTATTTTTCATTTCATCAGTGTATAGATTTTCTCTCCAGTCTAGTAACGGTATTTGTGCTTTCATACAATAATACCTATGTACCATGCCGAAATTCCTTTTTTTTTTCAAACAGCATTGAAGTTTTGGAATTACTACAAAGCAAGATAACTAGTGCAATTCGTACAAAGATCCTTTGCTTTTATTATGTTTTATTTGAGTACAGTTGAGTGTGTCTATCGCAACATTTCTGACAATTCTGTATTTTGAATATGTACTATTTGCATTATTCTATAAAATTGGTACAGAAAAAGCTGAATGATATGCAGTTCATGTATTGCAATTCCACTTTTAATATCTGAAGAACGAGATTACTGGGGTGTACACATCATTGACATAATAGATATGCTCCTTCTCTTTTGAGGAGACTAGAGACTAACCAGTGTGCTATGGATATTCAGATAAATATCATAAATACTGCTCTATAAACTTATAGTATCAGTTGTATCACCTGTCTACACACTCTATGTGTATAAGAAAACGTTGGATCCACTGTGCCTACTGTTCACTCTGTCCTTTCTAGAGTTTTTACATCGTTGTGATTAATTAGATGGTGACTCATACCATCAGAGACCTGACTGAGGTACTGGGTTAACAGTTTATGACATTGACAGTTATTCCCTGCCCTGTGTGTTCTGCTGATTATGATGGAAATATAATTTTAGATATCATTGTGAAGTAAATGTGTGAATCTAATGAATATAAAACCGGAACAAGAAGGAAAGATGGAGGTGATACAACACAGAAGACATTTTTTTTTTAAACCACTGGTTGATTTCAGAAATGGTAAACCCTCAACCTGCCATAGTGTGTAACATCAAGATTGTACTGTAATTCAGATGTCATTTCAAAATGAATTCACCGACATCACCATGGTGATTGCTCCGACTCCCTCATGCTCGCTCGACAACTCAATTTGCAGAGACTTAAATGGGCGTCTCCGCATTCCACCAATTGTTGTCGTCCTCAGAGGAGCGAGAAAGCTTCTCCTTTCTAGCCTCTCGCAGAAGATGGAAAATGCCAAGCCACGAGTGTTTTTCTCCTCGTGTATGAATGATGCAAGACTCATTGTACGAGCCACCAGCAGAGTCAATACAAATTTGTTTGAGATAGGGTCAAAGTGGGAATTTGGAATTTTGCAGCAGGCATGATATTTTCAAGGTCTTTCCAACATGTGGAAGACTGTATAAAAAAAAATGTACTTGTGATGTGTCAGTTTGATGCAAGACCTTCAAAAGATGTGGTGGAAATTGAAAGGAGTGCTTTTCTGACTTCCCCCATTCCCCAGTGGCTGGTGAATAGGCATAGAGTAAAATCATTCAAACTGAAGCCTGCAGGGTTTTTTTTTGTGATGCATGGAGAAAAACTTGACAGAGCAACAGGTTTTCAGTTTTTGAATACATATATCGTCTGCTAGAACCAGAAGGGCTTTATTGCAATTTTGGGTGGTATTGAGTTATTGGTATTATGTTGTAGAGCTGGATCTCCACTACATTAAGTGTCAACTTTATTTATTTATTTATTTTTTTAATTTTCATTAAATTAAATAAAAAAATAAAACCACAAAGGTGCTCTAATTACCCTATATTTGGAACAGTGTGTATATATTCTTAGTGAAACATTTTTTTCTATTTTATGAAAATTGATTGTTTCGTTTTTTATTTACAATCAAATCTTAGAATGCAATAGCCCCCTTCTGGTTCTCAGCTGACAATATTTGGATATTTATTTGTTATTTTTGTTGCTCTGTTCTCTTGTAGAGTTCTTTTCTGAAGTAAACCGACTGCCAGTAGCCTGTAAAACACTTCACTCAATTGGGAAGTTATTGAGTATTAAACAGAGTACACAACTGCCACTGTATTCTCAGAAGGTTTGGCATGACAATGAGCAATGTACAGCTGCCAATAGAATTCAGCATTTGCATATTCACACAATATCAGAGACTACAGTAGCACACAAAACAATGCTACTGGTCTGATTCTAGCAATTTTTGAATATTATTAGTATTTTTAAAAGATATTCACCCCCCCCCAAAAAAAAAAAAAAAAATCCATGTCTGAACTAGCAGCCATATTCTTCTGCAGTAGATATCAAGGAGTATCAGGCATTAGTCCTTTGACAGCCAGGGACAAGATAGTGTTTTAATCCTCAATTATTTCATGTTATCTGAACAAAAAGAACAATCCATTTTTAAGAAAGAAACATACTACTTAGCACTCAGAACTGCTTCTCTTGAGCAGAATTTGGCTTTGTTTAGCAGATAATAGTAATAGAAAAAAAAGAACAACTACATTTAGTTAAATCCTTCACAGGATTTACTCAACAGATGCAATGCTTCAAAATTAATTTTCTTTATTCTGCTCATGAATCGATGTCTAAGGTGACATGACATTTGCTCCTGCGACAATTACTCCGGTCTAATTTTATCCAAGGATTTGGGGTTAGGGTTAGGGTTGTGATAGGGTTCTAGGTTTAGTTTGTGCAGATTAGGATTAGGGTAGTGGTTATGCTTGTTGGTGAGTATTTTGTTTGGCTTACTGTTCAGATATATCATGAGAGCAATTGTCGCCAAGAGCAAATGTCATGGAACCAATGTCTAAAGCATTTGCCAACCACTCCTACCCTCTCTCAAACCACCCCAAAATACACTGTGCATTTTTTAAACATTTATTAAACATTTGTTGTTGTTGTTGTGAAAGAAGGAGGTTGCATCATGTGCATAACTTCATGCTAATGTAAGATCAAGTAACATGGGCCGCTGCAGAAATCTAGCTAGAAGTTTAGCTGAGTGACTATTCTATGAAATCCATGATCTCTGGTAGATGTGGACGTATTACAGGAGGAACATAGGATACAGGAAGAAAAGTGAGCCACATTCATACTTTACTGATGTAAGCATAGATCGGCCACAGGTATCAAAGTCCAGTAAAGGTCTGTCTTTGGTGAAAACCTTGCACTGAGAAAAATTGTATTTGTGTGTTCATGCTCTTGTCAGTGAAGGTGTCTGCATGTTTGTGGCCATGTGTTTGTTATGTTCGTAAACTTAATTTGCTGTTTCTTGTGTGGTGTAACTGTGCGTGCAAACAAAAATTGGCCAACAAAAAAAATGAAAAAAAAAAACATGTCAGATTTGAGACAAGGTATGAAGAGCACTAGGAATTAGGTTGAATACTTTGTAATTGTAAGCCTTATCTAATTTGACACCTTTTTTTCTCTCCAAAATGTTGTCTTTTTTGCATGTTTCATCATGCCTTTGAGATGAACATGTAAATGTCAAATGTATAGGCAGTGTTTAGCTATCTGCCATCAAATATAAACATATGTATGTGTATACATGTATGTATGTGAATACATATGTTTATTTACACACACACACATACACATGTATTATACATTGTGTTTACAGCTTTCAAATATTTAACTAACCTTTAAAGCACAATGGGAATTCTTTGAGCATGTTCATGATGTTGGAGAATCCGGGCATGCTGAGAAGATAAAAATCTGGGGTGTACCGACCAGACCTACTTCAGGCGAAATAAAGCATAGACTGGCGCATGACTTCAGACGTCAGCAAGCAAGCTTGAACTTTGTAGTCTGCCCTGGATTGCCACAAGTTCACTCATTATCGCTGGGTATCTGAATTTCCCAATTAAAGGGAAAAGTCAAAAGAAATGAAAGGAATGCAACAGAAAGAATTTCATGAATATTTGCCCCCCACCCCCCCCCCCCAAAAAAAAAAACAAAAACAAAAACAAAACAAAACAAAACAAAACACACACACAAAAAAAAAACCCAGCAGAGATGTTCTGGAAGAACAAATTTCCCCAGTTTTCAGTAATAAGTAATGATAGTTTTAAGAGTGATGACTACAGATCAAATGAGGTGATAATATCATGGCATCAAAAGTCTCCATTTTGCTTGCACATAACATTCCTTCACAAAATACAGGTATCTTTATTTGAGTGTTTTAAACATGAGTTTTAGAATTACAAAATCTAACATTGGCATCAGTTATTTGTAAGATTGTAATAACAAGCAATGTTGAGTTTTAGAGTGGAATGTTGGTGGTATTATTTCTGAATGTTCAAAAAAGGAAGATAATTTCTCTTATGGAAGGCAGATGAGAATCGACTTTAATTTTCATGCATTATTGCCATCACTGCTTTGTCAGAAACATGTTATAAGCTTCATATTTGCAAAATATGACACACAAGCATTCACAAATAGAAGCATGGAAAACTTCAATATCTATTTCTTAGGTGCATTTCAAATGTCATGATATTAATCCAACATCCTTTAAATAATTCATTTTTTCCCTTTTCTTTTTCCCTTTCCATTCCTAACCCAATCATGAAAATTGCTTGTAAAAATGAATTGGAGTTTGAATGATGTGTCCATTGTATACTGTAGGTTTGGGTACCTGATTGCTTTTTCTCTTTTCACCAGGTCTCTGTTTTTTCTCATTGTTTCAGTCCAGTTGCCATTGAACATGGATTAATGGAAAATAGCACCAATACCAGTCTTGCAGCATGTACAATGTGCAATATCAATCAGTATTGCCTATATTATTATCATCTTCAGATTGATAACCATATCTGCAGGCAGCTACTTGCTTTTATTGTCAATTTGTCGATTATGGTGACAGCGTGTACTGGAAATATTACTATTGATGTTGTATTCATATTCAGGATTATTCTTCATCGAACCTCATACTTCACTATAATAATTTGCAGTTTCAGAGGCATCATGATCAGCAACAAAGACTTAATAGAATAAAAGCATTTTCTGCGTACAGGCAATCAGATGTCTCAAAAGGAGAGGTGTAAACTGGATCTAGCATCTAGCCATCTGGAAGAACTGTGGGCCAGAGAACATGAGGAGTACTAACTCTTTGTCCTTGATACCAATATGAGCAACTTTCAGTGTACAAAATATTCCAGTGTGTCTTGATACAGACAAATTAATATGTCTTCTCAGCATTGTCTGTTTGTTTGTTTGTTTGCTTGTTTCATTTCCATCTGAGAAGATGGCTGGATAGCCCATATTCAGCTGCAATAGCTGGTCTTCCATGGGGTCCAGTTGGATGTAAGGCGGGACCACTTCACCGGGTTAAACACCCTGCTCTTTGCGATAAATAAGTGAAGCAGGATCGTTTACGTGCATGAGCTGTTACTCTCTCACACATGGCACCTCCATTTTATGTCCTATCCAGGGGACAGAGTGTTTTAAATCTTACTAGAGTGGAGGGTATGATTACACGCAACATTGCTCAATATTAAATGGGTTAGTCAAATACCAGTTAGTAATTGGCTAAAGACAGTCACGTGATGGAGACACATTAGTTATGTTCGCTCATGGACAAAACATTTTTGTAATGTTCTCCCATGGGAAAACATTTTCAAGTAACAAATGACAAATGATACCAAACGATTGAACGATCATATTTTCTTGCAATCAATAGGATAAATTTGCCTATTCCATACAATGTGAAAAAGCAGATTTGACTAACCAATATGACATAACAGATGATGACTTTTGTTGTTGGGAACATGTACCAAACGTTCCACCCTCAGGATTTGAAATGCTATTTCCCTCAATAGCATTTCAAACCCTTCGGGTGGAACATTCGGTATGTTCCCTCCCCCGCCAGTCATCATCAATATAATGGGACCCGGGAATCAAACTGGGGACCTGACGAAGATGTGCTACTGTCTGAGCTAACTCACCGCCCTGTCTTCTCAGCATAAGAAACATGCCACCAAGATAGGGCTAGTAAAATGGTATCTCAATCTACTGTTGAAGTGGACTCTTTCGTGGTGTGGAAATTTTTGCACATTTATCGTGTGACCAGAAACTAGCACGAATTCAAAAACAAGCAAATTTTTTAGCTTGTTATATGTATCACCATGTAAAGTCTTGATTCCGCAGAATTAAAAACATGCAAAATTCATCTTACTCATCAGATTGCAAAAAAAAAAATTACTCGCCCAAAAATATTCACTTATGCAGTAGTTTGTTTTGCTGTGACCTCATTCTGATTCATTTATATTTAATTTTTTTTGTGTGTGTGAACAGTATGAAGCAGGTGATGACTGACAGTGCCCAAGGCAGGGGGGGAGCGGCCGCCACGATCCAGCCAGAAAGCTATGCCGAGCTCCGGCACGGACCCCCACATGGACACTTACACGGACCCCTTCACGGTCAGCACCAGAAGGTACACCCCACACCCCAGCCCCAGCTCCAGCTCACCTCCACACCCCATGCTGGTCATGGTGGGGTGGCAATCAGGGACCCTGCTGGGGATGAGAGGGGGAACCAGATGGCAGCTTATCAACACATGGTGAGTTAGCAAGGCCTTCCAACCCTAGCGTCTATGGTAGTCCTCCTATTTATGGTATATAGTTGATCGAAGCATATGTTCTGGTATGTAATTTCAAAGAGGAACGAGATATGAAACTCGTCACACTGAAGACGAGTTAGGTGATACGCTTGGGGTCATCAGATGTCGGTCATCCGTGATCGACAAAGAAAAGAATGTAATACAGAACCTTGAAGTTCTAATGAGATACTTAGTTGAACTTTTTTGGGCCTACATTATTCAGATCACATTTGTTTTTCTGTCACACAAACTAAGTGGAAATTCTGTGCGTGTGCGACTAAGTCGATTTACGGACTTTTTGAGTACTTACAGTGCATAAACTTAGACCCCGTTTACGGTGCGGGGCTGGGCCGAGCCGCGGCCGAGCTGCAATCAAGGACAACCTCAATTGCGAGGCCGAGCCCCGCAATTTAGTCCGTTTACACTGCCGGGCTCGGCCGCGCTTTTGATTCGAACCTTTCAATATTTTGTCGTAGTGGCGCTCTACCCTTTTAAACAAACGCAATTTGGTATTGTCTGGTTTTCAGATCCTTTGCCAACTGAATTCCGTGGCGACGAAGTCGCCGTTCGGGCAAAGGCCTTTGTCGAAGGAGAAAATCCTTTGCAGGACAAAACCACCTTAAACTATACTAGTTTTCGACGTTGAAGTAGTTAATATCCTGAATAGCGAAATAGTACAGGCGAGGGTTTGGAAGCCAGACTAAAATTGGCCGCGCATTTAGCCCAGTTTGCGCTTACACTGAGAAAAAGGCCGGGCGCGACCGCGGCTCGGCCGCGGCCGAGACCACCTCCAGAGCGTGGCCTAATGCGAGGCCAATTTTGGCCCCGCATTTGGCCTTTTGCGCGTTTACACCGAACGCGGCCGAGCCTCGCACTGTAAACGGGGTCCAAGTGATCCTCGGCACGTACAAATAAAACATGACAATTAAGTGTTTATAACCATCCTGGCTTTAACAGTGGCCTTTTAAAACATGACCTTTGACCATTATTTACATAACCAATATGACTCCCTCTAATCTTGCTATCACAATGATCAGTTCAGAGAGCTCTTACAACTATATACAAGCCTGTGAGATTTACCAGCAGTAAAACCAATGAAGCCTCCGATACAAAACAGGGGATATAGAGCAAGTGAGTCTGTTTACATGAGAATGTGATTTATCCTGGACGAAAGTGATACCTCAATTAAAGAGAAAAGGGCAAAACATCACCTTTAACCATGTAACTATAGGTCTCCTCCAACTAAGAGTACACTTTGAACGTAAGCTTATACGTGAATGATAATTTATGACGATCTCACGTGATCGACACACATTCAAAGGGGACAGTTAGAAGTGGAAGGAGTGCTTAATCGTGTCATTAATTCCTAATCAATGACACCACTACTTTAGGCATATCATAATTTCTCATCTAAAATCAATGGCCTATAGGACTCATGCACCATTACTTGTATCGTGCATAAACTTTGTTTTTTAAGCTTTGAGTGAAACGTGTCATACCATAATTCTGTAATTCCATCAGCAGTGATCGATATAATAAAGAAGAAAGATATATCACCGTATTGAACGCTTAGAACCTAACGGGGGGGGGGGGGGTATTATAGCATGATACTCGGTTCTTTACTGCCCAGATGCCAACAACACCCATCACCCACGGCTACGCATAGAGAAACAGCCATGGCGAAAATAAAACTTTGCTTTCTCGTAGGCAGAATGACACAGAACCCCGTCAAACACACTTTTATTGGCAGGGATGGGCATGAAAAAGTGTATTACTAATACTAAACAGCGTATGCATTCCATTCATGTGGCGCGAGATACCTCTATAGCAACATAAAGCCTGTCTTCAACTCCGTTGGTCGAACAATGGCAACCTGAAATTTCAAAGAGATGAGCGAGACGCTATATACACCTGGCCCAGAGTTAATTTATTCAGTTCTCATTCCTACTTTAAGTTGGGTTATGCTATTGTAATCATTCCCATCTGCAGTATAACAAAACCAAAGTGAGGGAAAAGGGGAGAGAAAAACGAGAGGTGGCAAAAGGAAAACTGCATGCACAACTGCAATCCATGTCATTGCGTGTGACAGGTGAAGCAAATGTATTAGTTGTTATAGCAGTGGTTTATGAGCATAAACTGGCAAATAGACAGACAATGTCAAATATAAAAACCATCAATTTAATGTCAGAGAAGATGGTAAACAAGATGCATTGAAACTGTAACTAAATCGCTGCTCTTCTACTCGATCACGGAACGTCTAACTCTATATTCAACAAAAAACAAATGTTAGGGGAAAGAAACAAATTTAGATATAACATTCTTAAATTAAAAACAAGAAAAAAAAATGTCCACGTCAGGATTAAAAAAAAAAACGCCGCACGAACATGCATTATATTCTAGATGGGAATACGGTCTTGATGCAAAGGTCCAATGATTGTCTCATTACTTTAAAAGCAATCTATGGTTCCCTTACCATCACCAGTACCACACCACAATGACGTCTCTAAAATCAATGGTAGCACATTTATCATTGCATCATGCATTAACTCCCTTTGCCTAAACTACCAGTGGAACGTGTCATATTATATTGCGTATTTCGATCAGTAGTGATTGACTTTAAAGAAGAAAGATGATGCAAAAAATTGAACGCTTACCACATTGCTTATAGGGCTATTCCAGTTTGGTACTGATCTGTTCTATTCTCCCAGATGCCAGCAACATAATATCACCTATGGCTAACTAGTGAAACAGCCATGACGAAAATAAACGACAGAGAACCCCGTCATAATCACTACACTTGGAAAGGTGTTGCCCGAAATTCCTCATTATGAAGCAATATCAAGTCACTTCCTTCCCTGCCTGTCTTTAACTCCGTTATTTGGTCAAACAATAACCTGGAATTCCAAAGAGATAAGCGAGACGCCATGCACCTGGACTAGAGTTAATTAATTCAGTTCCCATTCATGTTAGTTATGTAAACGAACACGTTCCTAAATATCCTGCTACAGTATAACAAGAACAAATGAAGAGAAAAGGAAAGAGAAAACGAATCGTGGCAAGCGGGACACTGTAACAAGGGGAAATTTACAACATTAAGTGTGACAAAATTATTGAAGCAAACCCAATCTCCAAACTCCAATACAAAGCAAGGGAAATAGAGCAGCCGTGTTCACGGGTTACGTACACTTGATAAAATAATACGATAAATGACATCGGAGTAAAGCTGAACTGCCGAAAAAAAAAGAGAGAAAAAAAAAGAAGAAAGAACGGATAAAAGTCCTGCGGGGGTCGAACCTCTCGCCTTCCGGTATGGCGTTATGAAGAACCAGCGCGCTAACAGATTATGCCACATTGCTGTCCTGAAGATCGAGTGCAAAACTTAAATGTAAATACTATTGTGACAGTGTCGACTTGTGATGGCGCTATTCAATTTCTCACAAGTGGCAGCGTGGATTCGATCAATATACAGTTGCAAAGAAAAATTGGGAATCGTTCCGTACAGATTGCATTCTCATTTTCAGTTTTAAATTGCAAAATTGTCAACCTGATGAGGAGATTTGAAAACATAAAATGCATGATTACTAAAGCTTATTGTCTAAACTACAACATATTTATGTTTCAGAGGAAATGGAGCAAAATCAGATGAGGTAAAGGTGCTTAAACGTTGTCAAGTCAATGCATGGTTTAAAAAAAAAAATCACCTCCCATAGACATAACACGTAAACTTGTCTGATTTTGAGTCTTTACCTTTAATCACAATTTCTAGTGTGATGACGTCATCATATTTCAAAACCATCACATGGACTTGAAAGGCAAATGTTCAAACTGCAACATATCTGAATTTGGGATAATATTGAGCTTAAACAACAGAGATACGAGCAAATGAATGTCAGAAACAGTACCTCAAAAAAATCAATTCCACTTTTTTCATCTAAAATGACGATATGATGACGTCATCGCGTTTTCCTGGCAATATTGATACCAGGAATGTTATTTACAATTCATATACTTTTGTAATATGCAATAGAAATATAGGGTCAACGGACGATTTAAAGAGCCATGGCGAAATAAACAAAGACATGTTTTTTCACTATATTTGCAGAAAGACGCGCACGTGGAATTTCAACTTTGACGCCAGTGCATTCCTTTGTTATAGGTCGAAATCGATCGGAAATCAATGGATATTGTTACTCAAAGTATCAGGAATCCAAATCAGTCAAAAAAATTGCATTTTCATGTTGCTTACGGGCTCTGCGCGCGGAATTGCGCGGACGGACGCGCACGCGAGAAAATGTTTGAAACGCTTAAAATTGTCTGAAACTTCGAGATTTCCCATTGGGAAGTCGTTTTGAGCCTTTTAAAATTTTGACGCGCGCTTACGCGCGCGTAATGATGACCTGTGTAACTAGCGTTAAAAAGTAAGATAGAGCGTGACCTGAACTTCATGTCCACCGAAAATGATACAGAAATGACATCTAGTTATGAAGTTATGATCGATCATGTGACAAGGTCCGAAAATCACAAAATGGCGCCTAGATGACGTCATAGATATGTTACTGTCATGAAAACCTTATTGTGGCTAGATTTTGTCATGAGACATGTTGACTGAAAATGTCATGTTATTTCGTTATGTCATTCTTGAGATATTGACGACACAAAATTGTCCAGAAAGAAAGAAGAATAAAAAAAAATAAAGAGAGATTTTGACAATCACAATAGGTGATACGCTGATAGCGTATCACCTAATTAACACACTTACCAAAATAAATAATCTTTAAAAAATGTTTCATAACAAAGTTTACAATATTTTGTTCTGTTAAAAAAGTTCACATAACCAGTCCATGAATGAATAAGAATATGTATAATACATCTTATTCAATTAAAAAATTGATATTATGCATATGACATATGGATGGATAGATAGATAGATAGATAGATAGATAGATAGATAGATAGATAGATACAGATAGATAGAGAGATAGAGAGATAGATAGATAGATAGATAGATAGATAGATAGATAGATAGATACAGATAGATAGACAGACAGATAGATAGATAGATAGATAGATAGATAGATAGATAGATAGATACAGATAGATAGACAGACAGATAGATAGATAGATAGATAGATAGATAGATAGATAGATAGATAGATTGATAGATAGATAAATAGAAAGATAGATCAATAAATACACATATGTGTATACAAATGTAAATAATTAGAGAGAGATGCAAATGAAAATACAGCTTAATGAAATTATTTTGCAGTGTATCAAATACTTTTTCATTTTTCAATTTCACATTTACCCTGACTAGATGATGTTCAGTATGATTTCAGGTTCAGTGCGAGCACCAGTGCTAGTGCTATCTCAACTCTAGCACTGGAGATAAAACCAAACTTGAAATCGGTGTTGGGAGGTTGACTTCAAAATTAAGACATATTTCTGGTAGTTGGCATTGGGCCCTGGTGAATGCTGTCTGCTGAACCAAGTTCCACCATTTTTGTTGGCGATTTCTGTGCTTTTTTTCCCCATTGCCAAACACTAGTCTTTAGAGATTATCATCTTTGTCATTTCACGTCTATAATAGATACACGTTGTACATGCAAAGTCTACACTAATGCAATGGTCACCCACATACCGTACATAGAAATTGCTACATAAATCTGAGCCTGTGAGCAAAATTTAAGATCGTTGTGTTTTGGAAAAGGGATAAAATTTGTGGCAGTTTAATCCCTCTTCCTCATTATATGTCTGAAGCTAAGCAGTCATGACTACGTCTTTTGATGTTTTACTTTAACCATGTGCCATCACTTTCTTGGTCGTGTAATTCCTGCAGACTTTGCAGTGGTTTGTTGAGGCCTAGTGTTGGGAATCAATAATTATGATTGGTATCATTGCGTTAATCTGACCATCGGTGTTGGAGCTCCATTTAAGGCAGTTTGGGAGATGGCACTTGTACTAGCACTAGCACCGAGCTTGAAATCACCCTGTGTAAACATTAACGGTGAGAAAAGGATTCAGGGGGTGTGATGCCAGCTTCAAACTGGGGCTTGTTTTGTGGTGAAAGAAAACGTCCTTGTTTTTTTTTTCATCAGCTCTGTGTTATGCTCAAGAGTGATGCTTGCAATCTCTTTGTAGGCCCAAGTGCATCCCTTCCTTTCCCTTGCAATTCCAGTGATGGCCATAAAATTATTGCCTGCCTATAGGCTGTAGTCCTTTGCGAAAGCCCAGATCAGCAAGGTTAACTACATCGTGACTGGGCATAAATCCTTGTCCTGATACATACATATTCACTTGGCAAAGCCATTACACTTACATGATAAACAGCGGTTCGTCATTGTTCATGTATTTCAATCTGACCCAATTTTGTGAAGGTCTTCTTTCCAATTTGCATATAAAAAACCCCAAAACAGACAATCTGGTGCTGTTAAACAAAAATAGAAATGAAATGTTTTATGCATCAACTTCACCATTTCAATGTGTATGTGGCATATTCATATATTCCTATATATCAGCGTGAGTTTGACATATGAGTGATATATACCTATATGTTTGTAAATGTGGAACGTATCATACACATATGGGAGGCTGTTTCATTACTTCTTTTCTGATGTATTAGCAAGTGCAGCACATGTATCCCTAGGTAGTTGCACGGAGCTTGACCTGATTTGAAAGTGTGATTAACAGGCTCATTTGTAATGCAGTCGCTGCTTATGTGTGGTCTCGTATTACAGGCTTTCACACGCAGTCAGCCTGGGTGGGATAAAGATCCAGTTATATTTGTCACCTGTGCTCATTGGTATTCCTCGCACAAATTCCCGCTAACATACGCATAAAGGGGGAGCTTCAGATCTTGTGGGTGTTTGCGGGTACAGGCTTGAGCAAAACTTAGATGATGTTGTGATTGGGCTTTTTTCCATCTTCTTTGGTTGCCATAGTTACAGTCTGAGGCCAGTCTTCGTGCAAGCGTGGAAGCCATGGAAGCAAGCCTGAATGACCTGAAGAGGAAAAAAGAGGTGTGTGCTTGAGTTGATAACAAGAAGAATCGATCTATTTTCCTCCAAGATGTCTTGTACTGACCTATGTTAGTGGCAATATTATTCCCCCTGCCTTCTGAGAGAGGCAAGTCTAAATGCTTTTTTATTATGCAATAAAAGTGAAAATACAGTGCACTCCCGTTATAACGAAATGCTCGGGACCGGCAGTTTTCTTTTGTTATAAGAAAATTTCGTTATAACCGAACAGATACAATATACATGTATAACGAAAACAAGGAAGCCATGCATATATGATATTCTGTTTGTTGAATACTCGTCATACACTGGAAAGCTAAGTGAACAATGAAACAAATAGTTAATCAATTTCAGATTATTGTATTACAATAACACAAGTCCCCCTCGGAAACTGTGCATGACACACCAAGCGAACACACAGTGATGTGACGCATTCGCCCATGCAGAGACGCTGTCAATGCCTTGTTCCGCTACGTATTTTCGAAAGCGATCCGCATTTCGTTATAACGGAGCACATTTCTTTTGTTTTTCTTTGTCAGTGGTGCTCGGAAAAGACTTCGTTATAGCGAAAATATCGCTATAACCGTGTTCGTTATAAGCGAATTTTGTACCATAGACTATAATGGCGATAATTTTGGGACCAAAAGTTTTACTTCGTTATAACAAAATTTTGTTATAACCGTGTTGGTTGTAACGGGAGTGCACTGTATGTTGATATATCTTTATATTTTCTTTACATCATTCTATACATGTGACATCACAAACTGTAATAGTCTTCTCATCCATCAATAGTTGCACTGAAACTTCAAAAATTTGTTACTTTTGAAAAGATTTTCAGATTCTCCTCAAACTCTCACTGATTGTTGCATTCACTCAAACCACACATATATTAAGGTGAACTTGTCCTTTAACTTGAACATTTTTGATAGTCTTCGGGTTGGGGATGTTTGCTGAAGTCTTGACTACCAACAGAGCCAGGAGTAGGTTAAACGTGCAAATAACTGATGAATAATTTATATCTTTGTAATGTTTCTCTATAGGACGGACAAACAAACACACTCTGTTGAATTATGACGTCTTGGATGCGAGTTGTAGTGATGACTCAATTCATTTGAATACCAGATTTAGAGGAGGGAGGAAGAGAAGTTGGGACAGAAAGGGGGTTAGAAATGCATTCAAATCAAACATGTACATTCTGATGGTGTAAATCTAGCCACACATAATTGCTTGACCACTCCTTGTTGTGCAATGCCACTGTACTCTGTGATCTTGACCGTCGGGTTGGATGATGTTTGTTTGGACAGGAAGCAATGGAGGAGCTGAAGATGCTCCAGGAGGCAGTCAAGCGGAACAAAGGCGACATCCAGCGGGCAGAGGAGATGGCGAGGATGAGCGTGGAGAAATCGGACGGCTTGAGGTGAGACAACAAAGAAAAAATTCCCAAGCCGTCTTGTTAACCCGTTGAGGACGAGTCCTGAGTATACTCGGGCAAGTGTCTATGGGAAATGCATGTTGTAGCAAAATCAGTCTATCCTCAACGGGCTAGATGATGTCATGGACTTGCTTATAAAGGGAAAACAGTAACACTTAATGTGAAACCCCCAAGCAGTATTCTTTTCTTTTCCTGTGATGCTTAGTCAAAATTTAAATAGATAGACCACATGCTCCTATACTTTTTTTTTCTGTGCCAACTTTTGTTGTGGCAACTGGTGAAACCATCACTGTCAAAATGTCAGAGTATATGTAGCATTCTATGGCATTTCTTTGGAGTCTACAAACTTTCCCTGACTAGTACCGAGCTGATCCAAATTGCCCTACATGAGCGTACATAGTGCTGAATTGATTAGTGTTTTTTGGTGTGTTTTTTTTTTACAACTCGATGGAAAAATTTCATGAATTTGAAGGAGCTTATCCCTTCCACACTCTTGCTTTGTTATAACCTTTTCTGTGCTGATTTGCACAGAAAACCCCATAGCTTTGTACATATTGTCCAAAATCCCTGGCACAGAAAGGGTGAAGTCAGTTCTGTGCTCTCAAGATGCTTATTCCTAACCTCCTTGGATGAAAAAAATGGATTCTTGATCCCTCACATTAATATTATTAATAATTATAATATTATCATTATTATTATTATTATTATTATTAGTAGTAGTAGTAGTAGTAGTAGCAGCAGCAGCAGTAGCAGCAGCAGCAGCAGCAGTAGTAGTAGTATTGTTATTATTATTATTATCATTATTATTATTATTATTGTTATTATTATTATTATCATTATTATTATTATTATTGTTATTATTATTATTATTATTATTATTATTATTATTATTATTATTATTATTATTATTATTATTATTATTATTATTATTATTATTATTTTTATTATTATTATAATGTTGTGATTTATTTGGCATTTGCAAGACAATACAAGTGAATGATCAAACAACAGATAAACAAACAAAACAAGCAAAATACAGGGGTACAAGATGTCAGGCTCTCCCTGGTCCACTTCTCTAAGTTGCCGATGGAAAAAAGGCAATCAAAAACATCTTTTCTTGTCAAGTGCTTTTATCCTGACACATTATGGAGCTGTTGAGACAAGCTGGATAAGACCCCGGACTGTCAATCATGAGGTCCTGGGTTCAAGTCCCGTGCCTGCAGCAGTTGTGCCTGTGGGCAAGGCATTTCATTCTCATTGCTGTCTGTCCCTTGGTTGCCTGCGTGCAAGCATTTTAATGCTTCCTCAGTGGCCACATGTAAAAGAAACCATACTGCTGTGTCAATTATCAATAACTCAGGATATAGCCCGCTGCACACTACACGACCTGAGGGTGTACAACCTTCCGACTGTCGGTTTGACGTCACCAACACCGAAGCGTCGTCCCATGACCTGATCAGAAGATTATGGCATATTGAATTTTTTCAAATAGTCATGCACTTGTAGCTAGCTGCTAGCTACGTGCACACTGTGTGCTAAAGTGCAAGAGAGGCAGGTTGCAGGTCCTAAGGTCAGGTCGCATAGTGTGCGTTGCCAGGTCACATGACCTGATCTCATGGTTGGAAGGTCGTATGACCTTAGGTTGTGTAGTGTGTAGGTGGGCTTTAAAAGGTATTAATTAAGTTTGGCTGCGTTTAGCTGTCCTCCATTACATATTCTGTGTTCTTTGATGCATAACTCATTTTGATGAAGGTTATCACTGTCATTTCATTCTTCTAGAATTAAAATCATCATCATCATTTTTTTTCTATGTTACTACACTGTTAAGTTCATTGTTTGGAGACCTAAGTGACTGATAGGATACAAATCTGAGTTTTTATGAGTATTAATTATCTCTTCATCATTTGATAAATCTACATGCCATTTTAAAACATTTCCTTTGCGAAACCTGCACAGGTCGGAGTTGATGGTTCTGGAATACCAGCGAGACCAAGCCAGGATGGCACTCAAAGACCTGGAGGAGGGTATCGCTGCCAGGAGGAGTCCCCACCAAGGAGAAGAGACACAGGGTGGGGCTGGTGACCCGCTGGCACAGCTGGGCCTGACTCCAGAGGAGGTGAGTGCAGTCTCTGGTTAAACATGACATTACCAAATGCTATTAAAGTGGAAATTTTTGAGGTGTTGAAATTTTCATGCATTTTGCACAACCAGAATCTAGGGCAAAACATAAAGCACAGTAATATTTTTGCTTGCTATATGCTCTCGTAGTTAATATCTTGACTCTGTGGAATCAAAAACATGCGAAACTCATCTTACCTGATGGGGTACAAAAAAAAAAAATTACTCACACAAAAGTATCCACTTTTACAGTAGCAAGATTTTCTTGTACAATACTGATGACATGCTGCTAGAATGGGTTGGAATGTCAAGTAAGATCATTATCCGTAGCAGGTACATTTGCAAAAAAAAAAAATGTAAAAAAAAAGAATGGGATGCACTGTGGATCCAGTTTGCTATCCTAGAGGAAGTTACCCAATCCTTAATGCATCTGTAAAGTACCTGTATCAATTACAGGAAGCACTGAACAAGATTGTCTTGCTTAATAATCAGTCCTAATCAGGAAAAAAATGCCAAACAAAGCAAACTATATTAGGAAAATCCTAACAGCTTTGGTCAGCCGTTTTGTTCAGCTGCAATTCTAACCTGTTTCATGGCACTGGTACTTTAAAATGTTAGCATGACCACTTGAATGATCAATCTAATTATTGAATGAATATTTCGCCTAGCAGTCACATTTTTTTTTTTTTTTTAAGTGAGAGAGTTCTCATCAGCAGAACACTTCTTCTCTGCAAGTCACAAGTCTGCTCCCATTTCATTCTCACATATTTATTATCATCTGTGATCACAACTCCCACACTCTTACACCATACATTTTGCTTGATGCAAATGCATTGCACCCTAAAACTGCTTCTCAGAAGTAATTTGGATTGACTGAGAGATGATAACAAAGATGCCTTCATGTGTCTTATTCCGCTCATGTTTTCATTTCCAACTGTAAAAGCTCCAATGCGCACTTGTCCCCTTTATTCATGCAGTAGCCAGTTTGAAAGGTTGAATATTTTACCTCCTATTCTGTCTGCCAACAAGCCTCTTTATATTTCTGTCTGTCTGTCTCTCCCTCTCTCTCTCCTTATCTCTCACTCTATGCATTCCCCTATCTGTATATATCTATCTTTGTCTGTGTTTTTTTTATCTCCCTATTCTCGCTTGATATGTTTTCCTATTTCTCTTCTTTCTCTTCCATTGCTCTCTCTCTCTCTCTCTCTCTATCTACACTTATTTCTCACTGCATATTTCCCTCTCTGTGTATATATATCTTTGTCTGTTTTTTTAATCTTTTCTCTCTTGACATGTTTTCTTCCTCCCATCTTTCTCTTCAATCACTCCCTCTCCGTCTCTCTCATCTCTCACTCTGCATATTTCCCTCTCTGTGTATATATATCTTTGTCTATTTTCTATCTTTTCTCTCTTGATATGTTTTCTTCTCCCCCATCTTTCTCTTCAGTTACTCCCTTTCCATCTCTCTCATCTCTCACTCTGCACATTTCCCTCTCAGTGTATGTTATATATCTCTGTTTTCTATTTTTTTTCTCTCTTGATACGTTTTCTTATTTCCCATCTTTTACTTCCATCAGTCCCCCTCTCTCTCTTTCTCTCTTCCTCTCTTTATGATATTGACACATACACATAAACAAACAAACAAAACACACACTCTTTCTTTCTCTAACTATCTCTCTCTCTTTCTGTTACTGGCACACACAAATACTTTTTTCTCTCTCTATTTCTTTCTTATAGTTTTCATTTTTTTTGTGGTGCATTCTGTCATCTATCTCTTCCCTGCCAGTCATTTCCAGATATGTGAGCATCTTTCTCTATCCTGAGTCTTACTTCTTTGTGTTACTGACACACACCATTACATACACCTACACACACAAACACACACACACACACACACACACACACACACACACACACACACACACACACACACACACACACACACAAACATTCTCTCTCCCTCCCTCTCTCTCTTTCTCTCCTATTATTCATTTCTCTGTAGTACATTATATTATCTATCTCTTCCACGCCTGCTGTTTCCAGATATGTGAATATCTTTCTCTATCCTTGAGTCTCTCTTTCTCTTTCTTTCTTTGTATTTACTGACACACACACACACACACACACACACTCCCTCTCTCCCTCTTTCTCTCCTATTATTCATTCCTCTGTACTACATTATATCGTCTATCTCTTCCCCACTTGTTTCTGCGCATATATCTCCCCATCTATTCCCACGTCTCTCTCCCTATATCTATCTTACTCTCTCCCTCTCTATTCTTCACTCTCTCTAATCTCCGTCCCCCATTTTCTCAGCTCAGTGTCTCCTTTCTTTACTTCATTCTGGTATTTTGATTTCCCTCTGGATTGTGCTGACATTTTCTCTTTCTCTGTTCCTGCAGCAACTTGCCTTTCTCCGTCTGAGATTTTCTCTGTCTTTTCTGTCTGTTTGTCTGTCTGTCCCTCTCTCACTCTTTCTGTCTGTTTGTCAGTTTCTCCCTCTCTCACTCTCTCACACAATCACTCTTCGTTCTCTCTACTTAACTCTCTCTTGGCAGTTAAATCATTAACTACTGCCCATTCACAGTCTCTTGGTCGGGATGAAAATCTGGACACATTTTTCGTGATAGATTGAGCATTCACAAGTGGTCTACTGAAAATAGCTCAAATGTGCAATGGTGAACCAGCTACCTGCAAAAACATGCCTCGCAGTTGATGACTAGTACCGACATACTGAGAATGGCATCACCATGGAGATACATCATCAATACATTTCAAGAGGGCAGCTGCAAAAAAAGTGACTTCTGCCTTTAAATTTTGTTTGCAGGACGAATGTTGGGTTTGCTCTTTTGAAGCTTAACAGTTTAATGTAAACAGACGACGTTCAAGACTAGAATCCTGTAGCTTAGATACAGATATGATTACTGTAAAACCAGAAATTTTCTAATGCAATTTTCACGAATTTTGCAAGGAGCCAAGATTTGTGAGAGTAGGATGCAGTTTTAGCGCTTAGAGACATTTATAAATGTGATAATGTACTATACAAGTATTGAGCATGCAAAACTTCTTGTCTACACAATGCAAGATGCAATTCGTGAAAGTTTCATGCTGGGAAAGAGGCCATCAGCTCCAATTCGCAACAATTTCATGCCGCATATGTTTTTGCTTTTACAGAATGCCGTAATGACAATGATTTTATTTTGGGTTTAGATCAAATGCCGTAATGACAATTATTTTATTTTGGGTTTAGATCGTTGCCGTTGTTAACGAGAGAGACCAGCTGAGGACTCAGCTGGAGGAGATGGGAAGCCGGGTCTCCCGGGCGGAGCACACAGAGATGGAGAGGCAGCTAGACCAGACCAGACAGGAGCTGTTTGAGAGCCAGAAGGCCAGCAGGATCAAAGTGGAGAAGATGGAGGAGGTATGATGGAGTGGGGGAACTTGGTTTCTTTGAGGGTTGGGGTGCTGGTATCTTTCTTGAAATTAAATAACAATTCTTCAATTGTCTTCAAATACATTTTTCTTTCCATTCTTTGCTTAGATGTCAATGTGATGTAATATTTTGGCTCAATCATTGTAAAAAAGAATGCAATCTGTAATAATAATTTGTAATAAAATCATTTGTTGCTGATTGGAGGTGGGCTTGCATCTCCTTATGATATGTAATGATGATTTTTACAATTTTTCTTCGATTCCAATTTTCTTTCCATTCTATGCTTTGTATTAATGCGTTGTAATGTTTTGGCCTATTCATTTTTTTTTCTTTAAGTGTGTTTGTAATGATCTGTAAAAATAATTAGCAATGACTTGCTGAATTCCCCTTTGAACCTTTTCTCTGTTTGTTTGTTTCCAACTATAGGACCTGGAAGAGAACAGGGGCAAGATTGAGAGTCTAAAGCTGATGGAATGTGATCTCAAGAAACAGCTCCAAGAATTACAGGAAGCTATGACAAAAGCAGAGAAAGAACACCAAAACCAAATTCAGGTTTGACTTTGCTTGTAGTTCTTATGTCTTTCTAATCTTCATCCGTTTTAAACTCAGATTTGGAATTAATGCTTGAAGGGATTTTTACTGGGACCGATATTGTCACTTGCCTGATATTGTGGTACATATGATCACTGATATGAACCTTCAATTCAATTCAATTCTTGTAGATAGATCCAGTGAGTGGTATTGGTATTTTGAATATTTCAAAGTGAACTCATTGATGTGAAGTGTTTTAATTGGAATTTGATTGGAATTCAAGCATTAAAGAAAACACAAAAAAGTGTCAACAGTGTAAGAAATTAATAGTGGAGTGCTTGTGCATGTGATGACTGACTTGCCAATACAAAGGGATATTATCTGGTGAACAAACATAACAAAATAATTATGATATTAACCATCACAACATTTAGTTCTTCCTCAAGTTTAAACATAATGATCAGATAATTCATATTTTAGATTTTTTTTTGCATTTAGTTTGGAGCATCACATGTAAGACTCTAAATTAATTAGGACCATGTAAACATAAGTAATCATTAAATGTAATGTTAAAAACTGCACTGATTCTTACGAAATATGTGACACTTATTAGCTTAAATGCACATTTCAGAATGACTTTGTGGCTTGTACAAACATGCCTGAGGTCTAACATTTGTTCTGTCTGTATTCTATGGCTACTATTAATTCCTGTTCAGGAGAAACACTCAGCCCTGGAGGAGCTCCGGACGAAGACCACCACGGAATCCGCGGAGAACCAGCTCAAGCTGGAGGAATCCACCAAGCGGGTGGCCACCCTGGAGAAAGCCCTGCTGGACAAGGACGTGGTGACCACACGGCTCCAGGAGCGCATCCGCGGCCAGGGCCGGGAGGTCCTGGAGCTGACCAACAAGGCCGAGGCGCTGGAGAGGCAGAAGGATGCGACGGCCCGCAAGGCGGAGATGACCACCAGGGTGGCCGTGGTGGAGCTGAGGGACAAACTCCTGAAGGAGAAGGAGGAGGAGCTAGATCAGGTGAGGCATCACTATATGGGGCATGATGGAGACATAGAGTGTTTGGTTTGGTGTGTCATCCTCTTTCAAAACTTTTCACCAAACAACCAGGAAACCATATATTTTTAGTCAAGATTGTCTAAAGAAATAACAGAACAAATAGACTGTGTATATTTTGGTTATTTTGTGTGATATATCATAGACTTTAGAGTTATTTGTTTCATGTGATAAGTTGTAGATTTCTTGCTTTAATCAGGATGTTAAGTAGTTGACTACATATTTCCTTCTAATATGATGGAAAAACAATATCTTGAAATATATGAATGAACATTTCATCCTTATTCCAAATACAATAAAGAGTTGTAAATTTCCATGATCAATTTAATTAGTAAATTTGGACAATGACCGAAAGTAAGCTGTGACATTTGGTGTTGTTATTTGTATGATAACAATGAATTACATTTTTTGTTTGTTTGTTTTTTTTTGTAGCAAAACATTGATGTATATACCTATTGTTTTCAAAATGCATTTTGTTTGTTTTCTTTTTTAATGTGTATGATATTCATGAGTGCCAAAAGGCATTGTTATGCATTTGTGATATAACTATATTTCAGGAAAATCTGAATGTGATAGTTTCCATGATCATTTATTGAAGTGCAATGTTTTGAGCATTATCATGTTTTACATACAGTATTTGGCATTAAAAACCTCATCCCCTGATTATACTTGACCTAATCGCCGGCAGCTGTGATGAGAAGACTATAGATTCATTCATTCATTTTTTTTTTTCATTTCTAAACAATTTACATGTATAGATGAGTTGATTGCATTATAGAACTATCAAATACTGTTCTTTAAAAAATCATCACTGCAATAGATTCTGTCCTGCAGATGTTTAAAATTTAAGTGCCATTTCAAATATTAATTTAATTTAAAATATGTTTATTGCTGATTGGTGCAATTGCCAGTGCATGTGTTGTTGATGGACAATTGAGCAAGGTTATTCTATGAAAGCAAGATTTCATCTAATTTGAATAATTTTGAATTGACTGGCCCAGACTGTGGATGATATAAGCAGAGGGATAGAAATGCAATGTGTAATTATGAATATAGCTTGTAATTATAGTTAGTATTTGCTTTTGATACCCTTGAAATTTGCAAACTGGTATCTGACTGAAAAAAAAAAAATTGGCAAAAATTCTAGACATGAATAGCATGATATGTAAATGTATATCTCACTGACTAGTTCACCCAGTGATTAATCTGCTCACAGTTGTATTGTAGCTAACAAAATCTTTTGACACACACACAAAAAGAGTTTCGATCACAGTTTGTTCTCACCCAAAATCAATGCTCAATTTTTGTTTTGTTTTGTTATTGTTGTTCGGGGGAGGAGGCTGCATGTGCTGATGATGCACCTTGTTGAAAGTTTGTATATCACAAGTTAAAAACTGTAGAAAAATAAAGACAATCTCAAATCAAATGCAACACTATTTCTGTCTCCCCTCACAGCAAAAGAAAATGTTGGAGAAAGCCCACACAAACATCCTCACCAACCAACAGACTCAGGCTGCGGAGAGGCAGGGACAGCTTGAGAAGGAAGTGCAGGTGGGAATAGCTGTGTGTGAATCAAAATTTTTGAAATGTTGGAAATGTGTGTCCATATCTGATTGTTTGAGTTGTCATGGAAACATCAATATATAGATAAATCTTGATTGAGATTTACAGTGGTGCATTGAGATAAGTAAATCAACTTATTTCTGTTGTGATGAAGTGATTACTAAATCCATTATCATTGCCATCATCTGGTTCATATCAGTTGAGGTTTTAGAGGATAAAAGCACTTACAGCAATTATCAATATGTCAGGAATATGAAATTCAAAATCTTACTTACCTTTTACACTCAATGCATTTTGCAGCATTGGTTACTTGATGCTGTTTTAACATACAAAAAGTTTTGAAACTATTTCATTTTCCTGTTCATAGAGGTCTTGATTATTCGAAGTTCATTAGTTTTCCATCCTCGTTGTCAACAGGAGAAAGACGCGGAGCTGAAGGAGCTCAGAGAGAACCTGAGTCAGCAGGAGGTGTCTTCCAGGAACCTTGGAGAGCAGCTTAGGAAGGAGGCAGAGGAACAGGTAAGGCCATGGAGAAATCATCCTTTAAGATTAGTAGATCCATCAATCTTAATCCTCACTGTGCCTTCTTTGCTGATTAGTAGTGATGTCTGGAAACTTATTGTCAGTGAATACAGATCACCTGATCTTCCTAATCTTTGTTGTGTCACCATGATCTTCTTGCACTTTGCTACACCTGAGTTAAAATCTGCAGAGTGGCGATTTCTATCTGAAAAAAAAATCATTCTCTCATTTTTCTCAATGTAAAACTGGAAGCTTTGAATCACAACAATGGATTTTTGTATTTTGGTCAGGTAGTGATGTAATTAAAGTGTGCCAGTTACATCACTGACACTCTTGTAATCTTTTACTGCTTCACCTCCTTGTCCCTCCACGCCAGATCAAAAAGGCTCTTCAGGAGCAGAAAGCAGTCTGGGAGGAGGAGGCAGAGAAAGAGAGACAGAAGGAGGCTCTGGCCAGGGAGGATGCGGTCGCCATAGAAACCAAGTATCTGAAAGAGGATCTGAAGAGGGAGCAGCAGCTGCGCGACACGCTCAAGACGAGCGTCAATAACCTGAAGGAGGTGATGATAAGACCTTTGGGTCAGCATGCGGCGTTTTCAGTCATGTCAAGATTATGTATGAATGTGTTTAGAAAGACAAAAAGATATGTGCATGAGTCTCACATTACTACTGAAATCAATATTACCTACTGTGTTTATGTGTGAGCATAAAATGATACCAGCTTTTCATGATGTACCATTTTCTATCCAAATTTCCCGTTTCTCACTTTGCGATTTTCCGCTACCATACGAAGACATAAACTCCCCAACGATCCGACTTCGCTGCTCAAATGTTCGTAAGAATTCCGAAATCTAAGAGGGACTATTCCTTCTAGGGAATATTTTTTTTTTCAAATTTCTTCTTTTGCTCGGTCGCATTTGCGTGCTCAATGTCAATGCGTGTGCAAGGCCGCTGAAAATGCATCGCGCTCTACACTGTTGGTGCAAAATTGCACCGGGGACGTTGCGGCGCTCGTTGGTGGCCGAATACTGGTGCAGTAGACATTTGCATTCAACCCTTGCATTGAATAATTCCCGTAGACACTAATCATAGGGGTAATTGCCTAGGAGGTACGTAAATTTTGTTTTTCTTTTTTGCTTTTGTGGATACCATCAAAGATCGTACACTCATACGACCTTTGATATTTGATTATTTTTCAAATTAACATTGATTGTTTTTTTCGTTGGAGGAGCATTTTGCTCGGTCGCAGTCACACTGCACGATATGCGTGCTCAATGTCAATGCGTGTGCAAGGCCGCTGAAAATGCATCGCGCTCTACACTGTTGGTGCAAAATTGCACCGGGGACGTTGCGGCGCTCGTTGGTGGCCGAATACTGGTGCAGTAGACATTTGCATTCAACCCTTGCATTGAATAATTCCCGTAGACACTAATCATAGGGGTAATTGCCTAGGGGGTACGTAAATTTTGTTTTTCTTTTTTGCTTTTGTGGATACCATCAAAGATCGTACACTCATACGACCTTTGATATCATCACACTCTCGGCTTGCTATAATCAAAATATCCCGCAAGAAAACGGCGTATTTCTCGATTTTTAGCGCTTTTTCCGCGACCCGTCGCGTAGACAATACTCTTAAAACTGGACTTAATTCGCTAATACCGTATGTTATATGTCATTTGCCTGTGGGACTGTCCAAAGCGTACACTTTTTCTTCTCTCACTCTCTTGGTTACATTATTTTTCATAGAGCCTAACATATGATTTACATAATTTTACCTTCCGTTCATTTTCAAAAGCAACTCCTGATAGTATGTTGAAATGTGTATACACACCAGTAATACAATCTATTGCATAAGTAGTAAAAAATTCAAATTGAAGAGTCAGACTTTTGAAACATTTTTGCAGGTTTTGAATTTCATGTGTTTTCTTTACAATCCTTGTATGTAGCAGGAAATATGAGGACATGTAGTTTAACCTGTTCCATACTGAATTCTGAAATCCCCATAGACTTAATACACAGGCCACCAGGCTCCAGTATGGAGAGGGTTAATCTTGCTCTACATCTTTTGTCCTATGCTCGTGTGTCGTAAAGACCACATGGTGAATCAGATTGTGTAGAAACATTTTGTCCAAACTTTTCTTAGTTTGTTGAGTGATGACATTCCTGTGTTCCTCATGTTTTCTGACCAGGAAGTGGAGAAACTTCGGGATGAAAACATGGCCGCTGGTCGGGAGAAAGTTGAGGCTGTGTCCAAAGCCAGAGAAGAAGCCAGGCAAGAGATTCAAGTTCAGCTTAGTCAGATCAGAGAGCAGATGGCACAGGTGAGGGCTTTCATTTCCAAGCATTTGTGTATGTGTACTGCATACGCCAAATATTTCATGAGGTTTGTATTTTTGCGAATTTCGCGAGTCGGGTGCTATTCGCGAAATTAAAGACACGCAAATATATTGACTCTAATCCTGATGTGAATGTGACGTACGCGTGTACATTTCTCCATTTAGTGCAGGACTCCACGATCGCGAATTCAACCGCTCGCGATTCGCGAAAATTTAGACTCGCGAAATATATGGCGTATACAGTACATGTGTGAGTGTGTTTATTGTGTTTGTTGAGGTCTTTTGTGAGTTTTTTTTTTTCTATGTGCATGTGTATTTTTCTGTTGTGTGTGTCTTTGTGAGTTTTTTTTCTCTCCATACATTTGTGTGTAATTATATCTCTTTCCCTGCTTTTCCATATATGTATACCCATGGTATGTAAATAAAAACACATAATATCATGTGCAGCAAAGGAATGTGGGATTTGTACATGTGTCTACTGTATAAGTTGATATTTTCGCGAGGGTTTGATATTCATGAATGTCGCGAATCACAGTTGGACCATGAATTTAACAACACGCGAAAATATCATCATGCGCTAAGGTAATAGTGCACTTTAGAAGGCCTCTGTGTTAATTCGTGAAAACAACATCTCGCGAAAATGTCTGTGACCTCATTCACGAAAAAAATCTGTACGCGAAAATAACAGCGTGTACAGTATATGTATGTATATCTTCCCCACATTCCTTCTCTCCTCATTGTTGTTTGTGTTATTGGGCTTGCATTTTATTTTGTGTGTGAGGTTGTTTGACATATACTTTTTGTTCAAATAGAGTGTGAGCGAGATAAGGAATAGGAAATTTGTTCAAATGTTTACAAATAGGTGTCAATACATACATACATGCATATATATTTGTTTAACCGTGCTGGGGTAAAGAAATTCCACAAAGGTAAGTTCATACATGCAGTTTGTGGGTGTCACTTCAAGCATTCTGTGCAGTTTAGTGTGAGTGAGCAAAAATCAACACATTTGACATTGTTAAACCTCAAATCAATGACTTGCTGTCTGATTCTATTAGGGTGTTTGAAATCTTTGGATGCTCTTAGCTTTCACTTTGATCTTTCTATTCTTCTCTGTTGAGTAAACCAGCCTCCTGAAGGTTACAGTACAGAATGTATTCAGAGAGGAATCAACTCAGTGGAACATTGACAGTCTGTTTGAATGTTTTTTGAGAGTCATTGCAACAATATTAGTTGAACACTTTAACAAATTACTGAAATTCTATAAGTTTAACTCTTTATGTGCCACGTTCGCACGTCCAACTCGGTCGACGGCGTGCCAACTTCGCATATTCTGCTCAAACCCACAAACCTGCCCAAACCGATAAATAGATCGCCAAATGCTGCAGTACATTGAAAGCTGTTCTCGCGCTTCCTTTTGTCTCACATATAGCTTGGATTTTATGTGGTGATCCAATTAACCATCAAATGGTATTCCCCAATAGATTTGCATGTAAATTCTAAATTTCTGTCACTGTTTTGTGTGCAAAAGTCATGCCTTTACAATAATGTAGCTACTGGTCATTTCAAAGGAAAACAATCATAGATTTGTTATACAATTTTCATCAAAGCAAAGCTTGGCATTTTCTCTACAAGTTTGCTAACTACAGGTCCAGCTTAGCAGAAATTTATATTGAAGTTTTATAGATTAGGAAAAACAGAATGTTTCTCAAAGCTTGACTACATTGCAGTCTCAGAATAATGTGGCACACAGGGGGTTTCCACCATGACACACAAAGAGTTAATGATCCATAATGACTACCGATCAGTGTTTTTCCTTTTTCTTCTCATTTAAGCATTCCTTTCATTTTGTATGTTATAAGGGTATTAAGGTGACTTTTGATAATTACTGATATTATGATTAGATAAACAAAACTGTTTGCTACATTTTTTATTCCGTTAAAAGGGTGAGAATTCCTCAAAAAATCTGTCATACCACATATTCACCCCTCTGAATGAATACTCTCTTTCTTTTATTTAGTAGGATTTATCTTGTCAGGACATCTTTTCTTATTCTAGATTAAGCAAATGATGTAGAGAGGAAGTATAAATCAAATCAAGAAGTGAGAATATGACCAGGAGCTAAGATAGATTTAGGTCTGAGAAAAGAGTACCTCGTAGGGCCAATGAAATTAGATGAGATAGAGGCTAATATGTAATGACTAATTATTGTACACACAACAAATGTTCATTTCATGATGGCATTATTATAGAAATTGAATAATATTTTATTTGAAAGAAAGATATTATTCAGAGGGATGAAGATTGAGGTTGCGAGTTTTTTCACTTTGTCTCCCTCTACAAATTAAATTTGTTAATGTCGCAACTACTGATCTATAAATTAGCAAACATGTCGGGTTCGAGTCCCACTGATTCTTGTTTCCCGACATGTTTGTTAATTTACAGATCAGCAGTTGCGATCTTAACAAATTTAATTTGTAGACGGAGACAAAGTGAAGAAACTCACACCTAAATATTTTATTTGTTATGTGATTATCAATTCTTTTTCAAAAATCCTATGGTTTGTACAAAAGAAAATGTATTTGTTTGTATATTACACATGTCATGAAATTGCAGAAATAAATAAATATCAAATATCAAATTACTACACTGATGGATTAGAACTGCAACATCTTGACATTGTTAGAAGTTACAGGAAAAGTCCTTTCCAATTACGGGAGGGGGATTGGGTTGAAAAATTATATATTTATGACATAAGAAACCAAAACTCGCCAAAACTGTTATATGTGTCATGTGCGAGTAGATAGAAGTTGCTCAACTGATGCTACTTGAGCTATAGGCAATGACAAGCGACTGAAGTGTGACAAATGAGAGAGAGAGAGAGAAAGAAATAAAACATTGCTTCTGAGAGTTAGTGAGGACTGAAGTAGCTGTAATTTTATCTCCCCACTCCTTGGTTGCCGGGGGAAAGAGGAGAAGATGTTTATGGTCATGGTGCCATCACCATAGCATCAAGGAGTGGACTTTCAAGCCAATATAAACTCATTATTATGGCCGGTAATGGTGCACGAACTCTGAAGGGCCACAAGTTCTACCTCAAGTGCTTGGAACGTCATATTCTGTAATAGATTGCCTGCACTTGAAGCTTGATAAGCAACACCTTCTCACTTTATGGGCAGCCAAGACTACAGATATTGTGTAAAGTATTCACTATTTTATTTGGATAAAGGCAATAGTTAACCTGACTCAAAGAAACTCCATTGTTTGATCTGAACAAATCTTACACAAAAAGTGAAAAATGCTCGTGATCAAGTACTCTTGTTAGTATACAGATGTGATGCCTATTATGTTTATATATATATATATATATATATATATATATATATATATATATCTTGTTTGTGTTTGTGTAATTGTTAAACCTTTTAAACTTTTATATGATACCCTTGGTATATAAACAATTAGCATTTTAACATTGTTATATATATATGTGGTAACATATGTTCTCATGTATTTAATTCAATTTCATCTTCTTCATTTTGGCCTTCTTTTGCATGGTTCATTGTTTGTAGTTTTGTTAATATGTAGCACTGTGCAAACCACCCAGGGATCATCATTGTAGATAGCTAGCAGTCAAATAATGTTACAGTGATATCAAAATGTTTTGCTTGTTTGTATTCATACCACCAAATATCAAGTATTTTAAAAAGTCACATATTTTGTTTGAGTGACCCTTTCCTTATGGCAATTGGGCATACTTTGTATTAACTGCGTACAAAAACATAAAATGGAAGCACCATAAAAGTATAGAATTAAAGGTGTGCAGCATGTCCTTTATTGGCTGGTCATCATTTTTTTTAAACATCTGCTAGCAGACTTTGAGTGTTTACAGAGCAGCTCTTTAACAGATGTTGGGCAAACATCAGGGTTTTTTGTTGGTGGGGGGGGGGGGGAGGGGAGGTCAGGGGTATGGAAAAGGCTAAACAAACAGGAAGGGTTATCGTTCAAGTGGATTGCAGGCTTACCCTGCTCATTCAATTGAGATTAGGCGCGCTCCAAATGGATTGAGCAAAACCCAACGATTTGGTCTGATCTGATTGTGTTGTGTGTCTGTTGTTATGGTAGTATGTGATGTTCCAATGTTGTGTTTGTCTCCCATGAGCTGTATGCAGTCACATCGTTTTTAAGAGACATATAATCACTGGATAATTTGATGTCTTTGCTCCCTGTGGAGGAGATATGGATAGAATTACAGCGGAACTATGCAGGGAATGTCGTCAGCCATGTTGGCGGTGTGTTTGTTTTCATGTCTGGAGTTTCGAGACCATGTGTTTCATTCGCATTGACTGGTGACTGAGGACTCTATCAATACTCCTCCCTTGAACTCAGGCAGAGTGGATATTGTTTGTGTCTCATGCATTTGTGGTGCAACAAATGATGTGGATGTGTCACCGTCTGAGGGATTGAGATATAATATATGTGCATACAAAAAGCTGCAGTTTTCAAAACCTAAGTCAGTCTTCTCTCAAATGGAGCAAGAAAGATTTTGACTATGGGGACCAAGGAAGATTTTCTCCATCTTATTGTTGTTGCTGTGCAAGCTTTGAAGGTACATTATCAGTTTGTTTACTTTGGTTTGTCAAAATATGTTTGTGTATGTTTCACATTTGGTAAAATTCCCATGCATTTTGACTTGTGGATATTGGTCTGGAAAATGTCAATTAATGTACACTAATCAGACATGAAACATATTTTGCCTAGCTGTGTTTTATATGCAACTCTTACTGAGTTATTTTGTTTTGCTGCTCTCTAATATACTCTAATATAAAGACTGTAATTGTACTGTATGTAATGAGGGTATATATTCATAGAGATAAAAAGCTCAGTAATTTCACAGGGTATTTATTCATGGTGATAAAAATACAGTGTTTTCCTAGATCACCAGAATATTTTTAATATCACATCCTAGTTTTGAAATTGACCTGTTGAGCTCTTCAAAATGCTAAATAGTTTACACTTGATCAAGAGATTTAGTGAGTTCCTTTATATGTATTCATGCATGTTCATCTTTTCAATATTTCAGGTTCTAAAACAATTCCTTATTGATTTAGTGTTTCCCCTTTGAATATACAAGTGATATAGCATATCACAGGTCATCCTATTGCACTTGTAGGCCTATGATATTTCTGCAAAAACTAATTTGTCAATCTTCTTCTAAGTAGCATGAATTTCAAAGTAATTCTAAACTCTCTTGTACAGTAGTCATGCTGTAAATGGATAATTTCATCATGATAGTGTATTGTAATGTAATCTTGATTTGGGAACAAAATATATCAAGGGTAACCCTCAAATTTCAATTTCTACCAAACCATAACTTTTACGAACAGAACCCTTTCCTTTTTGCTGAATGACATGTCAACATCTGTACTTTTATCTGAGTATCTTTTTAACAGCAGTTGTTATAATTTTGTTATTGCAGAAACCTCATTTTAAAAAGTGTAGCCTACTTGCCAAATAATCTGATTTCTTGCCACCATTGTGGACCTAGTATGCAAATCAGCCTCAGCAAAATGTTGTCAGACATTACTGGTAGGTTTAGTTGTTCATGTTCAAAGATTAAAAACTTTGTATGTTTAACCTGGATATGTTGATATAGTGCCTGTTCTCCAAACATATTACTGAGGAATCAAGATTATTGATACAATGACTCAATGCTGCATATCGACAGACTGTTTCTTTGTGTGTGTGTGTGTGTGTGTGTGTGTGTGTGTGTGTGTTTGTTTTTCATGTGAAAACCTTCCTGTACTTTGGCCTCATTTAATGTCTCACAATTATCAATTAAAGTAACAAGAGTGATGATAGTGGGTTCATAGGGCATTTCCTGTTCCATGGCAAAAGTTCTTAACATTAAAATGTGTAGATCAAACAGATAAATGGATTAAGTGTTCTGTGTCTGTGCTGTCAATGAAGTTATTTAAATCAAATGTTCTCTGAATCAATGCATGAATGTGACAAAGTGCCATGAGAAAAAATATTTTTCTTTTTCACAAAGATTGTTCACTTATTCAGTTGTCATGACTTAAGCAAGTCCTTAGGTTGAAGAAACCAAATTGATTGATCTGTGCTGTGTTATTCAGTAGATTGGTGTGCCAGTTAGGTTTTCTCAAGCTTAATAATAATAAAAACATTCATGAATATCCAAAGGCCCTTGTGCTTATGTGCTTGACATCAGCTGTTTGACTAATTCTACTTGAGCGTTTTTGGCTAACAACTATAGTCCTGTTCACAAAATGCATGATATTAACAGTTTTGTAAAATTAATTTTTGCAACAAATGCTTGTGTGTGGAGGCACACACACACACAAATCATGAACTCTTGCAATAACTATCATTATGTGAAAACTGGTCAAGCTTAATCTGTTTTTAAAATCTTGCATGCTAAGAAACTCTAAATTTTTTGAAATTTCATATTGCAACCCATCACACTTTGTGTCATGCTCTGGTCACATTGTTTAGGCATGAGCAGCTTCTAGATTCAAAATGTTTCATTTTGCAGATACATGTATGTTTATTTTTTCTTTGTTGTGTATGAACAGTAGCAAATAAAATTGATTTTCATATCGCGGTTCAGAAACTGATATTTTCTGTGTGTTAATGCAGCTAGTGTTGTTAGGACTTTGGAAAGACTGGGTCATAGCTGGTTACTGTAAAACCAGAAATATTAGGGTGCATGAAACTTTTGCAAATTTTGTGAGGAGCCAATATTCACAAAAGTAAAGTGCTTTTCTTCACTATGCATTGAATGCCGATGGTGATTTGTGAAAGTGATCATGCTGCAAAAAAAAGTTGTCATCTCCAATTCGCGAAAGTTTCTTGTCGCGAATGTTTCTGGTTGTAATAGTAATAATGATAATAATAATTGCATTTATATGGCGCTTTATACTTGTGTTTCTAAGCGCATTGGTGATATTCATACAAAAAGACTGGAACACAACAACATTAGGACAATGCAAAACCAAAAGAAGAAGAAGAAAAAAACATTGCATGTGATACAGAGATACAATGATTAATAACTGACTGTGAGTGCCTCCAGAAAAAAAATACAACTGATTAAACAGATGAGCTTTGAGAAGGATTTTAAATGATTCAATACATGAGGCATTCTGAATATGAAGAGGGAGTTTATTCCAAAGGGTGGGGCAATGGAGGAGAAGGCTCGGTCACCATAACAGGTTTTTGTACGTGGGCCATGAAGTAATTGGAGAGAGGAAGATGAACAGGGGGGGGGGGGGTCTGGCAGCAGAGGAGGAGCGAAGAGAGACTAGGTTTTGAAGATACGTGGGTGCACTCCTGTTTTACAGCACTTGGCCTAACCTTCTCATCTCCTACAGGAGAAGGCCAAGGAGACGGAAAGACTTCAGCAGAAACTACGGCAACAGGACGAGGAGCTGACCCAGCTCCGGGTAGAGGTCAAGCGTCAGAGGCAGAAGGAGCGGGAGTCCAGCTCAGCGCAGAGCGGCATGGACCACAGCTACCGCAGCATCGTCATGGAGCTCAATGAAGAGTGCCGCAAGACGTCCAACCTGGTGGGATCAACCCCGAGAAAAGTTCCTCTCTTCAGGTATGTGAGAGAATTAAAAGGGGAAATTCTATTCCCTGTTTACATTAGACGTGATAGAACTTAGCAAAAACAAGCATCCATGTTCATATAAAATGTGAATAAACAGAGCAAAAACAAACATATTCACAAATTTAAGTGTCCCATGATGCAGACAAAAGTTATTGAATACTGAATGTTCACATATCTTAAACAAAAATTGTGATCTGTTACAGTCGCATAACTTGAGGAAGTGTTGATGTCATAACCTCATGTCTTCTGTTACCTTGCACATTAATGTCATAAGAATTTCTCAATTGTAAGGAATCCCCCCCCCAAAAAAAAGGAATTCTTTGCACTAAATTATTCTGCAGTTCTTCATTATAAGCAAGATGACATTTTATTGGAGTACTTGTAATTCTCAAATGGCAATTCCAGACCATTTCCTGGTATATTGCCAAATCAAGTATACAGTGATATGTCATACAAATGCCCTTTCTGTGTAAAGTTCCAGGAACTTAAAGTCGGATTCGCCAAGCCAGAATGGGTCCCCGAAGCAGACCTTCCACAGTCCTGGCCGGACCCAGGTGATGGCTGCCCTGTCCAATCTCAAGGCCACCAATGATGACCTCAGGAACTACATTAAGACACTACGGGATGACCTAGAGAAGCAACGAAGGGCAACAGCAAGAGCCAATAGGGAGAAGGTAAAAATGAATCGCCACTGAGCTCAAAAGCCTCTCGCTCAGTTTTAGTGAGGTTCACACAACATTGCTAACATTTAAAATTGATTTGAAGTATTGAGCTTCGAAGATTAGCTTGGTTTTCTTTTAGCCCTATATAGATGGACTCAAAAGTTAGCAATCTTTAAGAGTAGTCAAAGATTAAAATCAATTAACTACAAGATTTGTTATGGCTTATGCTGTATTCTTGAGCCCAGAGGGGTCCCCACTTGACTTGCTGAGTTGTGTGAACATGAGAATCAAGAAACTTGAAAGTTTAATAGTGTGACCACTTTCTGAACCCCATTCCCCCTTAGTACAGGCCAACCTCCAGAACATAAAAATTGTACAAATGCATGCAGTACATGTACTATGGTATTGCTGCTCACTATTGGGTTAATTGCTAACACTGTATGTGCTCATTTCTTCTGGGTCTATGGTTTTATCATCATACAGGACTCTTTTTTTGAAAGTTTAGTTTTGAAAATTGTATGTGTTGCATGGATGATCGTCTTAGTTTAAGGGGTATTCTTATCATGATGATTAGCCTCAGTTAGAGCATATCTATTGACCTATGTGCTTGTTTTCTCTTCATCATACCCAGTACTAAGTTACTCTGCATTAGTTGCATTGGTCTATTGTTTACATCAGACTGTTCATACATACTCCTGATATTTAGATATTGTTGCCAGGTGTACAGTTATTTTTAGAATAGTAAACACATTCATTGCTATACACCAGCAGCAATAATAGCCGGGTTCACACGTACAAATTAGCGGGATGACGATCGCGATGCTCATCCCGAGTTTTTTTGCGAGCGTCCACACGTACCAAATTAGCGAGATAGCGATCGCGATCGGTATCCCGCTAATTTGGCGAGCGTCCACACGTACCGAATTATCCCGCTAATTGCCGATAGAGCTAGCAGCAAAGCCTGCAAACTGGGTCACACAGCGCCCTTCTCTATCACTGCCTGCGCGCACTTACCTTTGTCCATTGTCTTTTACGCGTCAGTGGTGTGGTTCGCGCGTTGTTGTTGTTGTGCTCCAAAGAGGTGAAGGACCTCTTCGCAGAGGCCTCGCTGTTGTGATGTGCGCATTGCATGATGGGATGTAAAAACTCGAGATTGTAATCCCGACCGTTCACACGTACCAGCGTGGGGCCAATTATCCCGCTAATTGGCGAACCAGCGCAAGATTTCTTGGGATTAGCATCGCGATGCTTATCCCGCTAATTTTCGGGTTTTTTCTGTCCACACGTGCGAAAAACTCGGGATGACGATCGCGATGCAAATCTCGAGATTTGTATCCCGCTAATTGGTGTACGTGTGAACCCGGCTAATATGTCTGTAATATGCTTGGTTAATTTTGTTGACAGAGAAAAGGAATTCATTGTTCATTTCAACTCTCGAAATGATAAACACCTGCTGGGCTTGACTTACCTTTTGAAAATGATACAATTGAAGAAAAGACACAGCTGGCTTTATAATTCCAATAGAGTAGATTACTGCCAATCAGCTAACCCTGGCTAAGTCTGGCCACAAGAGGGCCTACTAAGTCAATGAATACTCGACAGCATTCAACAGTTTGCCTCTCCCTAGACTCAGGCATTGGTCAGTTCACATTGGAGGAAAAAAACAACAACAACTCACAACCTGAAAGTGAGGCTGCAAACTCATTAACCACTGCAGGAATACAAGACGCAGCCTACAGTCGGGAGGATCATAAACATGGAATAAACCCTTTCTGTGCCAAATTAGTCAAATATGCACAAATTTTTCACATGTATATAATATGGGCAGGAAATTAACAAGGCACACTAAGAGTTAATTCAACAATGAATGCTGCAAAAAGACTCCTGTAGCTCTCTACAGTAGAGCTATAAGTCTTAACTAACCTTTCAGGAGACTTATTCGGACAATTGCCCAAATTTTTGTCTCCATTCTGATTACCTATTGCTCAAGATTGAAATGATTTTCTCAGTAAGAGTCCTTCTTCTGTGAGTGAATGATATACTAATGATGCACAGGATAGAGTGTGTTAGTGAAGGTGCGGCGCGCTCGAGAGTATTGACAATGGTGCGGCATGCACGAGGCGCAGCCGAGTGCATGTTTGCAACCGTTGTCAATACTCGAGAGTGAGCCGCACCTTCACTAACGCCACGAAATAATCCTGTGCATCATTTGTTTTATAAAATGGGTCGAAAACTAACAGCATTATTCACGTACCTTTGTGGGTCAATACCAGTCAGCTACATGTAGCACTCGCTCAAAAGTCAAGATGTCCGAAGATGTTCGTCCCAAACATTTACGCACGTCGCACTCGGAAATCCCGCACATAAGTACTGTACGTACGTATAAGAGTATCATATGTACGCCACGTACTGTTATGCACAAGAAAGGCCGCCGGCTAGCTGTTGTGGCAGCCCGCGGCCCGAACTAGAAGTTGTTTACAGGATTGACAGCGCGTATAGTAGCGCGTGACGCACTTGTAACAACTGATTGAGTGCGCACTGCTAGTGTAAAACATTGTGACGTACGTCAGGCCAGGGAGGTGGAAGAGAGACTCTTCTTAGTGCATACCTGAAGAAAATAATGCACGCACACGTGACTCCTTTCAGCGCTTCCAATTGGCTACATTCTTGAACCCATTTTATAATAGTGATTATTCATCTTGCTTATTGCACTGATTCAACTTCCAATATCTATTCCTCGATAAAGCCACTCAAAACTTCTCAAGATACAAGACTGATTAATTTCATGTTTTTTAAGGTACCATTCCAGTGCTCTCCATACCCATTCACTTCAGAACTAATGCTCTGACTGAATGTCAAAAGTTTGTTTCGGGTCTATGACCTCCCTGTGTCCTATAGAGTTGCCCAGAGCAAGTTGAGTGATGGAAATCTACCCAGAAGAATCTTGATCTTTTGTGACACCAAAATTTTGCATTCAATAGATTTATAATTAGCCCTCACAGATGTTCAAAATCACCCGCTATTTAGAAGTTGAAATCAACACTTTAATCCATTCTTTCTGTAAGTCAGATGAAATCTACCTGGAGGGCATGCCTTTTAACAGGTGTCAAACATTCCTTGACAGTTCCTCACCCTATTGTTACATTCAGTATCATTTTGCCTCATGGTAAACAAGTTATCAATTGTAACCCTTTTCTTTCTTCTTGTGTAAGAAAAAAAAAAGAGAAAGAAAAAAGAAGAGAAGTGGTTAGTGTCCTTTGCAAACTGTTTTGTCACACTTTTTCCATTTTAAGTCTCCTTGTTGACATAATAGCTCTGCCTAGCACTAAATAGACCAATAATATGCACCAATATGTGAACAACTTATGAATAGTGATTAGACCAGTTTAGTTTGATTTCTAATAGCTGCATTTGCCTTTGGTAGCTCAAGCAAATCGCACACAAACTTCAGACATTTTTCTTTGTAAAAAGGAATAATTAGACTAATACAATTCTTCATCTTATCCTCCTCATCTTATCCTGTTACTGTTAGTGTCTTACTCCTCGTATGCTTTGCACACAACATATTGAGTTGTTTTCCATATCTATTTAGAGGAAATTTCCTCTACTATCTTAGATAATATGCTTGTCATAAATTAAGCATAAAGTTGTTTATATATGAACAAAAGCTTGTAATTTTGTCATATTTCATGTGCGAAACATTCATGAGACAAATGATAGGACTAACGAAAAAAAGAAAGAAAGAAAGAATGAATGAATAATGAATTAATCATTCAGTGGCAGATCGGGGGGGGGGGGCACCTACAGTGTGCCCCTCTTTGTTTTTGGTTAAAACAAAAGAAATAAAAAGAAAAAAGGGGGACACCTGCACCCCACTTTTAATTTTGTAAAGGCACCTCCCCTTTACAGAATTCCTGGATCCGCCCTTGTTAATGTAAAAAAATGAATGTAGGAAGAATGAAGGAATAAATTAATGAATGAATGAGCAAATAAATTGATGAATGAATAAATGATTGTATGAATGAATGCATGTATGAATGAATAAATGAATGAATGAATGAACTAATTAATTGATTAATCAATTAATGTAATTCCAATATGATGCCATGTATAAGTGATGAGTCAACTAAGTTAACATATATAGTACTTGCCTGATTTTTCTCAGTTTCACTAATCCATTGATTTCAATACACTACTTTCATTCAGCATAGCAATTTTTGTGGGGTTTATATTCCTTCTGCAGTTACTTCACAAGTCAATATTTTGTGTTTTAAGTCTATCTGTTATGGGTAATTTACCCAAATAGTGACCATACATTTGTAAATTCTTCTTGTGTGCTGTCTGTTGTATTCCAGGAGAATGAAGTCAAGAAATTGGTTGAAGCCATGGGAAGGGAAAAGGCCCAAGTTTTTGATGGGGTAAGTAAAAAACAAAACAAAACAAAATGAAAAACTGGAGCTGCTGTCTAGCAAATACATCCATTGCCTGACTGATACAAAAATGTCATTGAACTGAATTAAACTGAACTTAATTAAACATATCTTAGGGTTGGAACATAACATGTATTTTGAAGCTCTGGATCTATGCAATGCATATTTTTGATCATATTAGATTGCTTTCAACAATGTTCCACTCTGAACCTACTTTCCATAATTTTCACAAAAAAGAATAGAAAAGGTAATAGAAGATATGCAATGAAATTCAATGGTGTCATTTTAATGATGGCAAGAAGACAGTGTCTGCATGAAAATTACCTTTGAGGATTTATGGGTTAAGAGTGGAAACAGCAAATCATAAAGCGTTCCTACAACATATAACCTTCCCGTATGTTTGTGTTTGTACTCATAGTATATATGTACATACTGGTATATGCTTTACTGTTTACTAAACTTTGTGTTGTGAAAATTATCTTGGTTAGATTTTGTCAAGCTGATCTTGCCTCTGCTATTCTGTACGTACGTTGTTTTCATAATGTTGTATTTCGTTTTGTTTTTGGGCTCACATATACCCAATAGCATGACTGAGTTAATGAGCTTAAACTTTTAGCTTCCAAGCAATAGAATCTATTATCATGTTTTTGTGCTTTTTGTCCATTTTTTGGTCCCTCCAGGAGAGGGAGGTGGAGGTAGACTGCCTCCAGAGACTGGTGGGGGTCCTACAGGACTCCGAGACAAGTCTCCAACAACAGGTGGCCAGTAAGGACGAGGAGCTGAGGCAGATCCAGGCCAACATGGCCGCCTGGAAGGAGGAGACCGCCCTCAAGATGGCTCGCAAGTTCGAGGACGAGCTCAACAAGGAGCTGGAAGTGTAAGTATGCATGTCATGCATAAATGAAATGTTCAAATTAATCCATTTCTGTATTTCTTTCCCCATTAATATCAATAGAGTTAATGTTCTGTGGAACAAGATACATAGCTTTGATTGACTCCCCTATACAAAATTGTATGAGGTGGATTCCACAAATAATAGTTTCAAGAAGATAAGGTTCAAATTCAATTTTTTTTCTCAGAATTTTCTTCAAGGAGCATGTCACAAATGCAGCAGTGATTTTCCAAAAACAAGATATGTGATCAGTACATTCAAATGTAACTAAATTATGTGTACAGTAGACTGATAACAAAACGACAAGATGCGTTCATTTAGAGCTATTCAGGAAAGAGGAATGAACAATAATCTGACTGAATTGTGGTAAAAATTATAGTTGCTCAAATGGGAATGTCGATTTGTTAGTAGAGGAGAAATCTGTACCTCATGCAGGAACGAAGAGATTATGTGATAGTGTTGCCAAATAAAGATGAGTAAGCATACATTTAATGAGTAATACTATACTTATTCTAGTCACTTTGTATTTTCTTAGGTATCTGTGTATGAACATTGTATTTGAACAGCTGAATGTCAGATACGGAACCATCTCAATAATCCCTCGATAAGTTACACCTAAATAAATGGATTCCCAATCTAGAACAGTGACATGCATCGATTATTTGGATTCAGCAATTTCAAACTGTGCAAAGGTAAGTTATATGAACTGTGAAACAAAATTGTGATGAAAAATCTAAGAGCTACCATTTACCATCCAAAGTTTGAATCTCCACCATGTTTAACAGTCTCTGTTGTTAACCCATGGAAGAAGGGCTGATTTTGCTACAGCATGCATTTCCCGTAGACACTTGCCCAAGTATACTCAGGACTCGACCTCAACGGGTTAAGATAAACATTCTTCTCTTTCTTACCCCACCAGACGTCTTGAAGAGTCTCACAGTGGGAGTGGCTCCTACAGGAGCAGCCAATCAGATCAGAGAATGAGAAGCTCAGCTGTAAGTAGTCTCTCAATTAGTTGTTTTGTGAATATCTACACTAGGTGTCAGGTGCTTAATATATTTAGTCTTTCAGGTGATAGTATGCATTTCTTCATCCTGAAGTTGATGGCAAGATTCAACCTGAATTGATGAATGTTAGAGGATGACACCAGCATACTTTAATGATGAAAAAGAAAGAGAGAAGAGACCACGATAAGAACAAGGAGAAAGATATTGTTATCATGACTGTTAGTTAATATGAAAATGTTCTGTGAAGAATGAAATGCTAGCTTCATTTCTATAATTCAGATGTGATACGTGCAAAATTTATGCCTACAACGTTCATATCCGGGGCAGTTCTTCCCCATCCCCCGATGAGCCCCCCACCTTACAAAACATTCTGCAGCGTCTGCATGTAACATACATTGTACATTGACTGACATTGCTTGTTGAATGGTAACAATGGACCCTTGAACATGTTGCGCCTCTCAGCTGGGTACGTCGACTACCTCCTCCCTGGGATCGGGGGATAGCAGCACCACCAAGCTCCTCCGCCACCTGCAGGACCGAGTCAAGCACCTCCGCATGGAGAACATGACCCTGAAGCAGGCCGGGCGGGGCGACAACAGCCTGGACACGGAGACTAGCTTTCAGAGAAGCCTGCAGGTATGTCCCACAGACTAGGTGTGTATTGATGATTTTGCAACTGATCAACAAACTGCCCTACATTGACATAAATAAGGCCAAAAAAAAAATCGTTGTATTGGCGTAACCCGCCCGACCCTAAAAAAAAACCCGACCCTGAACTTTTCAACAAAAAAAAGAGGAAATACATCGTTTTTACCGAGAGGGGGCGCGATACAGGTTTGCGAATTATCAAAACCAACAACAACAACAGCTGGTGTCAGAAAATGGCTGCACAGAAAAGCGTGTCGGCGACCGGCAAGTCCGGTTCGAAGATTTCTAGGGACAAATCTTCCGTAGATAGACGTTGAAAACGGGAACACGCATGCGGTCTCCAATGGGTTCGAGTGGGGGGCCAGGGTGTTTTTCCATGTCCAAAATATGATTCTCTTTTAATAATTTATTGCTTTTAAACGGGTGATATAACAAACTTTGGATGCAACAGACCCTCTCTATCGAATGGGGTTTTGTTGAATATGAGTTTTACACGTAAAATACAGGTAGCAAAAAAAAAAAAAAAATCCGCCCGCCCGACCCTATTTGAAAATCTCATGTTACGCCAATACAACATTTTTTTTTTGTTGGCCTAAGCACTGAATTGACTCAGTGTTTTTAGTGGTAGCCTATTATACCACACGGACATGCTCATGATCGGTTTGCCATGACAACTCTGGCATTTGTCCAAGGTCTGCCAGGGGAGTGTCCAAAGCTAGCAATTACTGATGCAAGTCAATGACAATTCTAGCGACGGAAAATCATATAAAGAGTTTAATTGAATTAATATCATTTTACAGACTTGGAAAAAGAGATGGGATCATTTTTTTTTACCCTTGGAGTAAAGTGCATTTCTTCACCAGTCAAAGTTGGATTTCCTAATCAAAAGTGAAATCAGACAATCAAAATGGTAGAGATGTCATCAAAATAAAGAAGATATAAGTTTTCAAGTTTCACATTTTCATAAAAATGGTGATCTCAGAATTAAATCCTAAGCTACAGAAGGTTATTATGTATTCACATCATGTGCCTCCCACTGAACTATCTACAAATCTTCATTAAATATCTGCTTCATTTGGTGATATTGAAAAGAATAACAGTATTCTTCACATCAAATTGTTGCATTCGTATCATAAACTAACAATGATAACTCTTCGAGTAAAAATATTTGTGGATACACAGTTTGAGAGGGACATTTTGGGTTAACAACATTTCATTGATAAATGTTTTGCACTGGGCTAATTATTTGGACTGGATGACTCCAAATCAAAAGTCAAGATCACTGTCCACCACACCATGGTCACCCCAGTGGCACCAGGAACAAAGAAAAAGTGCAAGTGTAATTTTGTTTTTTGCTTTTGTAGCCAACTGAAAGAATGATTGACCGAGTCTCATTATGATTTTTTTTTCGCCCTTCCCAGCTGGAAGAAAGAGATCAGCAGGTGTACCGTCTGGAGCAGAAGGTCAAACTCCTCGAGCGGCAGCTGTGGGTTGCCGAGGAGCGATGCAGGGAGAATGCTGCCCTCTTGAGTCAGAAGACGGCAGAGAACTCTCGCCTAGAGGGAGCCCTCACACAGCAGACCAAAGTAAGCCTTGCTTGCTGCACTACAAAAAGTCTTAACTCTGGAGACTTTGCAGTGTGGACAGTTTTCTACTTCTTTCCCGACTCATGGAATTTTACACAACATCCATTGCACTAAGGATTCAAAGGGCATAAAATATACAGTTGCACATTTTTCATTGACTGTGTGAAAGAAAACTGACTTACTGTCAATGCACATTTTGCGTGAGTTTCAGCATAGTTTTAAGCATCATGTCATTTGCTTAGTTTCATTTTCAACAACAGGCCCTATTTTGATATGGATAATTGATTTTGCCCTATATTATAAAAACATTTGCAGTAAAATTTCTGACAGCGAGATAAGTTGGGGAAATGCTCCTGACCACTGAGTGTTAGCAAGGTTTAGAAACTGAGTGCCTGCAGGCCTATAATCACATATTCTGCAGATTTTTATTCAATGGCCAACTGAATTACTAGCACACACACACACACACACACAAAAATAGAGATTAAACTTCAGTACACAGCACAAATGTTTCACCCACATAGATGTGAGAGCATTGTCAAGACAAATGTTTTCACAATGATTCGCATATTGAATGCAATAGAGACAAGTCAAAGTTACTGTCTGATAAGAGATGCTCTTGTTGCAGTAGAGAATTGGTTGTTACAGGAGCCAACAATAGACAACATTTTCTGATGTACATAGAATGTGATGGAAACACTCCCGACTTACTTCATAATTGATGGAGTTTGGAATGTCTTTTTTTTCGGCTAATGAAAAAAAAATGGAGATTCAACATTGAGTTGATATGATGACTCATATTATATCACTCCAAAGTTCATCATGGCAGGTTCATGTTCCACAACACAGAGACAAAATATTGACTAAGGAAGGATAATACTGACACAATTATATTCACACTAATGAAGAGTACAATTAGCATTATCGATCAATGACCCCAGCAAAAGGAAAATGTTCCTTCTATCTCAAGCAATAAATTTGAATACGCAGCCAAACATAACAATGTGAGGCCTATTGTGCACATTTTTTTTTTGGAGGATTTGTTGCTGGTATATTTGTTCTATAAAGTCTTACTTTGTCTGGCTACAAATCTGTGCACCAATGAAAGCCAACCCTTCCAGTCTCCTATGTATCATTTACTTATCTTGTTCAAGTTCAAGTTCAATTTTTTTTTTCCACAGTAAAATAATGTATAAATGTAAATTTCACTTTCTTCAGTGACAGAAATAATGCACGTAAATTTGTACAGAGAAAACAAGAATAATTGAAAACTAATAGTTACAATATGTCAAAAATACTCAAGTGACAGGTTACACCTGTCACTTGAGTATTTTTTTTTTGGATCAAGTTCAAGTTCAAATTTATTTTCCCCATCTCCAACATGATCAATATCACATATGCACAATGTGGAGAAAAAAAAAGAGGAAATCAACATAAGTAATCCAAAAAGCAGGGTAGATTATACATTTGATGAGAATAGAGAAGTAAGACATTCAAGTAGTGAATAATTTGGGGGATGGAGATGGGGGACCTACTAAAAACCAAAGCTTGTAGATTGTGTGTCCCACTAGTTAAAAAACACATACAAGAAAAAAAATGCCTGGTCACCAAATCCAGAGCTAATTGACCAAATTGAACATATCTATGTTCATAAATATATCATGATATAGAAATATTGAGGACTAGAGACTTAACTAAAGCCCTGGTCACAACTCGCCGTGCGTGCTTTTCGTCCGTACGTTCTTGGCGGAGGCCACGGCGTTCACGTTTTTTCTAAAAACGTGGGGAGGAAGTGACTAGCGCAGGGAGGAAGTACGTCAATGCACGACACTCACACGGTTGCGCAGGATGTAAGTACGTGGCCCGCACGCCACGCCTGGCAATGAGGGGTTACGTGCATCGTACGTTGTGCACGTGGTAAGTGAGTTGTACGTGCTTACAACTTACAATCTGCGTGAGATTGCTACGTTCTCTTGCGGAGGCTGTAATTACACGTGCTGCTCCGACGTAAGGTATCCCTACTCTGTCGCATGTTGTAAGTGCGTGCAAGTGCGATGATTTTTTTTCTTCCCGTCAGATGCTACATAGGGGTGGGCCTAATTATAGGATCACCTTCCAAGGTTCTTCAGATGTATAATCATACTTCTTCTCCATGGATGTATATGGCAGTTTAACCTTCTGTGTGTCATATTCATTTCATGTCTATAGGTTTTTTATGTATTCTGTTGAAAGAAATGAGATTGAAATAAATAAACTAAGTGAAATGTGTGAAATGTGTGCATATTTGACTCATTGACAGAGAAAGGGTTAATAGGCTATATCAGGTATGGGACCACAGAGCTATACAGCTCTATGTATACGACCTAGGTTACATCACGTATAAAATGGCATTGTATACCTGATGTAGGCTAATAGGCTAATGTCAATATCAGGTATACAATGACATTGTATAACATTATTTGGATTAAAACATCCTAACACATTGGCACTTGAGGTGAGATGCGTATAATTTGCTGTTATTAAGTCTGCCATCTTTATACCCAGTTTCAGAGGTGGTGGCATTTCAGACATGGAGGCATTTTTTAGCTAGATTTATCAGCATATTAATAGAACAATGAATGTAGGCCTATGAGTTTGCAGTTTCATCTGAGACTAAAGGTGTCACATTTGCAATTAAGGCCCTATATAAGGTAATACTGTCATAGAAAATTCTTCCTTGCTTAATGTCAAAATATACACATTCTCAATTTCAGAGAATGGTACTGACTTTATCACTGTTCTGCATATACAATGATGATCAATGCCTTTTAACCACGCTTGTGCAGATCTTAAATGTAACATTTTTTTTTAACTCCAAAAATCCTGTCACTCCATGCATTGACCATTCAGAGCTCAAGATTTCTATATGTTTTGCTTCTTCAAGAAGTTTTTTACTTTGTCTTATGTGCTACAAAATATGGAACAAGTGTATACAAGTGTGTGTATATACATATATATAAATATATTACTAATCGCCTACCAGGCAGAAGGGTCCTATGACATAATAATTTCCATTTGTGACACAATTCGAAAGAGTTTTGAAAGCCCTTTCAAGTGATATAACAATCATTTTACTTTGTATGCGATTTTTTCGATCCTATAATCCTTACAGGGAATTTCTGCCCGGTAGGTGAAGTAGAACAGTATGAATATATAATTGCCATCATCATGACATCTTGGAGACGAAAATGATGATACTCGTCCGTCGGCTCGGTTCGTGTACCTTGCAGAGATCACTGCGCACAACTTACGTTTTAAGTGCGGAGCAGGTGCTTATTCGGCAAGTTCGGTACAGTCTGCGTGCTCTATTGAACAGTTGAACTCAGGGAAGTGTCGAATAAGCACAGGCTGCGCACTTATTACGTGCTCAACACGTACGTGCTACGTGTGCCGTCAGCCGAGCAAGTGACGGTGGGAAAATTTTAAAAAACGCACGGAGTCAGTGCGTTGTACGCACGTTCGCTGTAGAGTGCACGTACGTTGTCCGCACTTAGGGTGAATCCGTAGCCCGAACGCAGCGAAAGTTCCTCGGGTCCTAAAAGTGCTACGGCGTGTCTACGTGCTCGAAAATTCGTGCGGAGGCGGTACTTACTATGTACGGATCCCCAAATTTTGCCCACGTTTTTGTAAGTAGACAGCACGCACTTGCAAGTACGGCGAGTTGTGACCACGGCTTCAACAACAGTCCTTTCTAGGACTACATTAGAATGCAAATGGTGTCACCACTGACCGTTCTTCTCATTTATACCACCATGCAAACAAGACAAGACGTAACAAACAAGACATAAAAGCATATCATTTCCTAAATATTTATATCATTTCTGTGTAAACTCTGCACATCCGATATGTGCATCTAAAAACAATGTCACTGTCTTTGTTCTGCAGTGTGATTTATGCCACTTACAATCCATGGGATGTTATCATACATTTGTGACCCCTCATGGGGTCTTGTCACAACATTTGGAAATCAATTGCATTTGACCCTTGACCCAGGCATTACAGCTTCAAGTGGTACCGTATATGAGTGTCTGGAATGTTCAGGGAAGGTGCAAGTAAAAGGAAATGTTGCACAAACTATAATAGAGAGATATTGAGGGGAGCTATCAATGCTTTCTGCATATTTCAATAGTTGCTGTCGGTTTTAGCTTTTCATAAATCAATTTCTGTTTTTCTTGCTTCACGAAAACTTTTGTATTTGCGAGTTTCTGTCTGGGAATAATGAAATAGGAATACTAGCAGATGTCATATATGTTATGTTTCCAGTTCAGTGGTTAATGTCATGTCAAGTTTTTTTTATAAATCATTTGTTGTTTTCCTTTTTTCTGCTAAGAGAACTTCAAAGTTTTTCTATCCAGGAAAAAAAAAATGACATGGATGTGTCAAATGTATTTTACAAATAAGATATCATATTTATCTGTTTATGTGTGTCTGGATAGCTGTCTTTATGTTTAACCCATTGAGGATGGGCTGATTTTGCTATAACACACATTTCCAAAAGACACCTGCCCAAGTACATACCGGGACTAGTCTTTAACAGGTTAATCATCTGAGTGGAATATTTGCCTGCATACTTCTTATCCTTGTAACGTCCCTTCATTTCAACTTTCCTCCACAGGTGATTTTTTTTTTTCATCCCAGATAAACAGAATTACTGGCAAAATTACTTTTCTGAAACCAACAATTGCCAAAGGCATGCCAAGCATACTTTTGCTTGCATCAGTGAAGTGTCAAATTTTTATCATGATAGAAACCAGCCTACATCATACGGGAACCAGATATCATTCTGTTATGAGTGGGTGTTATTATTACTGGTATCAGCAATTCTAACCGCCATTTGCTTTGGAAAAGTTTTCGTCACTTTCTGTCAGCAGAAATCTCAGCCTATGATTTTGAATTTCATTCTTTTTTTTTCCTTCTTTGATGGGGTAAGGGGAGGGGAGAGAGGACAGAAGGAACATAATAAGTGGAACTTTGGCATAAAAATTTGCTGACGGGAAAAATAAAGAAAGTGAATTAAAAACGTCTTTAAGATAACAGTCTTGAAATGAGGCATCTAGCTACTTTTTAAAGAAACAAAAACTTAAATATTTGGAATCAACCCTGTAATTACTGATGAATAGAGATTGCCTAATCTCCCTAATCCATAATGTGTTACCATGGCCTTCCTGGTAAACTGAGGTCGCACACCTTGCTATGCCTGAATGGGCTGGGTTACTCGAATACAGCTGGGTCAAGCTTTGATGCATTACTGAATACCTATGAATAATGCTTGGCTAGTTATATCTGAGTGCTTGGGCACATAAAAGGTTAAAGGTTTGAATTTGAGTGCTGATTGGGAGAAATACAAAGCAGTTCTGTTCACCATTTTATGGCATGAGCCATCACCACATGTGTAAACACAAGCAATATGCAAGCTATCATACAATATTCAATGCATTCAAAGTTAATGACAACAACATATTTCAAAGCATCAGCCCATTGTGCAGGCGATGTTAATATATCTGCTCATTATCAAATGGTCAATGCTAAATCGCCATGGCAACTCACGATGATAAGGAAAGAAACCCAAACCGCAGGGAAAGTAGACCATTGTAATCCAAGTAGATCATAGGTAGTAATCCTCAACCACAATCAAAAGGCACAACTGCTGTCAATATTCTCTATATGCCATATATTTCACAAGGTTTTTATTTTTTGTGAATTTTGCAAGTTTGGTGCTATTCACAGATTTAACAACCTGCAAAAATATTTACTCTGATCCCACATGGGTGCAGCGTGCGTGCGTACATTTCTCAGTTCATTACTGTACTCCGTGATCGCAAATTTAATCACTTGCGAACATGTTGGGAAGTTCCGATATATGAAAATTAGACTCACTAAATATATATGGCATATACAGTAATCAAGTAGAGACCATAGATGATTTTCTCTTTGTACTACATGCAGCTTACATTATCATAAACATATACTGTATAATCTGCTATTTTCCTGAACAGATATTTTAGTGAATGAGGAGGTCACAGACATTTGCTTGAGATGTTGTTTTCGTGATTTGATACCAAGGCTATTGTTAGTGCACTATTATCTTAGTGCGTGGCAACGTTTTCGCGTGTTGTTAAATTCGCAGTCCAGCAGTAATTTGCAAAATTTGAGAAAATCAAACCCTTGCGAAAATAACAGCTTATACAGTATCAAAATATGCTCACGTGTTAAAAGAAGAGATTTCAATTTTTTCTGTTCAGGATTGACATTTAATTGGAAAAAAAAAAAGCCAGCAGATGATACGTGAATGAGAGAGTATACAGATGCATAATACCCGGGAATCCGAGTGTTTTCTGAAGAGAACTATGTGGAATTATCGTGGACTATGGTGGAATTGATCTACTTTTACCGAGCTAACAATTTTCATATTGTGTTTGTCTTCATTTCTTTTCACTGTTAGGAATTGATGAAAGTGGAGCGTGCCTACAGCAAGCTGTCTCAGTCAGCATCAACTTCACCAGTGCCTTAATCCTGCAGTTTGTCTCACAGCGCCTGAAGCCGGATTCATCCCTTTTTTCTTCTTCTTTTTTTTTAAAGATTCCGACAAATTGAAAAATTGCACACGTGATATCATCTTAGATTTGACAAGATGTGCTAGGCTGATTCCATCCATTGAAAAAAAAAAGAAGAGATTATCTCTTTCTTCTGAGAAGGTTCGAGAATTGATCAGACTAATCAAAAAGTGAGATACCCAGCTGAGCGAAGATAAATGGGGAGATGAACATTGTACCTCATAAGATGTCATTTGCAAGTTTGATAAGCTTCAGAGTCTTTTATTCATATGTGGCAGGTGGTATGACAGCGAGTCTCTTGCAAAAAAAAATGCCAGAGTTCTAGCTGACTATAAATACTGCTCTTTCACTAGTTTGTTTGTTCAGAAGAAGTTATTTGTGTTCAGGTTCAGAATGATTTAGAGAGGATGAAATTAATTCAGATATCTCGAATAGGAATTCTTACAAAGATGGAAATAAATGTCAGTGGTTTGCGGTGTTGAATGGACGTGGGCGATTTCTACTAGCCACAACCAGTGTGCCTATTTTCAATGGCATTTTTATGATGGTATGCAGAATGGAAGTCTATGCAAGTAAGGGAAAATGAAACAGTTTTATGACGTCAGTAAAGGAATTTTGTGTCAGAGAATTCACAGCATGTGTGAAAGCATTTGATATAATTCCTTTTCCAAAGATGATAGGACAGGATGGTTGCAAGACTATCTAATGGTAGTCTTTCTTCTTTAGTAAAAGATATTTCTTATGTAAGAAACATGACTCTTGTTTTTTGGGGTTTTTTTTGTTTTATCTTTTTATTTTATATTGTTTTTTTTGCCTGTGCAAATGAATACAGCATGTTACTTTTGATTGTTGCACAATGTAATAAGCCTTTGTACCAGTGGAAGAAGTTATGCTGGCTTCAGCGACATAAGAAGGCAGTAATACTATAAACTAATATAAAGGGTATTACCATTCCACAAACAAACTTAATAGTTGTGTCCACAGAGCAGGAAAATTCCATTTGTTTAATCCTTTCTTCAACTACTCTCTCGGCCGATTAGCAGAGATGTCTGAAAGCTAATTGTAAATGGATAGAGATTAACTAATCCCTTAATCTGTATAGCATCACTACAGCCTACTCGTTGGACTGAGGCACTATTTATTTTGCTACACCTGAGTGGGCTCACTAACTTCACACCTAGTTGGAGTTTGGATGGATTACAGAATGCTGGTAAAAAAAACTTGACATGTTACACTAATTGCCTTGGCACATAAAGGATTAAAGGTATAGACCAAGTTTAAAGTTAACATGAAAACTATTGACACATAATATAAAAACTATAGAAATTGAAAAAGAAAAAGTGATGCCAAAATTTAATGTTTGCTTTTTTTTTTTAAATTTGCAGAATACTTTGTTTAATATCCAATGGTTAGCCTTTGCTAGCCTTTTTTCCCCCACAGAGATTATTGAATGGTGGCACCACTGTTCTATGACAGATACATGGGGGGAAATTGGCATCTTAGTCTGGCGATGTACCTCCTTGCCATGTGTCTCATTTGCAATATTTCATATCGTGTTGAAGGTCAAAGACTGTTGGTTTGAGTCTCTTCTCTGTGGCAAGAGAAATGCATCTTGGCTCTACATGGGCCAAATATATTACACGGTAGATTATTTAAACTAAAGCATTCCCCTTTCCAGTCTATTTCTTTGCAAGTCTAATCTGCACGTGCCACACTGATTTTGCCATATGAGTGCACTGCTTTCTGTGTATTCTTGAAGTATTCCCTTATCTTTCATGCAATGGGGCGCTCTAGCTAAGATACCAGTATATTATATGCACAACATTGGTTCTGTTCAGGACCAAAGCTCAAGCCAAATCACTGCTTTGATTTTCACAACTTTTATAGGCTAAGTAAGGATACCACTATGAGTATATCAATTAATTTTGTCCATGGAAGATAGAGAAGAAATTAATGTTCTACCTTCATTTATGTAGATTTTTTTTTTTATTGGTGTGATGTTGTAAAGAAAATGCAAATGATGTAGTCATTGTCTCAACACAAAAGTCACAGAGCACAACTGGGATAAATGCACTGTCATTATTTTGGCATTTCTGTATTATGGCAATCGGTGGAATATTATGTTTATGTCCTCATTAACAAAGTTTATTAGAATGGAAATGTATTTTTTGAAAACCAGTCTATATTTTGTTCTGGATCTTCAGATGGGATTGTTGATGTGACCAGTTGTAAACGGCATGCTAAACCTGCTGAAGATCACATAGTTCAGAATGACTAACACAGATGTATGTATTTGGGACAATGTTATATAAATGATAAGAATTCTTGTGTGATAATAATGAAAATAATGGAAACTAGAGATTGTAATTTGTCATCACTGACAAATTAAGGTGATCCGATTTTTTTTTTAATCAATGATTCGAGTCCTGATCGTAATAGGCATGACAATACAAGTTTCATCTGTGTTTAGAGACATTGGCCGTGTGAGGTTTGGATTCTCATTTAGAAAAGGGAGTCATATCTGCCATCTTTGGTACCAATTCTGTATACACTGAATAACGAAGATACAGCAACGAATACATATGACCTTTGACCCACCTTTACACTCCCAAGATGGCATCTGAGGAAAAAGTGGTTATTTTGTGAAATGATTCTTGCGACATCGTCTATATTCGTGTGCAAAATATGGCAAAGATAGGACAGGTATTCACCAAGATGCAAAATGCAAAGTCTTAGGTACAACATAAAATCTGGGAGAAATTCACCGAAGGGTAAGTGAGAGCTAGTGCTCGATAAAGAAAAGCATGTCGATTTTCACATTAAAAAAAAATCCCTCCCATAGAGATAACACGTCATAACGAAAATACAGAAAGAAGTACATATGACCTTTGACCTCACTTTGCACACCCAAGATGGCGTCTGAGCAAAAAGTGGTTATTTTGTGAAATGATCCTTGTTACATGGTCTTTGTGTGTGCAAAATATGGGAAAGATAGGACATGTATTCACCAAGATACAGGATGAAACATTTATGACCTTTGACCCTAATTTACATACCCAAGATGGTGTCTGATCAAGTAGTTGTTATTTTATGAAATAATGTACGTGACATGAACTAAACATGTGCAAAATATGGGATTGATAGCCATTGTTGTTGTTCATCTATTGCACAGAAAGTAGTAGAAAGAAAGAAAAATAAAGAAAAAAATGTTATTTTATAGAAATTTGAAGGAGAAGCATAAAAAAATCAGAAAAAGATAAAGTTAGGAAGGGAGATTAAGACTAACTAAAGAAAAAGAAGAAAAAAAGTGTTTAAAAAAATGAAAAAAAAATATTGGCAGGGGTGAGCCTCGAACCAGGGACCTTAGGATTACGAGTCGGATGCGCTATGCAATGACCTATTTCATGCTCCATAGGCCCTGTGTATTAAGCAAAATGACGCTGCATCGAAGCCACGTGCCATTTTCAACCAAGTTTTTCGACGTGATGCCGACGTCGTATGAAAAAATGAAGGGCACACTTACGGTAGCCCAAAGTCTCAGCTACAACATACTAAAATCTGGGAAAAATTCACCGAAGCAAAAGTGAGCTAGTGCTCGAAAAAGAGAGTCATGTCAATTTTCACTGCCAGAAAAACTGCTCTCCCATAGAGATAACACGTAAACTGGTCAAATTCTACAAGGATACATTCAATCCATTTTTACGAGGCGATGACGTCATCCAATCAAAATGTTGTTTTTACATTAATGAAAGAACATTTCATAAGCTACAACATACTGAAATATGGGAGAAAATTGGCAGAGGATAAGTGAGATACGCTCGAGTAAACTTGTAATTTGATGACGTCATTTTGAAAATTTACTTTTTTTACTTTATTATAAAGAAATTTGATATCTTTTAATCATTTTGTCAGCATTGCCTACCCATGAAATGACATGTACAACTCATCAGCTTTCAATATATGTAAAGAAAATGGGGGGTCACCGTCCATCCTGACGAGTAAAATCGGATTTAAAATTGGCAGTTTTTTGGCATAGTTGCACTGTATATCGCCATTGACGCGCGCGCGGAATTTCAACTTTGACGGCCCCGTATGACGTCATATTGAGTCGGATTGACTTGAAACGTGGTATAAATATTCCTTGACATTTCAGACATGCGATCAAAGTGAAAAAAACTGGAAATTTCAATTGCATATGAGCTGTGCGTGCGTATATGCGCGCGCGCGTACGCGTCCGTCCGATTTTTTCAATTTTTCAAAAAATGCTCCAAATGGTCTGAAACGTGTGCAAAAAAATTTTGAGCTCGATTGGAGCATACAAATATTTCAACGCGCGCGTACGCGCACGTTTTAAGAGAAAATATGAATTTTGAGAACATGAGTAGAATGCGCATGATGTTAAATATATGTGACGCAAATTTCATTGAAAAATTCTATTTCATTAATGAGATATGATTGAGAATGTGTTTTCATATAATGACGTCATAGTGACGTCACGGTCGACTGATCACTTTGATTTTAGTTCGATTGCCGTCTTTGGGACACGATACATACATGGTATAAGTTTTAACTTGATAGGCATAGTACTTTCTGAGCTAACCTCTGCACAACTTTTGGGGAGAAATAAAGAAAGAAGAAGAAGAAGAAGAAGAAGAAAGAATCCGTACAGATACAATAGGTGATCCGAGAGGATACTCGGATCACCTAATAATAATCTGGTTATTTGATCACTAATATTTTTAGTACAACATTTGGAAACCTGACCTTCAACAAATGAAGTAGTACACAATGTCTCTTGTAGAAATATTGTCCAGCGGAAAGTGCAATAGCGTTCCAGAGACCCTCCCCCCCCCCTTAAAGTTGATACAGTATTTCAATATCTTACCCTCTTCCTTCAAAACTGGGACGCAATAACAGAACAGCTGATGCTATCACACACACTGCGATAACAACCACCGAGACATGATCGTTTTCTCATCAGAAATCATTTTCTCACTCAACCAGAGACCCTGTACTTTACTCCTGTCAAAGACATGTCCCATTTATCAAGGAAGATCTGTTTTCCTCAAACAAATTTCCCACTTATCAAACATCCATTTGATGCCATTGCCCTGCTTCACAATGGATATGAGACAATTATGGCCAACAAGAATGACAAAATAAAATTGCACAAGCTTGGTAGCGATCAATCAGTAGACTTTTGATTGTTGTGTGCTACTGTAACTGCAGTGGCTATTATCTGTTATATTCAGTATTATTTTTGCATGCAGTGATGTCCTACTGCCCTCCCCTACCCACAGGCTTTGTTTAGGGGTACATTATGTGACCCGCTACAACAAAAGGATCCTAAAGTCGCTGAAGGGGCGAGCCAAGCATGGCCCAGAAAAATGCTAGTTTCAGGCCTTTCCTTTGATCATTTAGCTTCGAAATTTCAGCAGATGATAGAAGATACATTTGACTACAAAATTATGTTAAAAACAGAAATCCGAACGTTTTGACAGATTTTAGTGATCTGACTTCAATTTCGATTTTCTCGGCTCACCCGTCAGCGACTTTAGGATCCTTTTGTTGTAGCGGGTCACATATATTTCAAAGTGTTTTCATTTTTTGGAAGTTTTGTGAGACAGCTGATATTTGCAGAATTAACATCTCACAAAGATATTATCTCCAATAACCAAAATACAATTTATCATGATTGTCTCCCGAGTATCACTCACTTTTCTCCTGAAAACTTGTAGTACCGGTACTTATTTTTCATTCTGTCACTGTGGTTCTCGATTGTGAATTCAACCACTCTTTAAATCGTTTTGCATGTCCCAATTTGTGAAACATAATGTGTCATGTGATATATGCCATATGTTATATAATACAGTAGTGGTAATGTAATGACAAGGTTAATATGCAATGCCATCAGAAGAATAACATCCAAACAATATTTGCACTAGCCTTCTCTCTTAATAAATGGTACGTCTTGAATAGACACAGAAATACTCTCAAACTTCTATATCTGATTTAAGACAGGCCTCACAATTCTTCAGGTCAGTTATGACAATGAGATATTGACAAGTCATATCATATTTTTAGATTTTTAATGTCTAGTTGTCAAAATCTATCCTGTTTTAGTCAACACCCCATCATTGATTCTCCTTACAACACAATGCTTCTTGTTAGATTTGATTTGATTTGATTAGATTTGATTTATTTATTCTGCATATGGCATCATTTACAATTCTTTTTTTTGCTCAATATAATCAAAAATGATATATACAAATATGATACTCATTATGGCTAGTTTCTACAATTTCAACAATTTTCATTACACATACATCTGTGACATAACTACAGTATAATATATTAGAGACAAAGTATGATTTAAAAATTTGTGTGTTTGTATATTTTTTTAAAATTGAATTATCGCATTACAATGTGATAACTGCTCTGAACATAACATCACTTGTCTTGAAGAAGTCACAGGTTGTAAACGTCATTCGCAAAGCATTATGGGTCATGTCCAGGAAAACGTCAAAGTGATCTGTCTGAAGTGCTGGTGTCATGTCATGTGTTACTGACATATGTCTTATCTTACCTTCAAAATTGCATGAAGAATGTACATGTTCAGGTGACTGGACAAGCCAAGAGCACTTGATGAAAGATGAAGTGCATGTGAGGACTATTTAATTTCTCCCAGCTGAAAGAGGGATGCAGTATGATCTTAGCTTTAGAGCAAGTTCTTTGACACAAATTGCTGCTGGCATGTGACATTTTCATCAAAATGGGGGGAGGAGAGAAACATGCAGACAGGGGTTTATCACCTTCAAAAATGCTGTGTCCTCTCTCAGGGGCAGAAGATATAAAGTGACATGTGTAGAAGAAAATGGCAGATTCTGAAATGGAGTAAACCTTGTCCTTTCTTATAGCATGGGTGTATGCAAAGGGGGGGGGGGGGGGGGTCGGGAGGGTCGTATGACCCCCCCCCAAAAAAAAAAAAATCAAATCAAATCAAAAGGTCCACTTTTTGTAAAAGACACATTTGTTTTTCGAGGGCTTTTTACCCTATGTACAACAGGAAAAAAAGTGACCAGGTGGTGTTCCAGCAAATTGTACTGTAGGAAGGTGTAGCAAGTCAACAACTTTTTTTAAATACAGTTTTCAACTTACTGATTTACAAACTTGTAAGTGACCAACACAGGTGTAATCACCAATTTTAACATAAATGGGTTTTTCTAAGTATGCCGAAAAGTCACTTTTGTATGCACCAAATGGCCCCATTTTAAGTTATAAAATTCAAAAACTCCCTACCATGGGAGGGGGGACACCCCCCCCCCCACCCTCGGTCGCTCCGCTCCCTAGCAAAGGTAAAGGTCCAAAAAATGTGATTACGACCTCCCCGCCCCGAAAAAATCCTTGATACACCCCTGTTTAGAGCCTGAGAAATCATGGTTTAGGAGCTTTCTTTCTTTCTTTCTTTTCACACGTCTAGTCACAAGTTGCAATCAACAACAATGTGTGTTATGCATGCATGCAGTTGTACCTGATTCTCACTGAACACCATCTCCAATATATTCATTGATACCATCGCTATGTAAACTGTAATGACTTTGTATGGCATCGTTATTGGTGAGAATGGGGCACGATGAGTCTTTTCAAGAACAAACTTGTGCACACCCAGGAACAGTCATGCATGCAGAAGATGGGGAAACATGCAATTGAGAACTATAGTAGCATTTTTCATGCTTGCATAATAAGACCAAGTGAACCATTTAATGAGTTTATAATTGTGACCATATCATGATTGGTTGCAGCAGGTTTAGTCTCCAATTAAAGGGACGCAGTCCTCACGAAATTAAAAAAAATATGTTGTTGTTGGTACCTCCAATGAACTACTTTCATCAAAAACAAACTTTCAAATCACCAAATGAGCTCGTACATTTCGGTTAAAAAAGTGTGACTCTGCAAATGAGCAAGTCTTGGCGGAGAGTCATACGTCATTGATGCACAACTCTTTCCAGCGGTGTTCTGCTCGTCATCCCTAGTTATTTATAAATACATGTTTACTATTTATTTTTATATTAATTGTATATATAAATAAGCTTGAAATATTTTGTTTGAAATAACAAAACCACATATTGTCACATTTTATGAAAAAATCAGATATGATCATTTTGAACACTTAAATTGGTTTTCTCTGAAGCACGGCTGTCAACTTGAGAGTAGGGCATCAATGACGTTGCACCTTTTGGCAGGCTCTTACACGATCGCTTGCAGGAATTATTTTTTTAAAATCGCGTAAGGAGACAATTTTTGATGTCCACGCGTATAAATTGGTGAAAGGTTATATTTTTTACTCTTCTTAATTATCAGTACAGTGAAAATCTCAGGACTGCTTCCCTTTAACCAATCACAGACAGAAACTGCACGACATGCAGGTCTAGCTGTCGTGTTCACATTCTTTTGGGCTTATTGCCATTAATTATTAAAGTATTTGTGCTCTTGACATGTAAAGTCTATCTATCATTTCACACAGAAGGAATTAATTTTGTTTCTCATGTAGGTATATGGATAAATCAATCATCCAAATGTCAAAACCCTGCCAAAGAGAAACATCTTTCCTCTCAAACTATATAGATGTTATCACTTTATTTTGTTATTGAAAGAACTCAAGCTGATTACTGCAAGAAGTGTCTGTAACTGGAGCTAACAGTTTGTGATTGTAACAGTTTGTTGTGTGCACTTAATCCCAGAGCCTAATGACAGTGTACAGTAAAAGCATGGCTCTTGTCAGCAAAACAAAATTAATATGAAGCCATAAGTGACACTTTAATGACAGCTTTCAAATCATTGCCCAAGGATTGTTGCTGCATTTTTTTTTTTGTCAGAGAGATAGGGATGGAGCAGCTACCTGTAGTCTCAAAAACATGCTATTCTGCTGGGGCCCAGTCAACCGTGAGAGACAAGAATGGATTTGTTCATCCCAATCTATCTGGTGTACAACAGGCTCCTTTATCCTCCATTGATCCCCGAGGTCTTCAGTATGAGAGACCTTTGTAATAGCTCATCGTTAACCATTTTGTAAGCCGCCCCATTATCCCATCTCCTTTTCTTTCATGCTGTTTTATTGGCTGGCTGGCTGTGATCCACATGGACATGCAGGTTCATGGGCATCCATTTCGTCTTTAAGGTGTGTTAACTGAGGTATGGGTCACAAGACAAAGGAGTGACAAGCTGCCAAGATTAAAGCTAATGGGTTTCACAACACCCCATTCAGAGACCGAATTGCCTTTGATAGAGACAGGATAGAAAGGGTGTTATAACTCTGGCCTTACAAGCCAAGCTGTAAATCTGATTCCAGCAAAGGTGTTAGTGGTATCATCACCTATAAAGGTCTGCAGATTTTGTTGTTGTTGTTGTTTGTTTGTTTATGTTTTTTGTTTTGTTTTTTGTTTTTGTTGTGGTTGGTTTTTTTTTTACAGGCTTGCTAGAGTGTATGTCAAGGTGAGGGTCTTTTCTTTGGTTAGCATCATGGTATTGTGATACACATTGCCATTCCAAGCATGATCATATTTTCCAGATTAAGGTAGCATCGTGTTACTTTGATGTGGCAGTGAGCATTTCTTACTGGTGCTAATTCATCCCTGATTACATATAAGGGCAATGAGGTCAGTTTTTATGATCAGTTTTGTTATATTTCGTACAAACAGAATATGCGGACCTAACGGAATTTGACAGGGAAATTTTAAAGTGTTTTTGGCATATATTTCAGTAGTAGGCCTTATATAATTTCCAGTCTCTCCCACCCTGGATGTGTTGTATCATTGCAATCAAGGTATGGTATGGCTATAAAGGAAATGCGCTTGATGCTAGTATCAGTCGTTGTAGTCAGGTGTACCATTTATTTATTTCATACATTGACAACAAGCTTTGGTCAGAATGATAGAGAGATGTCAATGTCTGTGTTTCTATATTTTTTTTTCTCAAAAAGTGTCATTACTTTCTCCAAGTATGATAGAAAATGGATAGAAGTGCTTTATGCTGTAATTACTGTGCCATGTTTGGATGTTGATGTGCCTTTCTGTCACTACGCTTGTTATGTCACTTGAATGAAGTGGTCTCTTTGTCTTATTCATTGTGCTATGTACATACTGGTAACTTCTTTATATAGCTACATGCTACCATGCTGATAGGATTCGTTGTCACAATGCCATTCTGTTCACTCTATTTTTTATTCGTTTTATTTTGTTTTAAAAAGTTTTGATAAACCCCATTTCATTGCACAAAACACATTGCCCAAGCAGTCCATTTCTACATAAACATACTATACATCTGTAGTCATGCTCCACACCCTAACCCTAACACATGATCATGTACACCATGGAAAATGGGGGGAGGATAAACACTTCTCACGGTTTGCCCGAGATGACTAACAACAGTCGACAAAAAGTATAAAGGATTCTGCCCTGAAAAAAACAACAACATAAATGACGCATCCTAGTCATCTAGTCGTAGCCAATGCGTTTTTGATAATAACATGCCCATAATCAGGTGTTCAAGGGTTACTCCAGCAATTTCTCGCACTGATTCCTTTTCTTTATGAAAGGGTGCAAGTGTTGCCATAGCCTCTGAATATTTACAGTGAATTCTTAAATACTGTCTTATGCAGCTTACATATAGGGCCTATATCACAACTCAGCACATGTCATATTGTTAATAATTGGACAGAAAGACCAAAAAGTTAAGTTGAATACTTAGACAAATGTGTGAAACTTCAAAAATAACAAAGTTACACCTTTCTACTTGTCAAGAAAATAAAACAGAAAATAAATACAAATTGTAGATGTATCTACAAACCACTAAATGACGACACACCAAAACGTTACAGAAGATACTTACTGTCATTGTAGTAGAGTACCTTCTTTGCTTTTATCCCATCTTTTGCTTTTTTTGTGTGTGTGTGTGTGTGTGTGTCAGGAAAAAACGGAGGTGTTTAAAGCTGTTCAGTTTGCTGTAGACCTTTTTTTTTTCAGTACCATTTATATGGGATTGATGATAATTTCACTTTCTTTTTTTATTAGCAAATATTTATCATTATGACGATATCCATATGACAGTATGATAATACTCTGTTAGAACAATTTCAGAGTTGATACAAGGTTTGGGATATATAGCGTTTCATTGTAACGGACTATTGCATCAATTCATATAGTCGAGACAGAGAGAGAGAGAGAGAGAGAGAGACAGACAGACAGACAGAGACAGAGACAGATTATATAATGTAAGTGTAGTCCAAGTGCTAATGTGTAATAGGATGTCAAATTGCATTTTCTGTTAACTATTACTGCCTCACTGTTGTTGATTCTGTTACATTCTCAACAGTGTGTTTTGATTTTTTTTTTGATAGCTAAGTACTTTATATACATCAGCTGTTTATGATGTATGAACAAAGGCGGTAATTAATTGATTGTCCCATAATTATTTGATGCAGGTAATAAATGTCATTTTCACGATGTCATCATTATATGTTTTATATATTTTGAGTAGGCAAATTAAATGACTATTGAGTGTGTCATGCAACAATGGTATTTGATAGAATTTAGATGTGAATGAGCTGGACAGACACTGTAATACATATTAATCATGCAAACGTATACTTTGTGTGTTAAATCGCAGCTCACCACAGTTAAAAGGACATGGTGATATCACAATAAGTTTGGTGCCAATAATTTCAAACATTAGATATGGAGAGGTCCTGTCATGTTATTCCACATAAGGTCCTTTCACACTTACAGTGGAATATTGCAGTATTTGAAATGCCGCAATATTTTGCGATGTGAATGCAAATACACCACAAAATACCTTGGTAAGTGTTATAATTCAGACTTTGCTCGAAATGTGAGCTTAGAGTGTGAATCATGTCACAAAGTAGCATCCATCACAGTATGGTGTATTTCTAACGTGATCTGACACATTTCCTATCTTTTGACCTTGAGGAGATACATGCATACTATGCAGTGCCTACCGCGGAGAGGTGTGCTTTCAGGGCAGAAATACCACGGTATTTCGTGCATGAGAATAATATCAATGGAAATACTGTGGCTGTGTGTATCTATAACTAGAGAGATAATCGCTTTTCAAAATGCATTTGGAATGGTGTTTGCGAAGGTGATTTGAAACGCGATTCTCTGGTGCCGCTTTATCTGACCATCATACAACCATGATTCATGTGTTGTCATTGCACAGTGGTTTTGTGCCGTTTGACCTGGGAAGTAAAGGTCAACTTGGTACCACCAAACATGCCTCATCATGCACATATAAATAATGGGCAGCGAACACAACTGGAAACAGCTTGGAGTTGACCTTGAGATACAAACGCATTTCAAAACGGCATTGCATTTATCTACTCACAGATGAGCTATCGTGGTCTCAAACACGTTTCAAAGTGCCCCTTGAATGGCATTTCTAAACACCTTTGAAAACATGGGTGCATAATTATGTCTAACCTCTGAAAATGCCTCGAAGGCATTAAGGATCCCAATCATGCGTCAGAAATTTTAGATAGATGCACCCAGAGACATCTATTACCGTAGTATTTTGGTCATGAGAACAGTGAGAACAAATTATCAAGGTATTTAATACAATGGTAATTTTAATGTGAATGCACCTTTTGATGATTATAATGGTATGTTGGTGGTGCTCACGTAAGGTGTGAACAATGCTTAAATAGTGTGTTTTTGTTCTTTCTTATGTGTGTGCATGAAGTATATGAAAAATTGTATGTGATACACATTTGTTTGCTGTGATGAACAAAGAGTTGACCAGGAATTCAAATTAATCAATTTCATCTGCTTCATCCAATCAGAAGACTTATTTCATATGCCTTGATTTCTGTACATAGCACATTTGGAGTGCCTTTTTTTATTTATTGTCATGGATTAAAGCAATTTTTCATACGCATATATTTTGTCAACAGGAAGAAGAAGAAAGAGGAAAAAACACCTACACAACTGACCAAAATGTTGTGTGTGAATCAAGTTGCTATTATCGATTTATAAGGTATATATTGAACATGTGCTATGTTGTGTGCATATAGATATTTGACAGTATATTTTCGTGATTAAAAAAAGTGTTGAGTTGTGTGATTTTTGTACAGGTAGGGGATGAAATAAATTATGTGTATATAATTTCGTGAATGAGCAGAAGATCAAATTTTAATAAGAATTTCATCCAGTGTGAATAGATATATAGAGAGACAGAGGTTTGTACGTGTACACAGTCTGGCCGCATCTCAATATAACCATGATGATTTGTGCGAGTGTGTCAAACTGTTAATGGCAGACATTCCCATGTGGCAACAGTAATAAACTGCCGGTGATCCACACAAGTATTCTCATATTAATCATTGGCGTATGAGTGCATTAATTCACTGTGTGTGTATATAAATTATATAAGTCTGGAAAAGAATTTGAATGTGCTGAATACATGCATACACATGCATGCATGCATGTGTGTATGTGTGTCTGCATGCGTGTATGTATGTTTGTATGTATGTTTGTATGTATGTACAGTATGTATGTATGTATGTAATATGCATACCTATGTGTATGTATCGTGTTGTGTGTATATGTGCATGTATATGTGCATATGTATGTACATATGTATGTAGGTGTTTGTGTGTGTATGAGTATATGTATGTTTGTGTGTGTGTACATCATTATAAAGGGGATAAGTTTGTTTTTGTTTCCAATAAAAATGTGATTAATAACTGATAGTGCTCTTCACTTCATACCCGAGAGCAGTTGAGAGTTTTCTGTTTCCACTTTGGTGATGATCAACTCTATTATGCTCAATTTGATTGATAACTTTGAAGAACTCTTGCACATATAATTACATAACCTTTCATGGTGACACTTGTAAGAGCTTTTAGATAGATAGATATATGAATACATACAAACACACACATATATATATATATATATTGTAACGAAATTCGGTGAAACCGATTCGATTTAACCGTTTCGATTATAATTTGTTATGATCGATTGTGCCTGTAGTATAGAAATGGGCGCATTATCGGAATGTTGGACAAACATTTTAATGTGGTAGTGCATTATTATGAGTTTTAACATTTATTATTAAATATGTGGTTACTTGTTTGTCGTGGACAAGTTTGGATTATCTTAATACCAACTCCGGTTTAGACCGATGATACATGCGGAATTATAGTAACCATGTACAAGAGATACTGTTAAAACGTATAGTCATTGTACGAATTTTGTAACCACGCCAACATTGTAAATAATTTGAACGACTACTGCGGGTATTTTCCGCGTCGCTCACGGCCGTGCGGGATTGCCTCCTCACTCCGCGATAGGAGAAGAGGCATATAAAGTGGCCGTTGTGTGACATAGTCCGCAACAAGTAGCCCGTGTATGATACATTTCCAATGTGTTGTTAATGTTCACTTCTATATGTAATAACCTGTACATATGTTCCTGAACTGCTGCCTTCACCGTGTCTTCTTGATGGTACTACCATGATGCAATAGCTTGAAGAGTTGGTGGTACATGTGATCCTGAGAAGACCAACTAGCAAGTCATTGGATTTCGGGTATATTAGTAATGTGACTTGTCGCATAGTCCGTGCCCAATCCAAGTTCCAGTCGTCGTCATTGGATTTCGGGTATAATGGTAATGTGACTTGTCGCATAGTCCGTGCCCAATCCAAGTTCCAGTCGTCGCCTGAGGAAGTTGGTAACGGTGCGATACAGCACTTTACCCCGTGCCATCAACGATACCTGTGCCACCATATGGTTGTGAAAGGTGTTCCACGTTAGCGTGACAGAGTTGGTAACAAAACTTGGTAGCAGAACTTGGCAGCAAGAGTTGGTAGCAGAACTTGGTAGCAAGAGTTGGTAGCAAAAGTTGGTAGCAAAATAAGTGTACCAATTTAACATCCTCTACAAGTGACGCTTGGGAGTGACATACTTTTAAGTGATGCTGAACTTGGTATGTGTGCCGCTTGTGTTGGTGAGCTGCTTCTGACACAACATAATACATGGTAGCATACAGACTAGTAGTTTTAATAATTTAGAGGGATCGTTGTAAACTGCAACAAAACGAACCCCGCCTACTCGGCCATCCTGACACGGCTCGCGGAGACATTTGTACAGACAGTCAAATACACTCTCTTAATTCACGACGAGAAGGCGAGTTCGTCACACATGGTGTCAGGAGTGGGATCCCTATTTGTTACTTTTGTATGAATTAATGTAGTTAACTGTGTTTTCATTATGGCACGCGGAACACCATTGTTGGAGTTGTCATTTTTGCTGGAGAGGAAGATTAGCGAAATCGACGACTTGATTGCTCAGGTGTCAGAGTGGGTGCACAAACAAACTGGAGTAGCACCAACTTCGGTTTCTAACTTACGCTGCTCACCGATGACACTTGGAGGGCGCCCTAACCAGTCGTCACTGTCACGCTCACCAGTGGTGTCACCTCAGCTGTTTGGAGATGCGAATAGAGAGGTGGAGTTGTCAGCTCCGCCATCGGCAAAGCTACTACCTCAGCAGCATCAAGCTCCAATGCAGCAGTCGCATTCATCTCGTACAAGTGACCAGCCTGTTACATTTGGAGGACAACCAGATGTAATGCCACACCAGTTTGGCCCGAACCAGCGACGTCGAACAGAGCTCTGGGACCAGAGACGTCATTATGATGTTCAGGGCAACGGAACCAGCAAACCGGCTGTCATACCAGATAGATATGATGGCAAAGGACCTGTGCTGGACTATCTTTGCCATTTCGAAGCTTGCGCTGGAGTTAACCGCTGGACGGAAGTGGAAGCTCTTCAATATTTGGCTGCCAGCTTGAAAGGAGCTGCTGTCAAAGTACTAGCACAGCAGACGGGACGTCAGTTGACGTACCAAGAACTCGCGAACCGCCTGAAGCACCGCTTTGGACCTGTTTCGCATTCAGAAGTATTCCTGGCAGAACTGCGTACCAGACGACGCAGACCGAAGGAAAGTTTGCAGGAGCTAGGACAGAGCATTCGCGAGCTTACATCCATGGCATATCCTGAATTCGAGGAAGCGGGCCAAGATAAATTGGCTCGAGGTCATTTTCTCGATGCTATAGTTGACCGGGATATCCGAATCGGCCTCTTCCGGACTCAGCCTCGTACGCTCGATGAGGCAATCCAAGCTGCTCTCAACACAGAAGCCTTTCTGCGGATGGAAAGTGAACGTCGACAGTATAACCGAGTCTTGTTGTCACAGAAGGAAGATAACGTAGTGGCTGTGAAGGAAGAAGGCACTGCTGACAAACCCATGGGGGTGTGTGAAAATAACACCACTCTCATGATCGAAGCAGTCAGCGATCTAATAAAGAAGAGGGAGAAGGAGCAGCCAGCGCCAGTGCCGAGAAAGGACTTGGCATTAAAGACTGAGACACTCCCTACAAGCGAACAGAAGGAGGACAGTCAGCCTTCTGACAACAAGGAGGACACATCCAAGGAGGGTACGAGTCCTCCAGACGACGGGTGCACACCAGCCAGAGAGGCATCCGAACCAGAGATATCTCAACCGCCACTACCTAGTTCCGCAGCTTCACTTCTGTCATCCACGTTCCAGAAAGGACTGTACGTGAAGTTGAACGTGAATGGGCAGGAGGTGATGTTTCTGGTAGACAGTGGTGCATCGCAGTCATATGTCTCAGAAGGAATGTACCTGCGAATGAGACCCGAGCGAAAGCCACCACTTGAACCAGTGACAAGCATCGTTCGTCAAGCAGATGGATCTCGGTTGAAAACAAAGGGACATGCAACCATGCAACTTCAGCTTGGCTCCTGCTTGTGCCATGTTGACTTGGTAGTAGCTGACATAAGAGCTGAGGGTATCCTTGGTCTGGATCTCTTGATTGGTCTGGAAACCACGATCGACTTCGAGAACATGCAGCTGCATACTCCATGGGTATCTCTCCCGTGTATAAACTATGAGAAACAGAAATATGCAGCAACGACAGCACCAACATTGGTAAAAGGAACAGAGGTAGCCAACCTTACCAGCCTTGCTGAGGACGACACGGAGACCACGCCTCTCGACGAAGGCCTATCTCAGAATCGTGTGCCGCCACATCTGGTGGACTTCTGTCACTGCAGTTGGACAGAAACTCCCCCAGAAAGCAATTCATCGGCATACCAGCTTCTGAGAGACGACTCAGAGGTGTTCTCTACAGGCCGAGCAAGGACACGTGTCAGCGTCAGCGCGACAGCACCAGTGGTTGCGGGAAAGCTACCTAGTGGACATCGCCGGTGTGACGACTCTTCCTCACCTGCACGCTATTCTCGGTCACCGGGAAGGCCACCTGATTATCTACCCCGATCGAGGAGCCGCTCACCTTCGAGGCACGCCCGTTCCTCTCGTCATACATCGGATTCATTCTGGCACAGCATGCCAGGGTGAAATGTGACATTTCTCGTGTCGACCCGTCTGCTGCAAGGGAGCAGCCAGGTCAGGAAAGCAAACGAAGAGACTGTTGAACTCTTAAATGATGAGTTTGTGACGAACAATAGTCGATGAAAGTTGGACAGCTTTGAACTAAAGACTGTAGTTGTCTCATAACGTTGTTATGGACTATATGTAGAGTTTTGTAAAGGAGCAAAACGTTCAGTAATTTTTATAGTAGTACATTTTTTTTGTCATTTTTGCTTCTTCATGTGTTCGGCTCCAGGGACGAAGCCTGCATGGGGAGGGAAGCCATGTAACGAAATTCGGTGAAACCGATTCGATTTAACCGTTTCGATTATAATTTGTTATGATCGATTGTGCCCGTAGTATAGAAATGGGCGCATTATCGGAATGTTGGACAAACATTTTAATGTGGTAGTGCATTATTATGAGTTTTAACATTTATTATTAAATATGTGGTTACTTGTTTGTCGTGGACAAGTTTGGATTATCTTAATACCAACTCCGGTTTAGACCGATGATACATGCGGAATTATAGTAACCATGTACAAGAGATACTGTTAAAACGTATAGTCATTGTACGAATTTTGTAACCACGCCAACATTGTAAATAATTTGAACGACTACTGCGGGTATTTTCCGCGTCGCTCACGGCCGTGCGGGATTGCCTCCTCACTCCGCGATAGGAGAAGAGGCATATAAAGTGGCCGTTGTGTGACATAGTCCGCAACAAGTAGCCCGTGTATGATACATTTCCAATGTGTTGTTAATGTTCACTTCTATATGTAATAACCTGTACATATGTTCCTGAACTGCTGCCTTCACCGTGTCTTCTTGATGGTACTACCATGATGCAATAGCTTGAAGAGTTGGTGGTACATGTGATCCTGAGAAGACCAACTAGCAAGTCATTGGATTTCGGGTATATTAGTAATGTGACTTGTCGCATAGTCCGTGCCCAATCCAAGTTCCAGTCGTCGTCATTGGATTTCGGGTATAATGGTAATGTGACTTGTCGCATAGTCCGTGCCCAATCCAAGTTCCAGTCGTCGCCTGAGGAAGTTGGTAACGGTGCGATACCGCAGCACTTTACCCCGTGCCATCAACGATACCTGTGCCACCATATGGTTGTGAAAGGTGTTCCACGTTAGCGTGACAGAGTTGGTAACAAAACTTGGTAGCAGAACTTGGCAGCAAGAGTTGGTAGCAGAACTTGGTAGCAAGAGTTGGTAGCAAAAGTTGGTAGCAAAATAAGTGTACCAATTTAACATCCTCTACAAGTGACGCTTGGGAGTGACATACTTTTAAGTGATGCTGAACTTGGTATGTGTGCCGCTTGTGTTGGTGAGCTGCTTCTGACACAACATAATACATGGTAGCATACAGACTAGTAGTTTTAATAATTTAGAGGGATCGTTGTAAACTGCAACAAAACGAACCCCGCCTACTCGGCCATCCTGACACGGCTCGCGGAGACATTTGTACAGACAGTCAAATACACTCTCTTAATTCACGACGAGAAGGCGAGTTCGTCACAATATATATATATATATACACACATGCATCATTGATTTTTTTTTTCATTTACATCATAGAAGTGCATGTGACTTAACTCATATATGAGTCAGGTTTGATGCAAACTTTTTATTGCCACCTTGCCAACATGACTCATTTCAAGTGCATGAACAGCTGTATTCAATATCCTTGAGGCACAATCCATCTACAGATACAGTGGGTTCATTAGAAAAAATGATGAAACCATATACAGTATCTATCATATATTATAGGGCCATATATAAATATTATTATTATTATTATTATTATTATTATTATTAATAATAATATTATTATCATTATCATTATTATTATTATTATTATTATAATTACTATTATCATTATTATTATTATTATTATTATTGTAATTGTTATTATCATTATTGTTATCATTATCATTGTTATTAAACACATGTAAATAAGTTCACATACCAGGCAAAATATTTGTGTACAGATATTTCTGTGAATTAGAAGTCAGACATTTTTGTGTGCTACCGTTACTTCACCTTTCACAAAATAGATTAGAATGAGCAGCAAGCTACAATACTAGTAGGCCAACCGAATATTTTACTTGAAGATTTCCTGTACATAGTGTATATACTGTACTAGCATGTTGTGTATCAGCTATCACTACATCATGGCCTAGGAAGCATGGTAGATTGGTTACAGTTTGTTACTCAAAAGGTTCGTTAATCTGAAAATGTAATAACGTTTGTTATTCTGAAGGTTAGATGTTCCAAAGGTTCATTAATCTGAAAATAAAATAAAGTTTGTTATTCTGAAGGTTTGTTGTTCCGAAGGTTAGTTATTCTGAAAGTTCATGATTCCAAAATGAAATAAGGCTAGTTATTCCTTGGGTTCGAAATTTTAAAATGAAATAGGGTTTACAATTCAGATTGTTTGTTAATAGGCCCTACATATCATCTGTTCATTTTCAGATTAACGAACTTTATTTAATTTTTGGATTAACAAACCGTCACTGGAATAACAAACCTTATTTCATTTTTTCAGATTAAGAAACCTTCAGAAAAATAACCTTTGGAATATTACTACTCCACAAATGTTCCGATTAACCGACTCTCTTTTCATTTTTGGATTAAAAAACTTCTGGATATCATAAGGAATTTGCATATTTAACAATAATGAACCTCCAGAATGACAAACCTCATTTCATTTTTGGATTAACAAACCTTGAGAAAAGTTAAAGGGATCATACAGTTTTGGTTGAGACTTAACTTCAGGTTTTTATCATTTTTTGGTGAGATAGTGAGAAACCTCGTATGAAATATGAAAGAGCATGTAATTCTATGAGGATTTCAATGTTTATTTGATGAAAATTGATTTTGAAATGGCTGAAATATCCAAAACAGAGCGATCCTAATAAAATGTGGGACCCACATTTCATTACGATCGTTTTGTTTTACTTTGTTTTTGGATGTTTCAGCTATTCCAAACTCGATTTTCATCAAATAAACTTTGAATTCCTCTTAAAATGGTATGCTCTGTACTATTTCATAAGTGTTTTCTTGGTATCTCGCGAAAAAGTTAAAGCCCAATTTTAATCTTCACCAATACTGTACCATCCCTTTAACATAATTCACTAGACCTACAGAAACCACTAGTTGCAAACAATCTAATGCTGGCATGGCTTGATTTTTTTTTTTTTGTTTTTGTTTTTTGTTTCTCGAAATGATATTTAGCGCATTGTCAATGTTGTTATGAATTTCTTTATATTTGCACTTTTATGAAAGAAAATTCAATTGATGAAAATTTCAGCCGGTACAATGCATTAGATCACATGAATTTGTGGCAGCAGCAAGGTCGACACTGAAGTTCCTTTATAGTAGTAATTAGTAAGTCAGTAAACTATAATGAAAATGGAGCCCAGAGGGAATTAAAGATTCCTTTTTAACATTTTCAAATTTTGCTATACCTTCGACCTTTCTATAGGAATTTTTCAGCACCGTATAGCTTGATTATAAGCAACCCCCTCCACAGTGAATGCAGATATCACTGACTTCTTGTACAAAACGAGAATGAAACCCAAAATGAACACATGAATTGAGGGAATATAGTAATATTAGTAGAACACAGCACAGTTTTAGGGAAATTGGACAATTTGTTCAAAAGTTATGAAATTTTAAAGTTTTGGTGCAGTCATGGCTGGGTGAAAAGACTACTGCAGTTCATGACATTACAGATGAACAGCAATACAGTCAAACCTGCCTTAGCGGCCACCTGTCTATAGCGGCTACTGCTAAATCCCCCGGAGAGAAAAGCCCTGTTAAAGACCCTGTGTATAGCGGCCACCTCTCTAACGCGGCCTGCGGCCACAAATTTTGTTTCCCGCGGGAGATATTAAACTGTCTATAGCGGCCAAAAACCCAATGGAGCCGCAGCCAAGCCGATAATTCAGCATGTTTTTCTGTTTGGTAGCCGTGCGGGCAACGTTCAGTGATCGCTACCGCTGCATTCATCCCTCATTCAGTCATAATAATGCACGATTCTTCACGACAATAAACATGCTAAGCTGTGCAACAATTTCATATACACCGGCGTGGTTAAATGCATGAAACACACGGTGTATGCACACGTACACACATCGTCATGTACATGTAAGGATACAACGATGATACATGTACATGTAAGCAATGCACACAAAGTTGGATTACCTGTCTATAGCGGCCACCTGTCTATAATGGCCACTTTTTCCGTCTCCCTTGGGTGGCCGCTATAGACAGGTTTGACTGTATAAAGAAAATATAAAGAAAAGTCAGAATATTTTCACTTTTCTAACATAATAAAAGAGCACTTGACTTACCTGTTTCAGAAAGCAGGTGGAATAACATTACCCATAAGAAAGTTCAGTAACATGCTGAGAACTGTGTACTTTTCAGAAAAAAGAAATTTTGTGGAATTCTCTTTATATTTTCTTTTATTGTTGTACATACATGATGCCACGAACTGTAGTAGTCTTCTCATCCAGCCATGGCTGGACCAAATTCATAACTTTTGAATTGATCATCCGATTTTCCTCAAACTTTGCTGATGTGTTCTACTGATATTGCTGCATTCATTCAATCCACATGTATATTTGGGTTTCATTTCCCTTTAAGCCTGACCGCCATGAGTACTGAACAACAAATTAAGACTTCATGAAGCTCACATATGAGCTCATTAGCCCCATGTATTTGTGCACATTAAGCCTTGTCATTATGTGTTTTATTACAGAAGAATGGCATTTGCCTGTCTATAGTCATGTTCTGTTTGCTAAAAAAATAAAGGAGAAGAAGAAGAAGACAATGAAAAAAAGGGATATTAATCTGTGACAGCAGTAACATAATACAACTACTGTAAAACGAGAAATGTTCGCGTGCATTTTGATTTCGTGAATTTCGCGAGCGCCAAGATTCGCGAAATTAAAATGCACGCGAAATTTCTTATCTACACTATATGCATTGAACGCAAGAGGCAATTCGCGAAAATTTCTTGCCACGAAAAAGGCCGTCGGCTCCAATTCGCGAAAATTTCGTGCCGCGAATATATCATGTTTTACAGTATATGAGTTAATCACGTAATGTCAAATTCTAATCAATGAATGGTGAGAAATACAAAATGTTGCACTTTTAAAACAAATCTGAAGTTTGTTGTTTTGGTGTTTGAATTTACTTATATGTACACATATGACGTATATGCACACACATAGACACAAACATACACAAGCAAACACACTCACACACACACATACACACACTCATCTATATATCACACACACAGATATACAGATGCGTCTTGATACTTTGCAATTTCAATTTTCCCCGAGTGGCTAAAAGGCATCAAAATAAAATTAACAGCACAGCTGTAGTGGGTCCATTGCTACCACTAGTACAAGATTGTTTTCATTATTTCTTTAACTCTTTATGTGCCACGTTCGCACGTCCGACTCAGTCGACGGCATGCCAACTTCGCATATTCCGCTCAAATGTAAAGACCTGCCTAAACCCATTGATAAATCGCCAAATGCCACAATACAATGAAAGCGTTTCTCGCGATTCCGTTCCTCTCGTCTATAATTTGCATTACATTTGGTGATTGATTAAAGTATTTCATACTGGATTTGCGTGCAAATTCTAAGTTTCTCTCGCTGCTTTGTGTGCAAAAGTCATGCATTTACAGTAATGTAGCTACTGGGCATTTGAAAGAAAAACAATTATAAATTTGTCATAGAATTTACATCAATGCAAAGCTTGACATTTTCTCTACAACTTTGCTCACTTTGTCTACAATTTAACAGAAATCTATAAAAGTTATGTAGATTTGAAAAACAGAATGTTTTCTCAACTCATGTCTACATTGGTGTCTCAGAATAATGTGGCACACGGGGGGGGGGGGGTTTCCACCATGGCACATAAAGAGTTAAACTGCTTCCACCAACTGCTAACAGTCAGTGATAAGTTTTGAATAAGAGCCACAGAGGTGAGTGTGATGTAGATATGAATCCCTATGCTACCCAGTTTTCATATGCAAAAACCAAAATGCAAAAACCAGTATATCCAATGTTACAAACTTGAGATATGTGAGATTGAATCTCCTGAAATACAAAAAACAACAACAAAATAATGATAATTATAAGTAAATATATATATATATGTGTGTGTGTGTTTGTGTATGTGACTTTAATATCTTCTAAAATATTTCTTGTGTAATGATTGTAGCAATGATGAAAAGATTCATTTTTTTCTCCATTGATGATGACCTTACATTAAAAAAATGGTGTTTATCTGCCTTTGCATTAAAACTCTTCATTCATACTTAGATTAGGTTAACCTGCTGGATTTGGAAACCCACAGAGATCATGCATGAAACCTACACATATGCAATGAACACATATGCTTAATTTTATAATACAAAGTAACATCTGGATGGGGAAAAGAAGGAAAAGGCACAAGAAAGTCTTTGTGTTCTGTCACAGAAGAAGAATCTACATCAGTCATAGCAACATGTCCAGCTAAATTAAGGTATTCGCTTACCTGCACATCTTTGCAAATCTATATGTGTGTATATAATTTTCAAAGACCTGAATTAAATTATCACCATCAAATTTTCTCAGATATAACAATTTAGCAGAGGTTACTTCTTACAGGGAATGGGAATTATTCCATCTCAGTCACTATGAGAGGAGAGACTGAGCAGTTCTCACGTAGTCCTATCAACAAAGTACAGATGTGAGAGATAAGGACTTTTAGATTCTATTTGCCTGTGTATTCTAACTAAATTCATTGTTCCTCAAAAGCATATATCAGTAAAGAGTTTTACGACTTCAATATTTCTTCTTGTCAAATACACCAAAACTGTGGACATTTTGTTTGTTTGGTTTTATTTAATCCGGCTATCTTGAGCCAGCTTGATTATTGAAAAAAAAATCACTCTTAGATTGATAGCCAATCATGTTAAACTATGGATTTTATGTTGAATTATCAAAATACAATATACAGTTATTCATATCAGTGGATATAATATAGATTATGCACTAATAACTAGGTGCATTTGACAAAATATGCTGTGAACATCGACTGAACTGAGATGTTTGCAGTGTTACAATCACAAATTAATAATTTACACCCAGACTTTTCTTCGGTAACGTGGCGTTGGATGAGGAAAAAAAAAAACCCCACGAAACAAACAAACAAACAAATCAAGTAGGGTGGTGCTTGTTGGAAAGCACCAAGAAAACACGGCGAACGAGGGGGGAGAAAAAAAAAATGAAAATGAAAGCGCCCTCTTTTGGTTAATTACCGACACGCTCTCTTCCGTGTCGTTTTCCGCTAATGTAGTACGGTAGTGGGTGTCTTTTTCTGTCGGAAATTTTCGGAAAATACGCGTATTTCTGGAACATTTTGTCACCATTTGGATTCTTATTATCGTTGTGTTGACTCTTGGGTAAGCATAGGTGAGTATCCACCTCTTCCTCGTCGCCATGGAAGGCGAATCTAAGCAGCGATCGCAGCGTAATCGGCGGCGTGAACGAGCACAAGAAATGAAGCAGCAACAACAGCGGCAGAGTCAACAACAGAACAACGCGGGCAGCGGCGAAGATGATGAAGACAATCCCCCTCCCCCTAGGGGACGTGAGCGCACAAGACACAGGCCCAAAAGGCGAAAATCGTCTCGCTCGAGCTCTGGGAATGATGAGGACATTATCGATGGGTTTGCAATTTCAAGTTACTCGTCTTTAGATGCCTTAGAGGTGAGTCCTATCACATTCTGTTGTTTATTGGAAATCGTGGTGACCAACCCGACATTATTAGAGCCCAGACCCTCGAACGCAAGAGGAAAAGACTTGACAAAGGCTGGCTGGCTGGGAGTGAGTCTGTCTGCACTGTGTGTAATTACCTGACACCAACATTGCAGCTGTTAATCACCGAGTGTAGATGTCTAGGCCTATATTTCCTATAGACACTTGCGACACAACATGGCAGTGAACGGATGATCATGATGATAATTATATCTGTGGAGTTGTAGCGAGAAATTTTTAGAATGAAAAATTGTATTGGTCGAGGTTCATTGTATTTGTGATAGGACTTTTAACGTTAGTAGATGTGTCGTGTGTAGAATACTGTGCGTGTGTGTGTTTGTGCAATGTGTGACAAAGACCGTCTATGTGTTAGAGAATTCGCGAATCTACTACTCAGAAGTGTTCTAGGGTCTATCTCTACGAAAAACAAGCAGGACTGTCAGGAGTGCCAAGTGTCACTGTCGTGCCACCAAGTGAGCTGTAAGTTTAGATGAACTAAACGTTCGTGTCTATTCAAATCACCTACACTATATTTAATTTTAATTTGTTCAGTGTTGTGTCAATATTTTCATTGCTACCAATGCAAGATATGTTGCTACCTACAAATGCTGTATGCTGATGTAGATCTACTTTCGTATCCATGTAGATATCTGGAATTTCACTGAACTAAATTGCACCAAAATGACAGGATATTACAAAATGTAATAGCCTATTTCCAGCCACTCACTTGTGTAAATTTGAACCAAATTGGTTACTGGGAAGTATCGGTATCGACGTTGACTTTCATGTCATAGCTCAAAACAACTTGCTCTTTGCGAGCAATTCCTGTGTACGCTGCATGCACAATCTGAAACTGAGTCTGAGGCTTACCGCCGTCTTACCGCCGTATTATGCAACAACTATTTCAAGTACTTACTAAGTAACTAGGAGCAAAAGAAAAAAAAAACATCAGTGTACACACATTTCGTGGCAAGTTGAATGAAGTGGGATGAGAAATACTTGGGTTTCCTGGATCGCACAAGACCACAGACAGACAGACAGACAAACACACACACACACACACACATGCATTTCTCTACAACTTTTTTCAACTTTCTACAATTATTGGACTTTAATTTTGTAGCTCCCATATTGAATCCCTATCATATGATATTGAACAGCTAACTTCAGTTCTATATTGTGCAGGCAGTGTACGCCACAATTTCTCCTGAAGAATGAATTTGTTTTGAGTGACGACTTGAAAGTTTACATCAATATTGACACTTTCCGACAAAAGATTTTGTTCAAATGAACATGAGTAATTGGAAAGAAGCTATTAAGTAGTGTAAAAGTGGATATTTTCGTGTGAGTAATTTTTCGCACTCTGCCGAGTAAGATGAATTTCGCATGTTGTTAATTCTGCGGAATCAAAACAGTACATAGCTGTACATATAACAAGCAAATAATTGTCCGCTTCTGTTCCCATGCTAGGTTCTGGTTGCACGAAAGTTTCCACACTGCAAAAATTTACATTTTTACAGTACATCCTGTGATTCTGATGCGATATGGTTCTGTGAAATTCAAGATATCTACATGGGTACGGAAGTACATTAGCGCCCAATGTTTTTCATCATTGGGTAAATCCTTTCACAATTTTTGTGATCTCCTTTGAGATATTTTCCTGTGTAGTTTGCACTTTGAAATGTGTCTTTGTGTGTGTGTGTGTATGTGTGTGTGTGTGTGTGTGTGAGAGTGTGAGTGTGTGTGTGAGTGTGTGTGTGGGGGGGGGGGAAGAGGTGGAATTTGGGTCAGGGGAAAAGAGAAAGCAAGCTGTCTTATTTACATATAACTCACCTATGATATTTATGATCATAATTTTTGCTTGAATAGAGAATTCATCTTTGCATGTCTTTGCTGTCATATTTTACTTGAAGCCTTGCTGCTACAGTAGGCCCTTTTAAATTGCTAGTCAGAATCATGAAAAAAAAATGCACATGTACAATTGTAAGATTGTACATTCAGATGTAATTCAGTTGTAATCTAAACCGCTGATATATAACCACATGTTTGTACATATGCTTTGAATACAGTTTATTTGCTTTAAAAAAAAAAAAACAAAAAAAAACTTGTACAACAGCTACACAAAGTTATTTGATATCATTGTAAAGAGCAACATGGCTGATTCTACTATGATTAATATTTTGTGCTGTAACACGTTTTTGTTGTTTTTGTTTTGCACTTTACCAATACTACAAGAGGTTGTAATCATACAGTAGGTTGTCCTAAATAGACAAGTATAGTGGTACATGTACACCTTGTATACTATTACCCTGTTATTACTGCATGAATGCATTGTTCAGAGTATTATAAAGTCATCTCTCTTTGTCAGCATTTTATGATACTGTGCAATCAAATGATACATGACACTGATGCACACATGAGACTTACAATACATGTAGCTTCCATACTCTGCATAATGAAAAGTATTAATTCTATTATGAGGACAAGTAATTTGAAAAAGGGATAAAAAAAGAAAGAAAAGTAATGGCCGCATACTACATGTGTACATTGTAGACAATCAGCAATTGATTGGTTGGTTCTCATCATCCTGCAGTTTACTTAAAACAAACCTAAATATGAAATACTGCACAATGTATGATATTAGATTACATCACTACAAAAGAAAATGTTACATTATCAATCGTGAATTCATTTTTTCTCTCTTGTTTTTCATTGCTTAAATTCTGAGGCATAAAGCGTAATTCTCCTGAGTACAGTATTGGTCAGTTTCTTGCATAGGTACTGCCCTAGCTGCTCAGTCATGCACAAAGAAGCAAGCATTCCCCCACAGCTATTGCATTTTTTATGCAATGTACATTTACAAGACGATACCAAATGTAACCTGTAGGCATGTGATATGCATGTGCTGATAGAGTTGGGAGGTCTTTGCAAAAATATTCATGTTCTTGGAACTGTGTGTCATGACACTTTGGCAATGAGGATGTACATTTGTAGCTATTTTGAAGCCTACCCAGGAAGAGAGAGAAAGAAAATGTCTTTGAAGATGTTTACAGTACTGTTGAAATGTCCCCATCCCCAAGGAGATCCTGAGAGCATGCATTCTACCTGGTAACAGTACCAAATGTTTAGCACAATGGACTAGAGTTGGTGGCTTTATGTCAAATATACATTACAATATAGGCCTACTTTATAGCCAGAAATTTTACCATACATTTTAATTTCGCAAATTTCACGAGAGCCGAGATAAATTTGCTGAATTAAAATGCGTGCGAAAGTTCTTGTCTACACTATACATGCATTGAATGCCTGTGGTGGCAGTTTGCAAAAAAAAATTAATGCTGGGAAAAAGACAATCAGCTCCAATTCGTGAATATTTCATGGTAGGAATATTTCTGGTTTTCCAGTAATACTAATAAGGACTGTCATAGTGTCTGGCAATATGCAAGTGTAATGTGCCGTGAAGGAAAACAACAAGCAGTGTTTTAGTCTGATGACCAAGAGGACTGCATGTATTTTCAAAGCACTCATTGAATGCCATGTTGTTTGTAATGTTGTATGGATATTTTACTGCCATTTTGTGTGTTTATTGTTTTGTGTGAAACCCATGTGGTAGAATGTATATTATTTTTTTTAAAGACAGTCATCCATTTTTTTTCCCACCTAGTGCACTGTTGATGAGATACTTTGACCTTGTCACAGAGAGAATTACATTATATGAGCAATTACACAAACACAAACATTGGTTTGATATGTTGTATTTTGAAGTTTGTTATGTTAGAAGATAAGTTGTGTTCATCAACACGTACAAACTGTAGATAAATGCATTTCGTAATAATGCAGCAATACATCTGTTTTATGCAGCAAGATGGAAACCCGTACTACATCACTGCACTGTCTCATATCTGAAACATACATGTGGACTTGATGTACTCACCTGACTAGATCAGATAACATATGATGTGCATGCATTTATTATGATGGCCACTGAAGCAGAAGACATGATTTGAACCCATGTGCCAAACGGAATGTCATATTAATGTGGCATGAATCACTTCAAGTACTGTTTGTGGAATCAGCACTGTTTTTACTGGTATTTGCTGTGAGGTTCATGGGAGTACATGTGTAAATATCTCTATTTGATTTATCTTCATGTAAGCAAAGCATATTACATACAATATACATTGGTAGCTACAAACTGTGTAAAAGAAGGTCTACAGTAGCACAAACATTTCTGACAATATTCAAAGGGAATGTTGGTCAAAAATGGATGAGGTGCCGTAAAGCTCAGACTAGCCAACCGAATATATCACTAATATTTTGTCTATATCGTCCAAAGTGGTACCTTTCATGTAGGTTGCATGAGGACTGCACAAGCTTTCAGAAAAATCACATGAAAAACAGACAATATGTTGATTGTCCATTTATTATGCTTACAGATTTGTGTGCTACTTGGCCACCTGTAGATAAACGTTTGTGAGTGAGACATGTATGGTATTGACGTACACATCTGTAGGCATCATGTCAGATATATGAGATAACATTCAAATGTTGCTATCACAGGTCAGATATCAGTAAAAACTTAAGAAGTGTGTTGCCATCATCTCACTGCTTGTATTCAAAACAGCATTCCCTTTGGGATGCTTGTACACATGATACAGCCCTTATACTGACAGCCAACATTTGTTTTTCTAATTAAATGATTAAATAATATTGTGACCTTCTCTACATATACAAGTAGGGCCTACATGTAGGAACATACAATCATGTCTGGTGTGGACATGTGAATATATTTTGAAGGAAAGTGAAGGGATTTATACACTGTCAAGAGTTATTTTGCTTTACATATGTTGGGCAATTGGTATGCTGGATCTTCATGTGTTGTATACACCTTGAACTTTCCTAAATGAGCCGACTATAATGTGTTGCAGTTCACTCTTACCACGTGCTGTCCTCTATTCCCAAAGCGTGCTTCGACAGAGCACATGATTCATTCCGCCTGAGAAGATTGCCTTTTAGCACATGCAAATAACACAATAGTTTTTGCCTTGATTTGTGCACTGAAGCGTAGGGCCAACAGGAAGAAAGGCTGTAACGTAATGTAAGGCAAATATCAGAAAGGGAACTGTGTCAATAGCCCTTCTTGATAAAAGCCTTTGAATTAAAATGAAAGAATGTAAATGTTTATTGACTTGTCCAGTAGTACACATTCTCTCCCCTACTTGTCTGACACTGTACAATGTATGCCCCAAAAGCTATATTTACCAATGATCATATATTTCTTTGCAAAATAATGAGTAGAAGCATTTTATGTGCATGCAGGGTCATGTACCATCAGTCATACATTTTATGTCCCATTTCTTCAAACAGTAATAGATATTTATGACCACTGCAAAATATAATTATTGTATGATCTTCTGACATGAACGGTAGCTGCATTCCAACACCCAATCAGCTGATAGTATTTAGATTATCTTGTTTGGGACTGTGTTTATTGTAACTTATAAAAATTTTAACCTCCCAGTGGAACACATCCCTCCCTGATGCCTCTTTTGTTCACAACTCCCAGAAGAGAACTCACGTGAGCCTTCAAATGCTAGAACATTATAGTCCTATCTAAAATTTGTAATATTTGTGTTTATTGTAACTTATAAAAATTGTAACCTTCCAGTGGAACACATCCCTCCCTGATGCCTCTTTTTGTTTACAACTCCCTGAAGAGATCTCACGTGAGCATTCAAATGCTAGAACATTGTAGTCCTATCTAAAATTTGTAATATTGTGTTTTTATTCATTTACCTCACAATGATGCATGCTGTTAGAATTATCCTTAATTGCCTTGCTTTCCCATACTTATTTACTTGCAGTATTTTATTAGTGACTCTTGTATACAATACACATGGATCACGGTACAGAAAGACATTCATGTAGAGCTCTGGACAGGAAATATTTTGGTATGTTAAAACCAGCTGTGACCGAAGTTAATACCTGTGCTCTAATAGGACATTTGTCATGTACTTCAGGTTGTTATCTATGGATGCATATAAAAATCTAAAAATTTTCTGAAGCAGAATCAAGATCCTAAACAAATTTTAGCCATTTTTGTCCCCGCCGAACGAGTTCGAGCAGGGGACTATGAAACGGGCTCCGTACGTGTGTGTGTCCGTGTGTCCGTCCGTCCGTCCGTCCGTCCGTCCGTCCGTGTGTCCGTGTGTCCGTGTGTCCGTGTGTGCGTCCGTGTGTGATCAAAATCTTCAATTTGCTACTTCTCTGTCATTTATGAGCCAATTTTGATTCTGTTTGCTTTATATGATAGCACTACATGGGAGCTTTGAAACTTCTACACAGAATTTCAGTCGTGACCTTTGACCTTGACCTTTGACCTATATTGTACATTTTGCTACAAAATGCTACTCCTTCGCCATTTCTAACCTGATTTCGATTCCGTTTGCTTTATGTGATGGCACTAGGTGAGGGCTTCAAAACTTCTACACAGAATTTTGACCTTTGACTTCTTTGACCTTTGACCTTGATTTTTGACCTGTATTGTACATTTTGCTACAAAATGCTACTCCTTCGCCATTTCTAACCCGATTTCGATTCCGTTTGCTTTATGTGATGGCACTAGGTGAGGGCTTCAAAACTTCTACACAGAATTTTGACCTTTGACTTCTTTGACCTTTGACCTTGATTTTTTGACCTATATTGTACATTTTGCTACAAAATGCTACTCCTTCGCCATTTCTAACCCGATTTCGATTCCGTTTGCTTTATGTGATGGCACTAGGTGAGGGCTTCAAAACTTCTACACAGAATTTTGACCTTTGACTTCTTTGACCTTTGACCTTGCTTTTTGACCTATATTGTACATTTTGCTACGAAATGCTACTCCTTCGCCATTTTTAACCCGATTTCGATTCCGTTTGCTTTATATGATGGCACTAGTTGAGGGCTTCAAAACTTCTACACAGAATTTTGACCTTTGACTTCTTTGACCTTTGACCTTGATTTTTGACCTATATTGTGCATTTTGCTACAGAATACTACTCCTTCGCCATTTCTAACCCGATTTCGATTCCGTTTGCTTTATGTGATAGCACTAGGTGAGGGCTTCAAAACTTCTACACAGAATTTTGACCTTTGTCTTCTTTGACCTTTGACCTTGATTTTTGACCTATATTGTACATTGGCTACAAAATGCTACTCCTTCGCCATTTCTAACCCAATTTCGATTCCATTTGCTTTATGTGATGGCACTAGGTGAGGGCTTCAAAACTTCTACACAGAATTTTGACCTTTGACTTCTTTGACCTTTGACCTTGATTTTTTACCTATATTGCACATTTTGTTACAAAATGCTACTTCCGGCGGGGACATATGTTACGCACCGCGTAATTTCTACTTTTCCTTGTTGGGCAATAGATTAACGCATCCATGTTTTCAAATGCATTTAGAAACACTGATTTGAAATGCATTTGAGACCACAATTGCCTTTCTGAGAGTAAATAAATGCGATGCTGTTTTGAAACATGTTTATAGAAGTTGCCATGGTCAACTTCCATGCAGTGTACAACCTACAGGTTACAACAGGGGCCTCAGTTGACCTCTGCTTTCCTGGGTTGAACTGCGCAAAGCAGCTGCACAGTGACAACACTCGAATCGCAATTCGGTGATGGTTAGATAAACGCGGCACCCCAAGAATCTTGTTTCAAACCATGTTCACAAACGCCATTCCAAATGCATTTTGAAACGTGATTCTCTATCCTGAGTTAGATAAATGCAGCTTGAAATTGTGCTTATGAATACTATTGATTTTATCATGACCTTCTACTTCTTACAGTTGAGGTAGGAGTGATTATTGCCATGAATTATTGTGCAATTTAGTTTCTCCCGGATAATAAAATAAATTCTTGAGAGACTAAGCGAGCTTATTTCCCTCCACAGAAACACAGATTATGTGTATTTTTTTCGTGAATAATGTGCAGAGATTCTCAGCATCTTAGCAGCACATCTTTTAAATTCTTCTCTGATATGAGATCTCTCAAAACCAGAAATGACAACACAGGATGTTTTTGAACTCTTCAAAACTGTTTGTCTATGCTGATATCACATTAACAGACTCTTCAACATGTTTTCACTTCGGCTGTGAAGTGGATAGTAAGACAAGCATCATTTGTACAGACATCTGCCTCATATTAATCATCTTATACTGTACATGTATCTGTGGTCTTTAGGAATGAGCCATCTTTTGGAAAGTTTCTTTAAGAAATAATTGATCATGTACATGTATGTAATATAAATTCTGTTGACATTTTTCATGAGGATTGGATGGAAACAATAATTACCAAGATATCTGCATAGATAGAGAACACTTTTGTGAGTTACACAAATTCAAATATTTTTGATATTATGCTGGCATAATATGTTGTGCAGTGGATGTTCTGTGGCCTGTACACATTGCCTTGAATAGGAATACAGATCGGTGTGATCCTCCTTTGTTGGCAATTGTCCATCTGTACAGCTACTTGCCATCCCTTAATATGTGAGAAGTTTGGGAAGCTCGGGATAAAGTCAACTGTCTACCTTATTCAAACATACTTCTGTCTGTGAGTCCTTCCAGGAGCAAACATTAAATTTAAGGATTCATGTGAAAGGTGTAGTAGCTAGAAAAGAAAAAGGGGGAAAAAGGGACCCTTTAGATATGGGAGAGCACTCTTCTCTGGACCTGATCTTCTCACAGAAGTTGATGGGCCCTCACTAAGCCCCCTGGTGTTTTGCCTGCAGACACACAGAGCTCTCTCTGAGCACCGATTCCTGTTGAATTGACTAAATGGCGTGAAAAGTGGGCAGCGATTGCCGCTTATTATTCAAATGAGCCGCTCGTACCTCCCTAGCTCTCATCAGTCAAGCACCACCCACCCACCCCTCTGTCACCCCCCCCCCCTTCTCCAGTGGAAGGGGACATGGTTTGGGTGCAGTGTGCGTGTGTATGTGTGTGTGTGTGTATGTATGTGATTGTGTTCGAGATATATTCAGAGATTTTGTTGTGTCTAGTTATCTCCCCTCCCCCTTCTCACCGTCCCATACATGTAGCTCCCCCGATCTGATTTTCTGCACAAGTAGCGGCATGCGTTTCTGCCAGTGCCTGGCTATTGTCCGTATTGTCTACGCCTCTGGTTTCTCTCCCTTCACTCTTGCCTCTTTTCTCTTTCGCTGAATTCAGCGACTGCCGGATCTATAGAGAATAATGCTCGCCGAGAAAGGGCGTAATTGATTAATTGATTCCAGTTTCTGCCAGAGTGCTCGCTGCACACACACCCCCAAACTTGAGACAGCCCTCTTCTCAGCTCAGCGCACAGTTTGGTGGTGTTTGGTTTAATGATATCTCATTCCATTCGTTGTACTGGCCTCTCCAGTTTCACACACCCTCGGTCTTCTGTTGTTTTCCCTCGTTCATTTTTCCTTGGTCAAGTGCCAGTAGCACCAAGAGGTTTTTAGGCCTTTGGTTTTAATCTGTTAGGATTCACATTGTGTGTGTGTGTGTGTGCGTAACGCCCAGAACTGTTAGATGGTGCATTCTTACTGTGCCCAACTGACTTTATTGACACTAGGCAGTTTGATGTTGTGTGTGTAAACCAATTGTTTGCACAGTGTAGCTTTGTTACTCTGCTATTGATTCATTGATTGGCTTGTCTATAGCTGATAAATGAAGCTTTTCTTCTGCCATTTATTGCTCCTCTATCCACTGTTAAATGCGTAGACGTGTTTATCTCAAGTAGCTGAACTCATTCTAGCCTTCAGCACCACATTGCCTTTTGGAAGGGAAGGAGGAGTCCATTCTAAAGGAGGAGTCCATTCTAAAGGTTGCTGTGACATTGTGCATTAAGAGCTGAAGTGGAAATGTCAGTACCTTGATTGCCATGTTCTGTGACATGGTGCAAATAACCTCTCAATGCAACATTATAAAACAAGTATTCTACTAGGCTGCTGTGAATAAACAGTAACTCTTGTGTTAACAGCTGTCTTTGCCATTGATATTTATTTCATGGTAATGGTTTAGTGTACTTTCACACATACAGAAAGATATTAAATTTCTTAGGATTACCCATCCTACAATGTATTTTCAAGGACTTTCTTTTGGCATTTTAAAGTGGACAGAAGATGATTGTAATGAATGAGGTAGATTAACAAAGAGTTTATTTTCTAAGGAGCATAGGGTTAAAATGCGGACTGTATGAAGAATTACCACATAATACATTGTTACATGTACATGTACAATAATGTTTACATGTCAAGATGAAGAGAGTGTTGCATGTTCGTCAGTTGAGAATGATAAGGGCGTTACAATGTAAGTTGCCACTAAACCCATAGTGTTCGAGACAACTTAACGCCCTTCTCATTCTCAACAGACGTATTGTCATAATTTGTGAGTGTAATATTATGCGAATTGGGACTTGTAAGACAATTTCCAAAGTGAATTCACAATCAAGAGTGTGACAGAATGATAAAAGAGAAATAGAAATTCTATCTCTTCTCAGGAGAAAACGTGCAGTAGTGATTTCCTGCCCTTGATTAACTTTTAGCACATTTGTGTTATGGGAGGTGATGTAATTTCGTAGAGATGAATAGCAGAAATAGCGTCTATTTCAGCTTCCACATTGGGGTGCTGTCAAGATGACTTGCTGTTGTAACTGCAGTAGATTCCTTTATCTGTGTCTTGTTTTGCACTTGTAATATTTTCTTTCACTGATCTGTCACCATGACAAAAATTATGGATTAAAATACTGTATCCTTTCCATTGCCAGAAACCTTTGACATGGTGTGTGATTGAGCTACGGAAAAGAGCAATATCATGTGCTTTGAGATTTTATTGTTGTTGGCATATTAGTACACACACTCTCTCTACACACACTGGAATTTCTGTGGTGTCAGTTTTGGCTTGTGTTGTTGTTGTCGATGTGCAGTCCTGCAACATAGCAAGCAGCCAGGTTATTACCACAGTGGCAATGTGACTCTGTATTGTATGTAGCTGCTGTATGTGCACACGAGTTCTGCATTTATCCCTACCCTTGCATAGCGTTAGGGCTATCGAGAGATGTCATAAATAGTGACGGGGCATATGTGCATATATACTGCATCTCTCTTTTGGCTTGCTTGTGTGTTGGCCGGCCGTCTGTGCTTATACCCTCCCTATGGCTTTGCAAGAAGGAGGAGGGTTGTTGGCTTGTTGGCTGGCTGGCTGGCTGGCTGGGTGGCTCTGCCCGGAAGGCCTGTGCTGCTTTAATTTGAATGCGGGCTGTGGGGTTAGTGATTATCTCTTCCAACCTGTCTTGTCATTAATACGGTGCTGAATCATAGCCTGTGACGGGAGGGGTAGGGGGAGGAATGGTGATGGGGGAAGAGGGAAGGACACTGACAAGCGACCCCTTGGCATGGGGAGAAGGAGCCACTCGTGTTTGGCAGGGCGGGTACTTACAGCATGGCTCGACTGCAGTGCAGTGTGGCAGTTGTTGGGGGTGATGTGTGTAGTAATAGACTAATACGTGTGTGCAAAGTTCCACATGGAAGTGTGATCTGCATAATAAACTGAGAGCAGTGATAATGGCAAATTTGCCCTCACTTTTTTTTTTGTTTTGTTTGCACTCTTGCATTCATTTTGTCTGAGAGCCTTTAAATAAGTCAGAATATCTAATCTGGGGATCAGACGGGCAGCATAATTAGCACAAAAACACACTGCCAATAATCTTTTAACAACGTCGCCTGCTATGGTAATTGATATTAATCTGTCTCATAGATTGGCCTAATGAGGCTTTGGGTAATGTTGGTGGTTCATAGAGAATATCCCTTTCAACCACATACTAACAACATTTTGAAGCAATAGAGGCAATTACATACAATGTTCAATGCTGTAGCAACCACTTTTAAGGAATCACACGACTACTGTATTGAAGCATTAATTTGCATGTTTGCTAACCCTGCCTTTGACTAATCTGTATTTGCATGCTTGTTGGAACCCCAATAGAACAAAGAAAAATTATGCAGCTAAGCTAATTTTGCAACTGATAGTTTGTAGGCCTACAATGGTAGTTAAGAAGCTTTTGAAAGGAATGTTGTGGAAGCAGACTGAAAAAGGAAAACCCCAATAACACTGTGAAGATCATTATATTCATTATTTCTTATTTTCCAATTGTCTCAGATAAGAAGTAGAAGGTGTCTAGAAATTCTATGACAATATTAATTTAAGGGGATCATATTATATGCATGGTACATGAGTCAGTGTGAGAATTTTGTCTGTTTTTCTATGTACGTAAGGTATCAAGAAGATTTTTGTTGGCCAGATACTAGGGTCCGTGCTCCCAGCAGACATTCCAGATTCACAGTACAACGTAATCACTGGTCAAAGATAAAGTTCGGGCCATATTTCCTGTATACGTTGTAGATCAGATACAAAGTGTGTTCTCAATGCCAGAACTGTTACTGAGATTCATGCAGTCATCTCTAGGGAACCAGGTGTATAGGCCTATATATCCAGCAATCTCAATATCGCTATATGTTCACGGCATGTGTTCCCTGGTCCCAGTGGCAGCCGATACTTCTATCACCCAGTTGTCAGTGCCTATCAAAATTCGAGATTTTTATTTACTCTGACGATAACCTCATCTGCACATGTACATGCGTGAGACACGTACACCCGCTGAAATCAAATCCAGCCTGGAGCTGATTGAATAGTATCACACATGGTAAGCTTGGTTCAAGGCTGGTAGACTTTTATTTCTTGCACATCTTTGTTGTTGTTGTTTTTTTTTTCTTCTTAGCAATTTGAAGCCAATTTAGATCATATGACCTTGTGACGATCATATCAAATGTTCATAATGCATACTTGGCTACTTGTACATACTGCAGGGCATAGATGTAGTCTCTTGAATATTCTTTGGTGCTTTTCCAAACTGTAGATTTCTCATGACTTCCAGCAATTGACGACACCAGTGTACTGTGTAGATCTAGGAATCATGCATTGTGTGTTTCTTCTTCATGATTGCGTTCCCTGTTTTATTGTGGAAATCTGCAGCAATCTGGGCTATCGTCCTTTGTGTTAAAGAATCCGGACAATATGTTTATATTGCCCCTCAATGAAAACACACAAATTCACAGTTTGTACTGTATCTCACTGGGGGGGGGGGGGGGGGGGGGGGCATGCTTGTACAAACAAGTTTGCCTTTTAGGAATCAGTTGTTGCAGTGGGGGAGGGTAAGTTCTTTTTAGGATTTATTGTTGTAGTCAGTCTCCTGTTCCTTCTTTACCGTTAGCATATGAGAGGGAATACATTGTAGTTCTCCTGGTATGGCGTTGCAATTTGCTGTCTAGATGCATTTTTTTCACAACAAACTGTCTTTCGTATAGCAGTTTTCTTTCATAGAAGTGTACAGGATACTATTTGAAATATTTTCATCAGCTGAAATTTGCAAATCAAATTTTAGTTTGAAAATTACTCCCTGCTTTGTGAGAACTTGTAAGTGAGGGAAAATGGTCAACCCAGATATTGCTGACTCTTATTACTTACCAGTAACCCTTTCCGTGCCAGGGACTTTGGACAGTGTGTACAATGCTATGAGGTTTTCTGTGTCAATCAGCACTCAAAGCATACAAAAAGTTAAACAAAGAGAAGTACTGTATTGTACATGTGCATCATGTAACACCATCTTGTTTGTCCCTTTGTTTGAGTCATGTTTAAGGTGGGATTTAAATACAAAACAACAACAACAAAGAATCCATGTGCTGCTCTTTTCCTCACCCCTTCTGTGGCTGTGTTTGAATGGTTTTGTGCTGGTACACTCTTCTTCGTGGAGGGCCATTGAGGATTAGTTGCGCCAAACCAAACCCTTGTTATGATGGGTGCTTCTGTGTAGCCCATGTGTTGACAGTCGTGTTTGCTCTCTGTTTGGCGAGTAGAGGAATCAATGAGAGCTATGCGCCAACAAACCTAACAGAAACTTTGAAAATAAAAAGCGAGATGTGAACATGCGAGCATAAGGCTCTGAAGTGAACTAGGTTTATTCATAGGACAGTCACCTCTACTTAAAAATCACAATGACTCTGGAGTTAGATCTTTGTCCTGAAAATAACAATCAAGTGTCTCGACTGAAAGGCCTGAATTCACGAAGGTGGTACAAATCAAACCATGGTTTAAACCATGGACAAAAACCATGGAGCGCCAAGTGTCGCATTTCGTTACGAAATCGGTCATTTCGTCGATGAAATGATTATTTTGTAATGAAATGACAGCATTTTGCAACTAAATGAACATTTCGTGCACAAAATGATAATTTCGTTAACGAAACGATCATTTTGTCGAAGAAATGACCAGTTTCGTAATGAAATATTCCGTGCGACACGTGGCGCTCCATGGTTTTTGTCCATGGTTTAAACCATGGTTTCATTTGTACAACCTTCGTGAATTCGGGCCAAAGAGTTCAGAAATCTTCACCATTTCAAGTAGCTGGCCTATTAAAACTGGAGTTAGGTTTGGCTCAGCATGCTCATCGACTAAGTGTTGTGTGGCAAGAAAAATATGTTACTGTTGAACGTGCTGTCTTACATGTGTAGGTGTCAATTGCCATTTTATTGTTTACCCAAAATGAGAGGCTTCTCTACATACATAGTAAATTGAATTTTCTTTTTTCACTTAAATATGAAACGTTGGAATAGTCAATTTTTGTAGTGTCCTAATATACATGTATGTTGGGGGAAAAAAGTTATGATTGAATTTATAAGCAGATGATCTGTCATGTTTCAGTAAGAATGATGTGCGTTGGAAATGTTACCGAGATATTGTCCCATCGCAGCGTTCCAGTTGAGTGGAATGGGGTGGCTGTACTCTGCCATGTAGAGTGACATGTTCACAATCTCAAAGTCACCATCATCCATTCTCATCTATGGGCATTGATGCTGTGATGCAGGTACAGGCTGCATACACTACATGTGCAGTGCAGATCGAGCAAGCTTCTGTCCATTCAACACATCTCATGGATACATTACTTATCAAAGGGGGATAAAGTAAGTCAGCAAGTTTATAATGGAAAGAGAATTGAGTGATCTGATGTGATACAGGTTTGGAGTTTATTCTACTCTAGAAAGTTTTTTTTTCATTTCTTGAAAATGTTCATTTTTATTCATCAGATGTAACTTGGATCAGAGAATTGAGTGGTTTGATATGATATAGGTTTGTAGTTTATTTTACTCTGAAAAATGTTTTTTTTTTCCCCTTGAAATTGTCATTTTATTAATCAGACATAACTTGGATCCTCATCTTCAGAAAGTGTACAAGTTCTTGCAAGGCCATCTAAGGTTTGGAAAGACAACTAGCTTCAGAATGTTGGGGTTGTAGCTTGACCTGGGGGAGAGAGAGGTCGTAGCTCATAAATGATGTGATTGGCTCAATCTCTTCACATTCTCAATGTGCTAACATTCTGACCTGCAGACATATGGAAGGAAAGCACTTGGGACCCGTAAACTTCTAAAGAGCACTTCCTGTCACTGGTAAACATTTCTCCTCCTGCAGATTACCCACTGTAAGTGTAATGCTGGTTAAAGCTAGGAGTCCTACAGGGCTATGATTCCACATGTTGTGAAGCTTGGTACTTTCAGTCCTGTTTGGTAACCCCCCCCCCCCCACAAAAAAAAACAAAACAAAACAAAACAAAACAAAACAAAACAAACCAAAAAAACCCCCCCCAAAAACCATAGCATTGTGCACACTGTCTAAGGTCCTGGCACAGAAAGGATTAAGAATCATATTGTGTACACTATTACCATGGTTACAGTGGAATGTCAGTAGGATAAATGATCATGATTAATGAATTAAATTGTACTTTTAGTCAGTGTCATAGTTATTTAAATGAAAAAAAAAGTACGGACATTTCTTTACACAATCAATGCTTCTGTGTATAATATGTAGGATATATATTATGACAACTGGCACCATAGTACCGTGTAACACTTCATAATTTCAAACATTCTTTCATTTGAGAGAAATGTATTGCATGTATGGATTGAAGATATATGATGTTATGCTTCAAAAGAGGGCTCATCTGTGATTGGCTGACATTTTTCTGTGCTTGAAGCCGACTTTGAGTCGTCGGACGAGGCAGCCAGCAACAACAAAGCATCAGGACAGTTACTGTGTGAGTAATCCTGTGCAGAGAGAACAGACAGTGTACTCATTTAGTCAGTGCCCGAAAAGCTGCGCTCTTAATGACTTACCCCAGGAAATGCCTGTGTCGAGAGTAGTGGTGGAAGGGTGCCAGTTAAGTGACAGGAAAGGTTGCTCAAGTGTAGGAGAGAAATAAATTACGAGCACTTGAAATAGATTTCTCTTGTCCAAGCAAGCTTTACTCATGCCTTCCATCTCTTTCTCTCTCGTTCTTTTTATTACTAGTGATATCACATAAGTTGTGTTAACAGTGATAATACATTAGTTTGTCCTGCCCTGAGTTTCTGTGAAAACTGAAAGTGGCTTGTAAATTTATACCAATGATGATCAGGAATAGTATTAAGTGATCTTTTGCTGTGACACTTATTGCTGCTGGGGTGACAAGACCTCGTATCTGAAAATTTGATGAAAATGACTTTTTTGGATTAATGGTCAGATAATCAATTAAGTGATGTCCTGTCCAAATCCTAATTGTCTTATCCCCAAAATAAAGCCACCAAGGCATGTCAAAGGAAAGGTTCTCCCATTTGATAGACCATTCTAGTGCTTTGGCTGCCATGTTTTTTTTTTTTGCTCTCCTGAACATTTGACATTTTGTAGATACGAGGTCTTGTCGCCCCAGTGACGTTATGTTATTTCATAGATTAAAAAACCCATATGTTTTAAGCTAACAAATGTTTGAGAGGTGTATGAATACCATCTAGTGTTTTAGTCTTTCATATTGTTGTTGTTATTGGTTTTTTTTTTGAACAGTTTTGCCTATCCATGTACTGGCTGTCCCTTATTGGGTATAGTGGTTTTGATAGTAAACTACCAGTGCACACTAGATATTTCATCTACATCTACAATAATTGTATTACCTGTAAGCGTCACATGAATGCTTAATCAAGAGTCAAACAATGAAGCTTTGATGTGGCTTGTCTGCATAGAACATGATCTACGTTTAATCCTTTCTGTGCCAGGAAATTTTGATTGATGTGTGCAGTGCTTTTGGATTTTCTATAGCAATCTGCACTCCAGGCACACAGAGGGTTACATGATACGTGATGCACATGATCTAGTGTGTGTGTGTGGTATTTGTATGTATACGTGTGTTTGTGTATGTTTGCGTGTGCGTGTAGTATGTGTTTGGGGAGAAGCTTCAGATTTGTCAGTATTAAACATCATATCTCCTTCATCAGTGCCTCGTAAGAATATTTTGAGCCCACGAGACACGAATCGCACGAAGAATGTACCAATGTGCAGATAATGGTAATTTTTGGAAACAGAACCATCTGCCACCTTTGCTCCGTCCCCCTGTGGGCAGGGTGAAGCCAACTCCTTTGCCGTGCTCGTAATTTCCAATTCCTCTTTTGTTTCCTGGTGGTCCTAATAATGGCTACGTCATCTGCGCGTCACTAACCAGGCATCGCTAATGTTAAGTGCCAATCAAAGGAAAGAGTTCTTGATATAATACTGAAAGGAGAGGGATGCAAATGATAGCTTTTATTCAGGGGAAAAATCGTAGGGTAGAGAAAAATAATCCAAATGGCTCAGTGGATAGGCTTGACATTTAGTTCTTTTAGTTGACTATCATAGCTTTAAACTTGGAGATCCCAGCACTGGCATGCATGCTGGCATTAGATATTTCTTTACACGGGCTACCAATGCTGAGTGCGACAACATTTTTCCCCTTGAATGTGAATGTAAGACTTACATTATGTGACATCGTCAGGTTTATGAGTTATCCAGTTAGTGTAAATGAGCAAACGTGATATTAGGGTGTCTGCATGGTATCATCTTCCTTTCCAAGTGTTTCTTGTGTGCCTTTGTGGTCTGCGTTGTATTTTTTGTGTCTCTTGTCTTTTTCCAGTTTTCCAAGGATACAATGTCCATTGGCAGCCATTGAGGAGATGAGAGTAATGGTTAATTGACACCGTATCTAGATTAGAAACAAAAAAATGGCCTGCATATTGTCCGAAATAACCCTCAGCTCTGATTGTATCGACGCCATTAGCCCATCTCAAGGAGGGTTGAAGAGGATTCCGTAAGTGGCCTTTTTAAAGGAGTTTCGATGGTGAGTTTAGAAGTGTATTTGAGCCCCCATCTGCTTCGCTGCGAGTTCTCGGCAGGCCTGTCGTGGGGACAGAAAGTGTGAGTGGGCAGAAAGTGCTTTCATTATCTTCACATTCTTTTACTTCTGTGCAAACACTTGAGCCTCAAAAACACTGAAAGACATCAAGAGTGGTTGGCTTGTTTCTGCTTTCTATTAGTCAGATAGCCACTTGTGGCGCGACAATAGAAGGGAAACTGCAGCATCGCAACACATGCATCAGAGGGGTAGAGTACTATGAGACGGCTGGAGCGCTCTGTTGGTAGTGTGCTCTTTTACCTCGTCCAAACGGCAAGCCTGAGCCGCTGTAATTCGCTTGCTGGCAACCTGAGCTTCCAACACGATTGAATCATTTCCTGTCTAGCTGACACAATTCCATGGGCTTCTGCCTTCTTTTGCATACTCCCTCTCACGTCTCCCCCTCCACCCACCCCCCCCCCCCCAAGCCCAATATGGAGTATAGCTCGCTGGTGGATTTCTATGGGGAAAGTGTATGGGCAAAGTTGTCACTGGGGTTCCTCGTCAAGCAATGCTTGTAATCAATTTTGGCTAGAATGCTCTTGTGCCTTTGGCTTGTCCCAGGGAGCAAAGCATTTTATATTATTCATTTTGATGTTTGTATTTTTTTTTTCACGATGTGAACAGACCTGGATTGTAATGCTAGAGTGCACTTTATGGGCATGTGTAGTTTGCTGTATGTGTGAATCTATCTAGAAGTATGCAATTATGTGTGTATGTCTATAGGTATAATGTATACACACATTTACGGCTGTACATGGTAGTATTATTTTGATCATACATATTCCTACATGTACATGTATGCACATACATGTATGTTTCCTACTTGCTCTTGCTGAAGTGTTTACGTGTGATTCTACATTGTTTTGAGAAGATATCATCTTTACCTGAAGTCATAAGAGAAGTATGTATGTGCAGTTATAAGCATATACCTAGACCAGGTTATGAACACAACAGTAGCTACAATTGTATTCCCCTGATCTAAGATTTGTTTGTTGTGATTATATAATAGTCTGCAGTTACACGTCATACTGTACTCAGAATTAATGGACAGTGTTGTGGTTGATAGTTGATATGACAACTAGGCCTAATGGCTCTGCGGTCATTCTGACCAGTCACTGAAAGTGAAATACCACTCTGGTAGCAATGGCTTTATTGCTGTGGAGTTTCAATCTCAGTGACAGCATGCGTTGGATTGAAAATATAACGTTTTTTCTTCTCTACCCAAACTTTGTCTTCTACTCCGAATGTTGGTGATTGATCGTGGACGCTCTCACACTTCAAACACATTGGAGCAACAGTAAGGGGGGGGGGGGGGGGAACCCACACATGGAAAAGAATCCAACTTACAGATAAAGAAAGAAAATGAATGGGGGGGGGGGGTAAAGAAATCCTGAAAGAGAGGTGATTTGCGATGTGATTGTGTGTGGCAACAGGCAATATCCACATGTTTGTCATGTTCAGCTCCTAAAGACGAGGGCTGTCACGTTGATCTATGGGGTGGTGATCCAGCAGAGAAGGAACCAAATCCATCGGCACACTTGGGGTCCCCCCAACACTAGGCTTCTCCCTCTGGCGTGAATGGAAAGAGAGAATTCTCATGTATTCATATTATTCGCATACAATGTGCTATGCTTGTTTGTGGGCGATCAGAGACTTCGTAAGATGTAGAATCCTGATAGTTCATATAGTATTTATTTTTTTTTTTTTTTGGGGGGGGGGAGGGGGTTAGGGGGATCAGGTTGGCTATTGCAGTATTAAAACAAGAATACCACATACTCATGTATGTTTGCATACAAATGTATAGTGAATAGGCAAGTTGTTTGGCTATCAATATTGCAGTCAAGCAAAGCTCAGTCTTGGATATCTTAATTATGGGTAAACTACATTGCGTGATTATGGAGGTTTCTCTGTGTGAGAGTGAGATATACCCCCTCCCTTCTTTGAATTAAAGGTCGTATCTCCCTTTTGCTAACATCATAGAATTTTACCTGATAATAGAAAAATGTCTCTTAGCATTTTCTATGAAATCTTACGGTAGTACAGCACAGGGTATGTAAAAAAGAAATTCTTTAAAAAAGGAGTGTGTAACCTCTAAATAATATGAGCATTTTGACAAGGAAAAAAAAATTGGGATAAAGGGTTCATGAATCATAATATGGAGCCACTATGGATTCTCTTCCGCTTTGTCTGCCGGTTGTACAGTGTAGCCTACCCAAACACCACACTAATTTGGCCTGTCACCTTAAAATTCATGTAAGAATGTTAAGTTCACTGCCAACATTACTCCCAATTCATGTGGCAGGGATTTATTAAAAACTTCAAAGCGAGGAATAGTGCAGCCAGTCTTGGTAGCCGCGGCTGCGCGGTGCGACGCTGTCACGGATTGGCCAAATTAAGTTGATTCTAATGGGCTGAAGGGACATTTCCATAAGCCCCTTAGAGCGCGGATTTGGAGGTGGGAGCAACTGGGCGCTGTTGTGGGCTTCGAGACATAGGGTGTGTTCACATCGCTCATTTCTAGAAGGGGGGATTTATGATCAGGGTTCGGGGATCATTCGAGATGGATCAGACATAAAGCCTCTGATGTCGTCAACAGGGCCGGGAGTGAATGAAAGTGTCATCCTAGCATCATGCCGTTCTGTGCCAACAACTTTACCGGGGATGCGGGAGCTTCTGGGGTGCGTGGGTGTGACCTTTTGTGATGGAATGTTGATCCAAATGGAGTGTGTCATCTTGGCAGTTACGATAATCAAATGAGTAACACATTTTTGACATGCAGAGACTAGAGGTGGTGTACAGGGGGAGATGATATTGCGTGAATTTCTGTAGAAACCTTGAAGTGCGTACTCCTTCGAGTGGTTTGAATGCAGCTACCAATTTTCTCAAGTTGCACAATTGGATATAGATATCCAAATAAATTAGAAATGATAAGGCAGCCTATTGTCTGTTGACAAGAATAAAATGAAGTCAGAATGTTTTGTCTGTAGATGTGATCAGTTTGTAATGCCATTTCAATACCAGTAACTTCAGAACGTGCCTTCCGTGTGGAGGTAGCAATGTGTAGAAGGTCATGATTGTTGGAAGAGTGGAGTGTAAAAGATGGCCGAGGCATGGACTCCTTTCCATTCTGGCATGAGAAAGCACGACAAAAACAGAATCAAAACAGAGGAAAGACACTTTATCTTGTAATGATTCTCCCACCTGGTTGGTGCAGATCTTCCTGACATATGTGCATTGTAGGCAGCAGCAGCCCGATAATGAAACAAAACATGCACCGTTTTTTGTCTGGCAGAGTAAGGCATTCTACCGTGCAGGAAATTAGGCGACCATGTGAAAGCAACCGCTTGTGGAGAGACGTTCAGGATTGATCACATCCTATTTGTTTGCCTGGATAGCTCCATTCAGGTTGACTACCCGCCAACACAAAGGCAATGCTACAATGCAACAATGGGTGCTTGATACTATGTGCTAACAGTGGCAACCAAACAATGAAATACTCGGCATTTCGCTGTTTTTACAACTCCCTCCTCTTCTGTATTATTTTTGTATAGATGTTAGAGGAGTATTAAAGGCTAGACTTGCCATGCCTTTTAGACTTTCATTTCACATGCTCTGATTTTATTTCTACCGTCAGCCCAAAGACTTTAGTCATGGGACATATTGTGCAGGTTCAGTCTGTGATGACCAGATTAATACTATAGTAGCATTCCTATGTATGATTCACAGGTCAGACATGTACTGTAGTGTGCAGGTAAAGTTGTCAGTTTTGTTAGTGTGCTCTTTGTGAAAACTGTTAAGAATCAATGGATGATCCCTTTCACACATGTGTCTAGTGTATAACAAGGGAATCTAATGAGCCAGTTTGTTTGAAGAATTTTCAGCCAGCAGGTGGAAGGGAGACTAGCACCCTTGCTGTCACGCTTCTGGAAAAGATGACGAAAGGGAGTGGTATCAACCTTAACCCGTTGAGGACGAGTCCGGAGTATACTCGGGCATGTGTCTATGGGAAATGCGTGTTGTAGCAAAATTAGTCCATCCTCAACGGGTTAAAGGCTTGCAACTGAAACTCGCACAGATGCATGATATCGTTGGCCGAGAACCAAAAGGGTGTTATCGCAATTTGGGGGCGTATTGAGTTATTGTTATCATGCTGTAGAGCTTGATCTCCTTTACATTATGGTGACGATTTTAAATTGTTTTCATTTTCAATTCTCCATTTCAATATTACAAATCAAAACTTGTTTTTTGCTATTTTACCCAATATTTAGAACAATGCCTATGAATCTACCCATGTCTTACGAAATAGACTTTTATTCATGAAAACTGATTGTTTCATTTTTATTTATACTCAAATCATAGAATGCAATGGCGCCCTTCTTATTCTAAGCTGACGATATTGTACAAATAGTACTTTAAAATTATACTCTCTGATATTGCACAAGTCTTTAAAATTCTATTATGAGTCTTGAAGAATATGTCATACATTGTAAAAGCTGACATATGAAATGAAAGCTGCGCAAGTACAGGGGACTTTGTAAGATTTCATGAAAAGTCACTGAGAAACATTAGAATCTTGCTGAAATTACCAGCATGATACTTCTCACAGAGAAAGGCACCCCCCCCCCAAAAAAAAAAATCAAATCAAATACCACCCAACCTCACTTATGATATGTCATCCCATGCACTCATATTGGCATTGGTATCTTGAAGGGTACACAACCCATTAAAAGTTTGTGTTATTTGTTAACTCAAATGTCTAAGTCTATAGTTTACATACCATGTATCCTATAGCACCAAATGAGGATTTATATTTGCAGCATAATAGGACAAAAGCTAGAGGGCAGTGCTTTGCGTAGATCCTTTGTCATCAGAGCATTCGTTTTAGGAGCCAAGGAATAGACTTGTTTGATAACATTCAGATTGTATGTTTGCCTCTACAGCAAAGATTGTTCATAAAGCTTGCCCGAGACTTGCCCATCATAGCATCAGCAGATGCGCGCAAACTACCCAGTCGCAGCGGACGACTATAATTAACTCCACCGAAACCCACGAAACGTTTTGAATTTTCAACCGTCACCGAGGCAGTGCGAATCGGGCGTTCTCATTTTCACCAAAATTTCACCTTCTCATATCTCCGCTATACATTGACCAAAATCGCTCAAACTTTCAGTATCAATGCAAAATCATGATTTCTATCTACATACGAAAAATCATGAGAAACGATCAAGGATTTTTAAAGTTATTCAATATTTCATGTTTCTCTGTCTCGGAAAACTACCGTCCGATTATTTCCAGACACATCTGGACGCACCACTTAATATTCATGAAACTTGACATACATATTCATAAGACATGTGCGGACGTAAATGTAGCCCTGTTCGCTTTGCCGAAGACCTATTTTTGAAGTTACAAGTGAAAATAAATGAGGTATCTTGTCAGAAATCTTGGAGCAGCAAACCAGAATAATGACGTCATATTCTAAGAAAAACTGATTTGCGCTTGCGCAATGAATGAACTTTCCCATGCTGCTTCGATCCAGCGAGCTGATTGGTCGATGCATTGCAGCGTACTGTTACTGTGCGATGCGAGGTGGCTGCTGCGGATGCCTAGTAAACTGCACATGCATGCTATGAGAGTGGGACGCGGTGTGTCGATAAGTACAATGTACAGCAGTGTGCTGGGGACCTCGCTATACCTCAAAGACAAGCACTTACGTTATCAGAACTGTCCTATTAAAAAGAATATAGCAAAAATTTGAATATATATTCGGCTATGATACCATTTATGCAGTTGCAAATTCTTGACATTGGATTATTCGGACTTAACGCAGATTTTACTGCACCATAGTAAGTAACATTACAACTACGAATTCCCGGTACGAGTTACGATCAGAGTACAGCAGTGCCGTATGGCACTGAAGTACAGGTGACGTTAGAGCGACAAAGATGTGGGTACGTGGGACTGTACCCTGTCTGCCCGTATGCGAATGACTATGAAATTTCGTGCTCGGAACGAAGGTATAGAAAGTGCACCACTTTTGATTATTTCCAGACATATCCGGACGCATGACTTCTCGAATGTGATATTTTAGAATTCCGGAAAGATATACATACTTAGTAACATACTTGAAAGTTTTTTGTTGTTCACGAAGTCAAAATGTGAAATTTTAGCAACGATTTCTGACAATTATTTTCCGTTTTGAAAGTGAAGTTATGCCCCATTTTGGATTATTTTCTCGTCGTTATTTAAAAAAGTTAACATAATGGTAGGTTAAAATGAAGTTTTTACTTTTCATAACCGTTTGAATTATCAAAAAATATGAATAAATAGTAAAGTTACGGCAGTTTTGCTGCGACACTTTCCTAGCGGTTTTCGTGCGAAACGTGTTCATTCAAGAGGAAAGCGAGGTCAGGTCAAAATGAAAACAGTGAGTTAATTGCACCCGTCCGCTGTGACTGTACCGTGATAGACTCCCAAGTAGTTAAGCGCATTAGATAGCACTGCTATTGACTGTAGATTTTAAGATGGTAGAATACTGATTTGAACAGGGCCTGATATGAGGAAGAGACAACATAACCCCCCCCCCCCCCCCGCATCACTTCAAAACCACCATCAAAACAACAGACAAACAGACAGACAGATTTAGGCTGCGTTTGTTTGGAACGGTGTTTGCAAACGTGGTTTGAAACGTTCTTCTGGGGGTGCTGCGTTTATCTAACCATCACACAATCGCGATTCGAGTGTTGTCACTGCGCAGCTACTTTGCGCTGTTCGACCCAGGAAGTAAAGGTCAACTGCGTAGCAGCAAACATGCCTCATCAGTCACACACAAATAATGGGTAGAGAGCTCAACCGGAAACAGCTGGGATTTGACCTTCAGATATAAACACGTTTCAAAATGGCATTGCGTTTTTTCTTCTCACAGAACGGCGATCGTGGTCTCAAACGCGTTTCAAAACGCTGTTTCTAAATGCGTTTGAAAACACGGTTGCATTTATTTAACCCCTGAAAATGCCTCAAACGTGTTTAGGATCGTAATTCTGCCTCAGAAAATTTTTAGATAAACGCAGCCTTAATGGGATAGTACAGTATCGGTGGAGCTGAGGATTTGGCTTGTAACTTTTTGCGAGATGCCAAGAAACCACTTACGAAATGGTACAGAGCGGTTTTGGAATGGCTGAGACATCCAAAAACAAAGTAAAACAAAGCAATCCTAATAAAACGTGGGTCCCACATTTTATTAGTATTGCTCTGTTTTGGGTATCTCAGCCATTTCATAACCAATTTTCATCAAATAAACGTTGAATTCCTCTTGGAATTACATGCTCTTTCATATTTCATAAGAGGTTTCTCATTGTCTCACCCAAAAATGTTAAAAACTTGAAGTTAGGTCTCAACCAAAACTATACGAGCCCTTTAAGGGAACTGCATAAAAGAGTGTGAAGATGGGTTAAATAACGTACAACCAGCTCTAGCTTTCAGAGGAGAAGAGGGAGTACTGTGACTTAGGCTGTGTTGTGCTTTCCCGAACTAGCGCAGAAGACACCCCAATGTTCTCCTGCATGGGCAATGATTTCTTCGGAATCAGCTTTTTTTCCCCCTCACTCTCTCTTCCCTTCATACACATGTGCATCAAACACAGGAGCAAATTGTTTAGGGCAGCTGCAATAATGATTGCAATAAATCAGCTGAAATGCATAGTGACATGCACACATTCTATGTGAGCGTCTTCTGGCAGTGCCACTGTCTCTCTCCACCCCCTCTTCTACCCCCCTCCCCTCCCCCCCCCCCCCCCTCTATGTTTCTTGTGTTGTCTCATTCGGCACTGTACAGTCTAGCTCCCTCTGGGTCCCGTCTCTTGCCTGGTGGTGAGGCAGTTGCTTGTTGTCTGAGCGTATGCGTGTGCGCTTAATTGCATTTTGTCTGTATGGATTGATCGGGATACGTGACCGTGAGGCAGTGAGGGTCAAGCGGTATGATGCCGGGAAGTGGGGAGGTGATCTCGATCAGTTACATTGCACAGACCCCTGTGGGTGGGGTTGGGTCTCGTTATTGCAGTATGTTGTTGTTGAGTCCAGATGAGAAAACAGGCCAAGTGAGAATGGTGTTTAATGGGAAGCGATGGCGTGATAGATAAATAGGTAAGAGGGTATGAAACAATTTAACAAATAAAGAAACATTTCAATCTAACAGATCAAATTTTGATATATTCACCAAGAGAAACATGAGCAATTTGCGAATGATCCTGCAATTCCTTTTTCTGTCTCTTTAAAAGAAAACGATCCCCAGAAAATATATGATTATGCTGTCTATTGTGAAGACGTAAAAGAGAAGCAGAAATCATAGTCTTGCTATATAAATGGATACTGAGAGCTCTATTCAAATTGAAAGCAAGCAAGTGCGTTGTACTGTCGATACGTCATGTTGTATACATGTGTCTAATACTGGATTTCAGTGATTCGCTATGCACACTGCAACTGGCCATTAGTAGTTGATATAGAATATCTGTCTATGTCTATCACAATCTGTGCTGCTGTTGACATTAAATAGAGTAATTGTGGTGATTGTCCCAGATCTTGATGTCAGCCATTGCAATCACGATGATCATAGAAAGGTTGTGGATGCTTAAAAAAATTCTCTACAATCAGCATGATTGCCAGAACTGACCTCCAGATCTGATAAGATCTGATACTATCACCACAATTACTCCACAATGTAGACCATGATTCCAATCATGGTGCAAATTGTTAGAGGTATAAACAATATTCCATGACCAATCGTAGAGTGCGCAGTGATCAAATGTCAGTTGGAAATTTGTGATATTACATTATGTACTAATAACTAGTTTGAAGAGGAGATTGGCAATGTGTTGATTGATGTGGATGTACTGTATATGCTGAATATTTTGCACAGTTTTTATTTTTGCGAATTTCGCGAGTCAGGTGCTATTCGCAAATTTAAAGACACACGAAAATATTGACTCTGATACCGACATGAATGTGACGTGCACTCATACATTCTCCATTCACTATACTGTGCTCCACGATCGTGAATTAAACCACTGGCAAAATCATCGCGAAGTCCTGATTTGCGAAAATTTAGACTCGCTATATATATGGCATATAAAGTACCGTGAACAGATGGAGGAGGCTGTTTCGTTTGTCACTGTCAGAGATGATACAATGACACCGCTCTATCGTTGTAACCTGCACCTTTTTCCTCAGCTGGTATCGGGAGGGGGGCACTTTCCCCTCCCTCCCGCGTCTGTGCGTGTATCACCTCCTCCTCGAAACCCTTCCTCCTCCCAGCCCCTCTCCCTTGGTGTTGGACCCTCCTCTTCTTGTGGGAGACATGTGTGTTGAAGGATGTGCTGCGGTACATATTGTCGCCCGCAAGCAAACATGTATTCAGCCAAATCGACACACACGTCAAGAATCATTGGGTGTGTGCTGCAGTTTAGGGGAATGGGGGAATTTTCAGCATGGCAGGCCTGTGCATGAATTGCAGACAGGTATTATTGATATATAGTCGTGGGTGTGTGTGTATGTGTGAGTGTGTGAGTGATTGAGGGAAAGAAAAAGAGAGACATTGCATTGTGTGTGTGTGTGTGTGTGTGTGTGTGTGTGTGTGTGTGTGTGTGTGTTGGTTGGCTTTTGTCATTGTGTACAGGGATGTTTTGTGTTTAATGCCTATGCATATTTTATACAGAAGAGATGAGCAATTGTAAATAGACGATGGGGACAATTTCATAAAAATAGACTTACTGCTGCTCAGTTGTGGATCATGAAATATAGACTGTTAGTCATTTTGATATTGATGTCAGTGCACTTTAATGTGTGTATGAGTGTGTGTATGCGGTGCAAGTGTTTCCAGTAGTAATGAACCATTGCAGGAAATTGCCCACTCTGAATGCACTGGACATTTTCCGTTGTATAAAAAGCCTCTGTCTCTAGGGACGTAGGAATAGGATGGTAGGAATGAACTATGCTCAACTCTGCACAAGTCCAATGATTTGAACGGAAAATGATCCTTTGCCTACTCTATATTGAAATTGAATATTGATTACATAATGTAAATTTATTAATTGAATTTCCATTTTTGTACTCAATATGTACTTATCATATTTTTCTTGGAGGAAAAAAATTCAGCCTTGGCAGAAATTTTGTCTTTTGTGAAATGACTAATGCAGAGTTGACTCTAATTCAACTGCAAATGCGTGCAGTTTTTGTTTGGCCTGTTGTCTTGATTTCTCGTCACATAGTCTAATACGAATAAAGGAATAAAGGCATCCAATGTGGACAGATCCACAGCAAAGGCCCTTCTCAAGAATGTTGGTGTGGGCATGCACAAGCACACATGGACATGCAGAATTGTACTCAACTATGTTGTGATAATGTTCATAATATGCTCATCTTGCCTGTTAGGGCTAAGATAAGGAGAGAGAGTGAGTGATAGGGAGAGAGATAGAGCGGAGGGATGTATTCATGAATGCCAAGGTGACGGTTGAGGGTCGAGCGTTTGACCTGTGACGAACTCCAGTTGCATCACTGCGGAAGCGGGGAGCTGTGCTGCAAATGAGGTGTGAATTACGGTTATGGATGAGACTTGAAGGGTAGCGGTGGGAGACATTCCCATCCTGGAGTGTTATCGCATCTCTGGCCCATTTTCAAATCACCTCCTCCCATCCTCCTGTTCCTCCCACTACCTCGATGTAATGAGCATCCACTAGGAGAACAGGGCGAGAACAGGGTATTGGGTTTCAACTCCACTCTTATCTCTCAAATTTGTGTCCATGTGATTTGTCAGTACCATAACGTCCCTCATTATGGATGGATCACTCCCCGTGGCGAATTTGAATCTGACCAGGGTGACCAGAAGTTATTTTGCCATCTGTTGCTTGCCTTTATGAAGTTGTTTGCCTTCATTTGAGTTTATTTGAGTTCAATGCTTGCAGCTTTAGTCAGGTTCACACTGTGTTTGTTATCTTTTGAAGATTTAATTCGAAGTTTGAAACTTTGATGATAAGCTTGTAATTTTTAACAAAGACACATTCACATAACAACTAATCTTCAAGATTAAAATTTTGAGCAAGTGTTTTAAATTAAGTTTTTACTCATTTTTTCATTAGGTGGAAAAAAGAAAGGTGGATTAGGATTTAGAGTGTTTTATCTTTTTATTACATGCATATTTGTTTTTTGTGTTGTTTTTGTTTTGTTTTGCTTTAGAGTTGGGGGGGGGGTATGGTTCTACAATCCCACCGTTGCAACTTGACTATAGCCTAGACCAAAACCACAGCCGTACCTCACCCTAGACATTAGAGAAGGTGGCAGCTGTTTACTCAAGTGACTGACTGAAGCCTAGATGGGTTCTGAGGCGTTGGCTGATAAAATAGCACATGAGCTTCATACTGCAAACATGTTTGCCACATGAGTGTATCTTCCTGGCAAATCTATAAGAAATGACACACCAAGTTCAATTTCAAGTACAGAATTTTGAAAAAAAAAACATACACTTGTGCCATTTCTTACTTGTAGTGTTTTTGTTTGTAGTTTTCTCCATGACTTGCGACTCATGTAATTAGAAACAAGTGTGTACATTGTCCCCCTTTGGTAGTTCTGTATACTTATTAATCAAGCATGCCATGGAAGTACAGTAATGCAAAGTTACTCTACCTTTAGAGAAAAAAAAAGAAAAGAAAAAAGAGAAGGTTGGTCCAAGTCGGGATGTTGTTGGTTCAAAGCAGGTTGTCTCACCTCCCTGTTCAAAGGGAACAAGTTCTGTTTGCCATAGGCAATGTTGGACCTGCGTCTGTAAGAGGGGATGAGGAGAGATTTTAGGGAAGAGCTGGGCTCACTATCAAATCTCAAGCACCCACCTCTCTGGTAGTGCCATAAAAACCTCAGGGAGAAGTAATAGGAATCCATTATCTCATTGATTCCTCGATGCTTCACTACCCTTTCCTGTAGGCTTCATATAGAACCATGGGCTGTAAGTGGATTTAGTGACTCGCCCATCCAAGCGTGACTCCGATTCCTGTGGATGGGCGGTGCTGGTGGGACTGGAGGGGAGCAGGTCTGGTGCTCCGAAATAAGAAAACGGGAAAGAAACAAAAGCACCGAAAGATGGCGGGGATATAAAAGCTTTACGAATGTGGCAGAGTGGCCTTTTCTTTCCTTCGAACAATGTTAATCACATTTTGCAAAGTGTTTCTGCGGTGTAGTGGGGGCTTGATTCGATTACAAAGCAAATTGGACTCCGGTTGGTTCCATGCTGGGGCTCTATTCTCCAGAAACGGTGTTTTTCACACATTTGAAATACTAAAAGGCAATGTTTTACCCAATACTGTATAACCAAATTAATTGTGACTTTGTGTGTGTGTGTGTGTGTGTGTGTGTTTGTGTGTTTGTGTGCATTTGCTGGAGAGACGGAGAAAGAAGGACAGACAGACAGAGAGACAGACATGACTAGATGAAGAGAAAGGAGGAAGGAGAGAGCTCTATAAAAGAAGAGAAAATGGAGGCCGATAATCAATTAATAGCCAGATGAGTCGCAATTGCCTGCCTCTCTCTCTCGCCAAACAGGATGGTTTTCAATTCGGCGATGAGAGAGTAACACCTGCCTAGTGCCCCGGTGATACGGGGAGCAGTGTAACCCGATGCGTGAGCAGGTGTAAAAGACGCATCACTCCTGTGGTTTACTCAGATAAGGTTGCTATGTTTGCTATGTCCTATCCCTTGGCAAAAGGTAACATGGTATAATCAGTCACTATCATGTGTGCGAAGTCCTTTTTTAATCTTGTGAATTTCCTTCGACACTTTCTCTTTTGACACATTCTTTCTCATGCTCAATATATTCTGTCTTTCTTCTTTCATGATCTACTTGTAATACAGTTCAGCTGTTTCTTTCCTGAAACATCCAGTGAAATTTATTGCAATCCTAATTGTTGTTACAATTCCATAAAGTACTCTCCCTGCCCTCCTGTTTTGTTTTTCTCTGTGGGATATGATATTTAGTTGGAATAATACCCAATTCATAGGGGGGGGGGGGGGGTGGTGGTTCAGATACCCCGTTTATACTAAGCAAAAAATGGGGTTCTGAAACCTCCTATGGCTGTTTTGAGCAGCCTGTCAGCTAAGTATAAACAAACAGAATTTCGAAAAAGAGATCCGATCAGGTGCGATCAGGGATCGTTTCATGAAGTCATCACATGAATAGCAGCCTCGAAGAGCCTTGGCTGCAATATAAACACTTGGCGGGTTTGAGAAGCTGCTTTTTTACCGACTTGGAAATTATCATGAAAGGTCATCACCAGCTTACCAAACAAACCAGCGTCATGACCAACTGCTGCTGATAGACGCCACACAACTTCCACATTGTCGCGCTCAATCATGCTTGCGGTTATGTAAGAAATTCAAAAGCCTGTGCCCTGCATCGGGAATTTGGTTACCATGGGAACTAGCTAGTCATGCCTATTTGGACGAAACCAGCCCAAGTAGTACGAACAGACAAGAGATCTTTTTCAAACCTCTTGAGGAGACTCTGAAACCTGCCAGCAATATGAACGGGGTATGAGCCTCCTCAGAGGGTTTGAAAGCAGAGACAAAATGATAATCATAGAAAGTAGATACTCTTAAATATGTAGTCTACAGACATGTCAACGTAACATGCACTATCTTGCAGGGGCTAGGGACGCAGAACAGTGAGAGCAGAAGGGGTACTTTGCGGCCGTTCCACGTTAGAAGGGTCTATCTTGAGAAATGTTACTTCGGAGAAAAACGGGTTTAAAATTTGGTGTATTTTTCATATTTCATTTTTTATATTTTCATAATACATAACAGTTTAACACTCACAAGCCATTCTCTTTACAAACACAAGAGGCAGACATACAAATACACCAAACTTCAAACTCATTTTTCTCCGAAGTAACATTTCTCAAGATAGACCCTTTTACCATGGAACGGCCGTTGGTGTCTGAAGCATTGAGTCAATCAGGTATGGAAAGGGTTTCAATGGAGTGAGCAAACACAAAAGGAATGGCACAGTGAGAGCAGTGATGATCCTTAAGCTCAAGGGTGGCCATCCTGTGAAGGATAAAGATGAATGTGTAGGCAACATCAAACAAGATCAGGAACAACACAATGATGATGGCTATTGAAAGTGGTGAAAGAATAACAATAACATTAGTGAAAAGGGGGTCAAGCAAGAGACATAGAAAAGCCCATTTGCTCTAGTGCAGTTGTGTGACCCACCCCCCCCCCCCCAATATAAATAAACATGGGAGCCAACTTACAAGTGTACTGTACATAATGTAGAATATGATACATACTATATCAGCCATTCAACATCGTTCATTATGTCGATATTAAAAGATAGATAAATAACTATGTGTATGTATGTAGGCCTACATTTCACATCCTATATTATGAAATATCTAAGTGAAATAAGGGAAGGATATGTGTAAGATTATGTAAAACATAGGGCCTACTTGCGAGGTCTTCAGAGACATACATTATGAAATTAGAATGTAAGGATGATATCGGTACTAAACCTGTGTAGGAGATGTAAATTGAGATCATGCAAAAAGAAGAAGAAGAAGAAGAGATTATATCAGATTGAATGTATGGATGAAAGGAAAAATATGAAAGATTGCATCAAAAAGCAGTGGAATTGAACAGAGAAGTGCGAGAGGTGGAGAATGCGTGTGCTTTGAGCGACTCTCAGACTCTTTGTGGTCATGCTTCGTCTCCAATATGTCAGGGCAACTAAAAATAGGAGAATCCCATTCATGGCTGGAGGAGCAATTGAATTCTCTCTCCCCCGCCAGAGAGCCAAACTGGCCATCTAAACGCCATAAAATGTCACAAGTAGAATGGGGCATTTTGATCTGGAAGTTTAATAGGAGTTTAATGAGGCTAAGCTGTAATAATGATTTACCCATATCCCCCGCATTATGGCACTGTGGGGGCAGTAGATTGGGGGCAAAGGAGATTGATGTAATTTCAAGGGAATATTAAATGAGGGGGAGAACAAGAAAAGGATGATCAGAAATTGTATTTGTGCTGTAAAGGAATGTAGAGTTGTTGGGGGCCAAAAGAGAATAATTAAGGAAAGATGTAGTTATTGATAGAAGAGAGATATCATGCCATTTCAAATGTACAGATAAAAATGGTGATATCAGGTGCTTTGCAGCCATGTGCAGTTTGCACGACATGTAAAGAAATAACGAAAGACTCACTTTGTCATTTTCTGTCATAAAGGTAGGCCTTTCAGTCACGTGACACTTTTTTTCAACCGCTCCGCTGCCCCACACTGAGTCTATGGGGCGTGAAGGTCACTCCATAGGGTTTGCGTGTGCAGCGCTGCCGAGAAGAGTTTTGGGTCGACGGCACCGTCTTTTCAGAAACTCTCCGAAATTGCTCGGAATACCTCGCTAACTTCCGAGGGTCGTAGCATCAATGTGATTGGTCGATGAATTTCCGAAAGTATCCGAACAGACAGAGTAAACATTGACAATTCCGATGATATGTGAAATGGATCACCTATCGTGAAGCTTCATGACGTCTGAGCTCAAAGAAAAGTTTGCTCGAAGATTTCATTATCCAGATGCGCCAAGATCCGTCCATTTCACACGTAAGTAGATAATATCATGTTTTAAAAAACTTTATGTGAAGTTTCATGGCGAAAAATGATTTCATTTTGATGCTAGAGTGATTTTTAGGCAGCACTGTCCGTTCAATTTCCAAGCGAGTTTTTACTGCAATCACGCAGCTGTCGACAGCTGAGAGCATGTCGAGCAGTGATTTGTTTACGTGAACGATCCATTACGGACAGGTATCGTAGTGTTGCGATGTTTGTGTGTGTGGTCTTTTTATAGCTTTGTAAAAGACGATTCTGGCCTGCTGATCATTTTTATTAATAGTGAAGAGTAATCTTACTGCCAATCGATTAAATATCCGGTCATCATTGTGGCAAAGTTTGCATTTTCAGTTACCTCATTCTGTTGATTTACCTGCATGGCGAATGGATCGTTCCGTTTGGTATGTGTTGTAAACAAGTACGGTAAACAACAAATGCGATGTGTGATAACTATTGCTGTTGGTACGAAGGAATCGACGATGTTTTAATCAAAATCCCTTGTGGCACGACCCCCCAAGAGTGACTTAATTTGTTTCCATATTTAGTTTATACTATCCTTCACGAAAATTTCGGGTTTGAATGTCAGATTTATGATCAGGTTTTTGTTACCGACCGTATGTTTTGATCAATGTAGTGGTCACGATCGTGCACACTGACTTGCCAATACTACAGTACACGTTATGTATGTGAGCTACTGTACTGTGTACACCTGACCTGCACAGCAGAGCAGGCTTTGTTCCACTTCGTACTTCGATCGAAATTCGATCGGATTATTTTGACAGCAACTTTCAAAATCCCTAGTTGTTATGAAGTGTCTCTCTCAAATATCCCCTCTGGACGACCTAAAAACTATGAACATTTGACAGATTGAGTTACAGTACTAGTATACAAGTCAGATTGGAGGCCGGAGTAACACCGATGATTTTTTTTTTAGCGTCTGGTCGGGCTAGAGTTACTTACAGACAGTAGCAGCTTGAAAAGACTTCTTTGCAACTTGCTGCAACTTGCAAGAATTTTTGGAAAATTTCTTCAGTTTCTACAATTCAAACTTCAGTACAATAGTTTACTTGTAACCTGGTATTCCAAGTATAGTTATATTTTGTGAAATTACAGGAGTAAAATTACTGTGAAGTATTTTACGTAATTACAGAATTCATTCTCTGATTCTTCGTACTGAACACCACTGAGCTGGGAGGAAGGGGAAATTACCGTAATTTTTTAAGTGTATGACAAATATCAGCACTTAGTGCTGCTCGTGCTAATGAAGAGGGCACTAGGCCTAGCTATGTCACTAACGTCAACCTACGTAAATATAAAAAGCAGAAATTACACCATTTACATTTAATTTTCTTTGACTGATAAATTGATATTTAGTGTTTTGTTTCAACTCAAGTTTTGAGCAGAAACATTCATGAGTCTTGGCTCGATATTTAGACAGTGTGCTTGAAGAAGAACCAAGATTGATCAGACTAGTGATGATGATTATATGAGACACTAAGCGCTTGACTGTCAATTCATTAGTATTTCCTACAGAGTAGCCTGAAGCCTTCAATCTTCGTATTCTTAGAGTAATTCATGTCAGTTTGATTACGACTTTATTTTCAGGTGACTGGGCGGGTATGTGTGCCTTCTTATTGTCATGGATGTTGAAGGTGACTGCAGTGGTGTAGCCAGCAAACAAAATCTAAGTTCAGGTTAGAAAAATTTAAGTTCATTCCTTATGTTATATATATCCATCTTTAACCCCCAAAATTGTGACTCATTTATTTTATTTTATTTTTATTATTATTTTTAGATTTCTGGTTTTTCATGTGAACATGTACGTACATGCATGCACACACAATCTGAGGCCAGTGAGGGCGAGACAAATAAGCAAGGTCTTATCCTAAAATTGTGACACTTCAAACTTGAACTTTACAGACTGCAATTCTATATATGTTGTTGTTGTTTTTTTGTTTAAGAAATTTGTTAAAATTTTGCCTCAAGATTTTCACAGGCTTTATAAATTCATAATCTGGATAACGTTTTGCAAAACAGATTGTTAATCTGTGATTACTGTACATGTAGCCAGGACTCTGAACTATTTTTTTAATCTAATAAAATCAATGTAAAGTAATCAAATATTGATCATACTTCTTTATAACAGAATATGACTCTGTGTTTCCCTCTGGCCAAGCTGGAAGTGGATCCTCTCAACGACATGTAACAGGCCCAACAAACCTTTCTGCCGTCCAGCCAAGTCAGCTGCTAGAAGAATCCTCTGCAGGCTCATCGCTGCCCCACTCACATTCAGCTCCCTGATAGAGGCCGATCATTGGTGTTTGATGTCATATATAACATATAAGTCACACATGTTCTTCACACTTAATGTGTGCTTCCACATGTGTTTCATGTAAGTGGAACTGTTATAATGTTTGGATAGAGCTGATTATCCATGTGTTCCCAGTACTGCATCAGTATGCATTTTTCAAACCCAAAATTTAAAACCTGACTGAGACTTGATATAGGTTTTTGCTCTGTATTTCTTTGAAGGCAACTCCAGTGAGAGTGAACATAAAGTGAATTTGAAATCACATGGCAGAATACATCTATACATTTCTCAACGATTTATTGAACTTGCATTTTGTAGTGCTTTGTTTCTATACCTGCGAACTGCAAAAGATGTATGTGTGCCATGAATTGTGTGATTGTGTGTGTGTGTGTGTGTGTGTATAGTATTGATATTCATATTTGTCAAAAAATGAAAAATATGAATTTGATACTATTGCAGAGTTGTGGCAGAAAGTGATATGAAGATGAAAGGCAACTTCCACCCAGATATTGCGAACATTTATGGCCAGAAATATATGGACTAATATGAATATTAATATTCATATCTTCATCTGAATATCAGTATTCATATTTGTATGAATAATATTAATGTGGCCTTCTGACAGGATTCTGGCAAAACGTGTCATTTAGCAAATCTGCATTTTTTTCCTGGTATTGTTAACCATTACCAATTAACATACATTATATTTTACTTTTTAATATTGATATTAATATTTTTAATGTAATGTTCTTGAAAAAATTATTGTAGACTTGTGGGAAAATATTCTACAAAGCTATCCTGCAAATTTTGTTGAGTTATTGTGATTCATCACTCTGTTACAAGTATTTATATGCATTTTTATGAATATTAATATTCATAATTTTCAAAATATGAATCATATTTCTTTAAAAACAGTGCAAAATTGTGACACAATCTATCATCATCATATCCTGCAAGTTTCATTGTCATACTTCGAACAGTAAAGGAATTATAGGCAATTTAGTTGTCTGTGTACATGCTCAGGCGGTGCCATTGTTAAAACAAAGTAAAACAAAAGATTGACCTTTGACCCCGGGTTGAAAAATGGGCATGTCTTGTGACATTAAAACGCCTATATCTTTGCAACTGCTTGGCCGATTTGAAAAATTCAAAAAGATTTGTGAATGGGAAGAGTAGGGCTTTCATTCTACACTAATTTTTCCTGGTCTTATATCATTTTGAAAAATCACCTAAAATGCCTAATAAAGGTCATTGCTGGTTCACAGAAAATAAACATGTATACCTCCCGATATAGCGTTATGACGAAAGAAATTGAATATTTCAAAATATTTTTTTTTTTCCCACAAAAGCCTACAACATATTTTTACTTTTTAGGCATAAATATATGCATGTTATGTTCATGTATCCAACAGATATTGCCAGAAATGCCATACGGAAGTGTATTTCAGTATATGTACTGTATCACATGCGAATAAGTCAGCTGAACATTGCAAAAGAAACAGAAGGCACAGGTTGAAATAACGAAGTGTGAAGGTTCAAACAAACAGTGCAGAAATGGATACGGTATCCAATCAAGGGCAACAAAAGCCTTCTCTCCTCTGCCACTCGACCCCTCCCTTCTACCCAGCCTCGCTTCCCAGTCGTCTTTTACACCGACCGGGGCTGCTCCGACTCCCTTGTTGGCATTGCCAATGAGCCACAGGAATTATCGTCATACTCTTTTGGCCCTTGCCCCCGGGCTCCCTGCAGTAACTCCGCTGCTGCCATTGTTGGCAAGCAGAGAGGGAGGAAACTCCGCTTGACTGAAATGCGTCTCCGGCGAGCTTTGCCCTGCCACTCCGCGTGATCCAGACCAGGTTCCAAAGGAGATAGGGGGGATATGATAATTTCCCTCTTTTGTCTGATTGCCATTTTATCTACCGGTGACTTGGATGTTAAGCTGTATATCCACCTGTTATCATCGTCTCCTCTCCTGAATCACATTTTGCTGAGTAGCTGCGATAAGGAAAACAAATCCTCATTTAGCTTTATCTCAGCATGCCATTCAAGGTAATGCTTGCCCCATTTCCAGCACAGAATGGGTCTGGAGAATGAGACTAATTGCAACATTAGTCTCTACGACTTGTATTGCTCGATGTAAAGGGAGGTAATTCTAGAGCTGTTGCATTTTCATTTTAGTCACACCTGAAAGACATTACAGCACATATTGATGTGATGCAAAGTGATGCGTGAGCAATTTGAGAATGAAAGGGGGAATGACAAGGGAATGGAACGAGGGACGTAGATATGTATTGTTTTGTCTAACAATAGTCGATACATCTTCAGGTTCTCATGATTTCTTCTTGATTGCAATGTGCTATTATAACATCCACGGATTGCGTATGATACGAGAATGGCAAATCAGAGCATTGAAGTTTCATCTTGCAGTGCACATAACATGGCTCTCAAAACATGGACAGTGAAAAGCGGTTAATGGAAGTGCCCATATGTGTATGTATGTATGTATGTACACGTATGTGTATGTGTGTCTGTGTCTGTGTGTATGTGCGTATGTGTATATGTGTGCCTCCATCAGATAAACCAAGGAGGCGTGTGATACCCTCTTGGATAGATGCATCCTGCTTACAGATGTAAAATGCAAATTCCACGAGCAGTTGGACTGGTTTGGTGACCACCTCTGCCTTGTTGTGTTAGTGCTCGGCTGACTGCGTCCTCTTGAGATGAATGATTCATGATAAAAAGTGATCGCAGCGTGGGATGTGACTCGTGTTGAGGACTCCGAGGCAACCGGAGGGCAATTGCCAAACCTGTGCTTGCTTTCGGATGTCGTGGTTTGCGAGGGACCTTTTACTGCTGTCTTGAATTTTTGGTCACTTGGATAGTAGAAATATCAAGAGAAGTAGAGACTTTCTGTACAACCTGCTGCTTTGTGCCCGGTAAATGTGGGGATGCACATTGCAGAAGTACGGCCCATTTATATGTACATGGTTTATAGTCAGTATATCTCTTCCTCTCCATCGTCGGATTTGTTACCAATGTGACTAACGTATTTCCAAGCAAAAACGAAAACCAAAAAACACACCAAATAAATAAATAGATTTGAAAACAAGAACAAAAACAAGAAAGAAAACCAAAAGCAAAGCTGCTGCTTACATGCATGCTTCACATAACTAGTGTTATGAAATCTGTAGATCTATTAATGAGTACTAATATTATGCAACATGCTTCAAACCCACATGCCCATTTGCCTTGGGCAGCTTAAGTTCACTGTTGGACAAGTAAAGTATGTTGGTGCCTGCCTCTTGCCCATTTTTTTTTTTTTTTTTGGAAAAAAAAAATGCTCTGAAATGCGTCACCATAGTGTTCAGAACTTTCCTTCTGAACAGCCAGGATACAAGGGGGGGGGGGGGGGGAGGGGGGTCATTGGGCTTCTCAGTTGTACATTACACCGTCTGCAATGTTGTTGCTAAGTGGTGGGGGGGGGGGTTGAGGGGGAGAGTTGTGAGAGTCCTCCCCCCCCCCCCCCTTTTGGGGGGATTTTTTTTTTAACGAGAGTATTTTCCCCAAGTGGCCTGCTTGCTCACTCACTGTATGAAGGACAAGGACACTCTAGCATGTTTCTGGCATGCATGATGAAGGTCTTTTCCTCATGGTTTCTTTGCGTGCATGCTTTGCTGCCGTAATGCCGATGACGATTCATTGAGTTTTACGTATCACGCTCTCCACACACCTAGGGCAGGTGTGCATATAGTGGTCTGCCCCCCCCCCCCCACATAACTTTACAGTGATGTAATCATTCCAGAATATAAGAAGAGGGGCCATTTCATGTTATACGTTTTGTCCTCTGTTACAGTGTCAGGACACTGTATTATGCGTGAATGGTGTAAAAAAGAAAGAAGACATATTTGTACTTGCAGGCACTCTGTAGGTTTGATAGGCTCATTTATTCACATTTTCCTTTTTATTCCAATATAAGGCAGATTGTACCTACATGTGGAAGTATTTTTGCAACATATAATTCACTATGCAATTACCCAAGTGATATTTCTTACCCTTTAAGAATGGAACGAAATTGAGCAAGATTTTATTTCAATATTTTACTCTATCTGAATTAACATATAGGTACCTTTGTAACATATTTCTCGTAAGTAGTATTTCCCGCACGTGTCTTACTAGTAAAAGTGATGTATTTCAGGCACACTAAAGCACACGCCACACCATCAGAATTTCGTACGTGGGATCCCCATCCCATTTGACCTGCTAATGTTTATCCAAATCATGGGCTAAAGTTTCAGAGCAGTGAGACTAATTATGTAGTGAATACTGCATGCTCCCCACACCTACTGACATAGGGGGAATAGTCACAAGGGGCTGGGCTAGTCTCTGTCACAGACACAGTCACCCTGTTTTGCTTGAGTTGTGCCCTGAATTCAGAAGTAAGGAGACATACACACACACAATCACACACACACACACACGCTAATCCTCTTAGGGCTGGCATGTCAAAATGCCACTGACATTGCACACCAGCAGGTCACTGATGGTGTTAAGAGAGTTAATGTGATGAGTGAATGCACCATAAACTTAGCAACTAGACTCCATTCCAGCCACTAAGTGCCATCTTTATATTGGCACCTAGAAAGGAAATGGCAACAGTGGTGTGCGTGCCATCCACATCCTAACCTGATCAATTCCACCCACAATCCACGGAAGAGGTATCAGTCTTTTAGTAAGGCTATAAACAATATGAAGGTCGTCTTTCATTTCGTGTGGGTGCCTCATGTAGTCCATATATAGAATGGAAGGTGGAAACAGGTACATACAGGGTAGAAAGAGCCTGAATTCACCTGTTTTATTTCCAGGGACAAACAAGGTAATGAGATCATTCAAAGCCAGGGTCAAAGAAAGAGGTAACCGCTCTTAGGAATCTATATGCAGCTCATTGGGGAACAAGTTGCATACGTGTGCAGTCACGTGATCTATATCGAGCATAACATGTACGAATCCATCACTGCAGTGTTTGCACACCGTCATGCATTATTCACGTCCATTTCATGTTGGATTACATCCAAGGATGTCTGTTTCAAGATATCCTTGGCTAATTACTGCTGATAGCTCTACTCAGCAGCAGCATTGGGTGAAATCAAGAGCTGGAGTGAATGCAACACAAGTTTTCCCACAATGGAACTGGCCATGACACAACATGCTTTAAACAATTAGGCCTAACCAAACCAGGGCAGCCTTATTTTGGCACAAATAAAAAAAAAAAAAAATTCTCACACAAGAGCCTGAACTGACCAGTGTTTCCACATGACAGTGTCATGATAAGTAATTAAATATATGATGATGATATGATTATAAGATAAAATGAAATGTAATATGGTATGTTATGATTTAGTAGGCCCTATGATGCAGCCATAATATGATATGATATAATATAAAATAAGATAGTATGTAATAGTGTAGCATTATAAAGAATGGTAATATTTTTACATAAACTTTCATTTAAAAAAACACACCAAGAAACAAAGAAGGGAGTAAAGCACTAGATAAAAGTGACACTAGGACGGAGTGTATTACTATGCTCACCTGTGATATGTCATTTTCTACCTGCATATATGTGACATAATTCATTTGTAGCAGGGAATGGCAATCATCAGTGATAACCACCTGTCAGGGAAATGGGTTCTATTACATGAGCAAGTACTCAGGAGCAATTGATGTACTCTGAACGAGGAGACTTCTAGAATTAAAAAAAAAAAAAAGATGTCCAGAATGAAACCTGCTGGGATTGAACCGACAGCTCTGTGAGAATTGGAGCAAAATGTGAGATAGGTGTGTGCAAAGTTGGGAGGATGTGTAACTGTTTGCAAATCAAGCATGATGTCCTGTGAGTAGCTTTTGTTGATGTGACTGTTTTATGATGTGGCCTGCAGAGAAGTTCACATCATGTTATCATCTTTAAAACACAGAGACACTACATTGTTGCTACAATCATCTCGCATACAGTGTTTGTGTGAAGGAATCATCTTGTTCTTACCTGGATGATGTGTGATGCGACAACATTGCCTGTGTTTAGAGCAAGACACATACGCACTCACAAAAAATATCTTTGAAGAATTTTGTTCCAAGTGGTGGCGCATGCACATACACACACACATACACACACACACATGCACGCATAGTCATGAAAATGTCTTTCAAGAATCTTGTTCATCTGTTGGCATTTCCATGCACAATACAAAGTGAATGAGAACTAGAGATTGTAATTTGTCATCACTGACAAATTAAGGTGATCCGATTTTTTTTTATCAATGATTCGAGTCCTGATCGCAATAGGCATGACCATACAAGTTTCATCTGTGTTTAGAGACATTGGCCGTGTGATGTTTGCATTCTCATTTAGCAAAGGGAGTCATATCTGCCATGTTAGGTACAAAATTCTGTATACACTATAACGAAAAAACAGCAACAAGTACATATGACCTTTGACCCACATTTGCACTCCCAAGATTGCATCTGATGAAATAGTGGTTATTTTGTGAAATGATTCTCGCGACATCGTCTATACGTGTGAAAAATATGGGAAAGATAGGACAGGTATTCACTAAGATACAGGATGAAACATTTATGACCTTTGACCCTAATTTACACACCCAAGATGTTGTCCGATCTAGTAGTTGTTATTTTATGAAATAATGTACGAGACATGAACTAAACATGTGCAAAATATGGGGGTGATAGGGCGTGTTTTTCTTGAGTTATTGCAAAGAAAGTTGCAGAAAGAAAGAAATATCTCAATACATAGAAGATAAGCTTTAATTTCAACCAAGATTTTTATCGTAATCCCGACATTGTATGAAAAAACGAAGGTATGAAAACGATAGCGCAAAGTCTCAGCTACAACATATTAAAATCTGGGAGAAATTCACTGAAGGGTAAGTGAGCTAGTGCTCGATAAAGACAATCATGTCAATTTTCACATAAAAAAAACCCTCCCATAGAGATAACACGTCATAACGAAGATACAAAAAGAAGTACATATGACCTTTGACCTCAATTTGCACACCCAAGATGGCATCTGAGTAAAAAGTAGTTATTTTGTGAAATGATCCTTGTAACATAGTCCTTACGTGTGCAAAATATGGGAAAGATAGGACATGTATTCACTAAGATACAGGGTGAAACACTTATGACCTTTGACCCTAATTTACATACCCAAGATGGTGTCCGATCAAGTAGTTGTTATTTTATGAAATAATTCACGTGACATGAACTAAACATGTGCAAAATATGGAAGTGATAGGGCGTGTTTTTCTTGAGTTATTGCACAGAAAGTTGCAGAAAGAAAGAAATATTTCAATATATCGAAGATAAGCTTTAATTTCAAGCAAGTTTTTTGACGTGATCCCGACATCGTATGAAAAAACGAAGGGCACACTTACGATAGCCCAAAGTCTCAGCTACAACATATTAAAATCTTGGAGAAATTCACCGAAGCATAAGTGAGCTAGTGCTCGATGAAGATAGTCATGTCAATTTTCATTTCCATAAAAATTGCACTCCCATAGAGATTACACGTAAACTGGTCAAATTTGATAAGGTTACTTTCAATCCATTTTTACGAAGTGATGCCGTCATCCAATCAAAATTTTGTAATTATACGACTGAAAGATGATTAAATAAGCTACATTATATTGAAATTTGGGTGAAAATTGGCAAAGGATAAGTGAGATACGCTCGATTAAACTTGAAATTTGATGACGTCATTTTGAAAATTTACTTTTTTTACTTTATTAAGAAATTTGATATCTTTTAATCATTTTGTCAGCATAGCCAGCCCATGAAATAACATGAACAACTCATCAGCTTTCAGAATATGCCAAGAAAAAGGGGGGTCACCGTTCATCCTGACGAGTTAAATCCGATTTAAAATTGACGGTTTTTTGGCATAGTTGCACTGCGTATCCCCATTGACGCACGCGCGGAATTTTGAGTTTGACGTGCCCGTATGACGTCATATTGAGTCAGATTGACTTGAAACTTGGTAGAAATATTCCTTGACATTTTGGACATCCGATCCGTGTGAAAAAACTGAAAATTTCTATTGCATATAAGCTGTGCGTGCGAATATGTGCGCGCGCGTACGCGTCCGTCCAATTTTTTCAATTTTTCAAAAAATGCTCCAAATGATCTGAAACGTATGCAAAAAAAATTTGAGCTCGATTTGAGCATACAAATATTTCAACGCGCGCATACGTGCGCGTTTTAGGATAAATATGAATTTTGAGAACATGAGTAGAACCCGCTTGACTTGAAGTATATGTGACGTAAATTTCATTGAAAAATTCCATTCCATTAATGAGATATGCATGAAAATGTGTTTTCATATAATGACGTCATAGTGACGTCACGGTCGACTGATTACTATGATTTCACTTGATCTGTCGTCTTTGGGACATGATACATATATGGTATAAGTTTGACATTGATAGGCAATGCACTTTCTGAGCTAACTCTTGCACAACTTTTGCGGAGAAATAAAGAAATAAAGAAAGAAGAATAAAGAATCAGTACAGATACAGAAGGTGATCCGAGAGGATACTCGGATCACCTAAATATATACGCATGCAACCAACACGACAGTTATGAAACCAAAACATCCATTTCAAGTTACCCATTAACTGATTTGTTTAAGGACTTAAAAATGCTCAAGTGGTTATATTAAAGAAAACATTATTCACATCTTGCCCAAATTAGAGCACTGTTCTATTCTTGCCCACACTACAAATTATAACACTGTATTTATGCAACTTTCTTTTCCCCTGTATTCTGTAAGAGGTTTAGCTTCCTTTCATGGTCTACGTTATATGTTAAGCCAATGGGTTTTTAGGTGTTTAATGACCTCTAACAGTGTACATTATGATCCTTACGGAACATTTGCCATGTGCACTGCGGAGCAGGTTTTTGAATACCGTATAGGCTCTACATGAGGAAGTACAAACAAAGAGAGGGGGAGGGGAGGAGGCGCTGAAACTTGATACGAGCACAAGTAGACATTGGCGGTCCATCCTCACATTTCTCATAGCAGAATAAAGGCTTTATCAGAGTGTCTTTGAGCTGTGGATTTTACCAGCTGACAAAGATTATGCGTGGGGTTCATGTGTATGCATATGTGTGTCGTCCAGTATAAGTGCGAGATTCTGCTTTGACGAGGCCTCTGCCAGCAAAGTGTCTGAACAGGTAGACTAGACCTGAAGTGGCAGCGATCGAGTGGTTGAGCCAAGTGCTTCTTGCTCATGAGTGATGAGTCTATATATTGATGGTTCCCCACTACTGCATGTTTTAAAGGTGTTGCATCTCTCCGTTCTTGTTGTTGTTTTTTCTTTCTTTTTCAGTGCTTGGCTGACTCTTGTATTCCTTCTTAAATGTGTCTGTTTAGCAGTTGCAGGTTTGCATTTGCTTTTCAAAGCGTTGTAAAGATTCAAACCGTCAAAAAGGTTCCGTTGATTGATTGGAGAGCAGACTGAATCATACACAATGCTGACAGTCTGAATGTAGAGCGGATACTGCGCAGCTGCTCTAGGTGGCCATGTCCCCCCCCCCCCCCCCCCCCATCCCTAGAAAACATTGGCACTGGAAGAAATATTCACCGCAAAGCATTTGGAGTGTTGTGTCACAGTGAGTGGAATATATACAAATTTGTGGTTACTTAAAAATCTCAGACATCTGTGGTGTGAGTGAATTACGATGGCACTTGAGTGATCACTGCTCAATTACAACAACGATGCATATTTTACCAAAGGTGTATCACAATTCCTCCCTCCCTTGTAATTAAAGTAATTTGTTTCCACATTAACTCATCTCGCTGCAATAATCACCCTTGAGGTACCACAACAATTTAATTTGGACCGTGATATAGATGGATTGTTGTCATCAAGTTTCTTTGTGAAGGCTCGAGATATGATTACAATGGTATTTCTTTTCTTTTTTTACCTTCCTTCAGCTCATGGGAAAGCGAGTTGTTTTCATGCTGAGAGGTGATTCTCACGTAATTCATATCATTGATTTCATAACTGTCTCCAGGGACCGTATGCAGACAATGGATGAAGTGGATGTTTTGTATGGGTTTTTTTTTTCTATGATGTTTTGCTCAGTTGGCTCACTAGAGATTGTGAATCGCCTCTGAATGTACTTTGAAATGTAGTGTACATGAGCCTCACTTTTGAACACATGTGCATCAGTCTGTAGCCAGTGCCACAGTCAATAGTCTTTCCCAATGGGAAGGGGATCCCACCTGTTTTCTGTGTACATTGAAGAGAATAGGTTAATTGTCCACATACTGTACATGTAAGCCAGTTTGTAGTTCCACTCTGTGCATGAGCACAAAAGGTCATTTGTTTATACTAACAGGCATGTTGGTTTTTAATTCACTAAGATAACATCTGTGATAAATGCATGTGGTCCGCACTAATGGTGCTTGTCAGCACACCCACCTGATAGTAACAAAGTATCCACTATACAAAGCCTAGTTTTTGTCCATGTTGATAGAAGAAGTTTGATACATCAGATGCAAAACAATGAAAGCGATGCTTTCCCAAATGTTCATTGACAGCCCATTCTGGTCACATGCTCTATGCAAGTTCGTTCTTTATTTCGACACAAATTCCATAAATTGGTACTTTGGACAAGCTTAAGCACTATGTTGCTTTGAAAATGAGTGAAGTACCTTACCAACTGAGAAAACGAAAGGTCAATTGTACCAATATACACATGAGCTAACTACAAACTGGCTTCTTCAGAAAGTCCAAAGAGGTTCTGTGAAATTATATCCCCCCACTTTCTTTTCTTCTCCAAATGAGGAGCATGTCTTTAATTTTGATGGCTCGTTATGGCGGTCTCGGAAGATGGAGACATGTATCTCATCTTACTCTGTATGGTCAGCCCTCTATGAACGATTGAAAGTGAGCATTTGTCGCTCACGTCTGCCCAAGGGATATACATCTATGAAAAATATGCAAACTAAGTCAGAAATATGACTAACATGTACAGTTGCAGCTACATGTACTTTGGGTTATCTATTAAGTACGTTCTCATTGTCAAAATTTCAAAATTCGGGTTGCTATCGGGGTTGCATCTTTTTGATTTATCGTTTTCCCTGTTAGGAAAAAAAAAAATGAAACTTGGGTCACAGTTATTTGCAAAGAGCTGACCTGCACATGTACATGAATTATGGTATGCTTTCTATCAGGGCATTCAGACGCAAAAAATGTATACTAGAACGGTATAGCTATACCAAAACGGTATAGCTATACGATGAATTTATACGTCTGAACGCTGACTAATGAAACGACGTATAACGAGATGACGTATAGCGAAACGACGGTCAGAGCATCGTTTCGAACTAGAACTCGATAACGAATCAGCATTCCGTGAGCGTCTGAACGTATGGCAACCATAGAACGGTATAACTGGGCGGGGCTTAATGGGAGCGTGCATGAAAGGTGACCCCACAGCTATCACTCATGACTATAACAGCATGCGCAGTGGGAAACTGCACATCTATACGACGTTTCCCAGAACGGTCGAAATTAGTGTCTGAACGGTCTGTTGGCTATACGATGATTCTTTATACGTCGTTTCGTTATCGGGTTTTGCTATACATTGTAAAATGGCATGCGTCTGAAAAGGGGGTATGCCACAGTGCCAATTCAAAATGCCATGGGGCACCACAGCTGGTAAAAGTAGCAATAAGGCATTCTGGGATATATAATTTTGAATTTTGTTGCAGTCATCATTCACACTGTACACCTTCATGTATTTTAGCAAAAAACAAAAAACAAAACAAAAAACAAAAACAAAAACATCACAAATTTGTGCAGTTAGGATCATAACATCTTGGTAAAGGACATGTTATATCTGTTCACACCGTAAAAATTTCGCAATTATGTGTTGTTTTGAGTGCAATGAGAATGGCACTATTGACATGAAATGTGTCACGGCTGATGAGCTAACAACAAATTCTCTTGTAGACAGACAAACATTTTCACACTGGCAACTATCTTGTCCTTGCATCTTCCATTGGAGGCATAGTAGATGATTTATCAAGAATGAATAAAGAGCACTCTCTTCTGCAAGAAACAAAAGAACAGCAATGAAGCGAAACCACAAGTTAAATCAAGAGAGCTTTTTTACACACCATTTGGTACAAATCATACACCGTGTGCAACCGCTATGACTCCGAGAGAGAACCATGCTTACCGCAGTAATTTGTCCCTGGATGTTGTATGATATTTCTTTGTGGTCTTGATTGCTGCACAGCACTGAAGAACAAAAGATACCAAAGTTTAAATGAATTTCTTTCAGCATCTACACATTTGGAGCTGCTCAGTCTCTGTAATTCTGCAGGAGGCTTTCTAAAAACTGAAGTACAATCTCTTCATGCATTGTCAAGAAAAACATAAAGGCCTTCCTGACTAGGGAATTAATTTTTTATACCCATTGAGATGAGTGCAACATATAAGTATCTCCTTGAATATGCTATGGAATCTTTTGGATCTTTTTGAATGAATGTTTGTAGCCCTGTACATTGCAACATGGTGATGAAACTCCATTGAACATAAAGAATTCCAAACATCTTTCAGTACAGGTATTGAGAAAAACATGGAGATACATGTGTTGTCATCACATTGACTACTTTGTGCAAAATGTTTAGAATTTGGCATTCAATACATGCACTGAACAAACATGGACACACACCTAAAAGAAGTAATGTCAATTTGAATTAGATACTTGATATATCCTTGAATGAACTCAGTGAGTCCAGCTCTGTAATTAGTAAGGGAAGCAAACAACAAGTTGGAGGACATCTGTGGTCAGTTTAACGGCAATGGTGTTAATCAAAAGATATTTGAAGAAAATGACTGTATCCTTCCTGATCCTTTGCTGTGAGATGCACCTTTCCGTTTGTATTTTTGGCATTCAGTGTTGACAGGGAAGGGCAGTGTTTCCATACCCTGAGAGGAAGACTACTACAGGGGTTTGCATTTAACCCTCACAGAACTATTACCCCCCCCCCCCCCCCCCCAAATGCCGTGAGAACATAAGTAAGGGCATTAGTAAGAATTTACCCACATAAGGTACCTGTGGAACAGTCTAAAACAACTGAGAGGTGATGTCCGAGGATGTTTGGACTGCTTTGAAGATGCCGAGTTTGGGTGATTATTCTAACACCCGAATAAAGAGATGTGTATTATTTGATTTATAAAATGATGCAGCAGATCCGTGTTGTCCAAAGAATTTCAAATAGTTCACTGCAGCTACTTTTGCAAGTAAATAAAGCAATGAAATCTCACGCAGTCACCATCACCATGTGAAAGAGCTAATGACTGGTCATTATGCTTTATTTATGGCCGGTCATAAGCAATATAATGTGTTAGATAAAATAAATGTCAGGTCGCATGTACCCTCTCATCCAATCATTAGATTAGGATCCACTTCATCATATTATGATATTGTACACAGATGAGGTGCTCATGGTAATGGCAGCATTATGCCATTTTAGAAAATGGAAGACCTGTGATCATAATAATAAATGACATTGGTCAGCGTTGTTAGAGATAATGTCAGCATGATTCTTTAGTTCACTGTGCACACCCCTATTGGGACAATAGACGGTGGTAACTTGAGGACGTGCATCGCGCATTGATTGCGAAGAGCCGCTCTGATTTTCTAGGTCAGTAGTCCAAATGACTTTCCTGCACTTAGCAGTTGATTGAACAAACTGCGTCCTTGCTCGATGCCTTCTGCAACATCATACGGGTGGCATTTTGAGAGCGGAATTCAGTTTGCTCCAGAAAACGCTGCTTTGTTTCGTCCATTGGCCGCAAACAGAATTGCGGGACACGACCTACATACATGCGGCACACTCTGCTTTAGAAGGCCAGCAACCAGTAGTCCCGATGTCGATGGGACACCCATGTACAAGATGGCAAAGCAATTAGTTCCATGTGGTAACGCTTCGTCCATCACCTTTTGATTGCAGTCATTTATCATAGCTGCCATGTTTGACCCTATAATAATGACGATAAATGTCCCCGAAAAAGAAAGAAATTATGTTTGTCTTTGACGACTCCTCTAGACATGTTTTCCAACTTAGAATTTAAATTGTTTCTTTCTGTGTAATGGGAAATAGTCCAATAGTGCATATTCTAAAGTTAAGGGCATTGTTGAACAGAATTTTCAGTTTGGAAAAAACAATAACAACAAAGAAACAACCTAGGCTTGCTGGTCCTACATGATACTCATGCCACAATCTCTAGTCTTGTATAGATATTGAGCTATGTGGAAAATAGTGTAAGAAATTAATGGTGTAAAAAAAAATACCTGTGTGTGATCAGATTCACCACACTGAATATTTCCTGTAGACAGTAGAATTGGAATGAATTATCCAGTGAATAACTTGTTATCTATTCACAGTTCTCTCAATTGTGACAACATAATTTTCAAATTTTTGTCGGGTAGAATATTTTTGTATCCTTTTGAATAATCATCATATAGATCAAGTCAGCAAAGTTTGATAATTTCTGAATCTGACCACCACAATTTTACTTTGGTGTCTTTAAGTCACAGGGATGTATCAACTCCGAAGACTATACGGCAGGAGTGTTCTTTGTTTTGTTTTTTGTTTTTGTTTTTTTAATCTGTTTGCCAGTATCAAGTGAGTATACCAGACTATGGTAATGAATATTCTCTCATCATGGTGAGATCTGACTTGCAAGGACAGTTTTGTCAGAAAGGATTTAAGTACCTGTGATTGCCCCTCCATAATGTATCGAGAGTGTGCTTAATGTCGGTCGCTTAGCATTCACAAGGCATGCGAACAGAAATTTGTAAACAACTTTATGCAGACAAGCAGGTAATGACTTCGCAAATCCTGTTTGCAAGAAGGATGTCGTGATCAGGGAAAAGGTTGTTGGGAATCGAAAAGCTTTTTTTTCCCTTGTGATCCCTGCCTTTTTTTCTCTCTCTTTCTGTTTTTGGAGCGATGCGGTATGGAGAGGGATGTTGGCATGGCGCATCATCCGGAGGATGGTGTGGAGACAGAGGAATCCTCTCCCTGTCTTTTTTTTGTCTGATTGATAGTGGATGCTTTGAGACTTGGCGGGGAAATGGATACCGGTCAGGGGCAGGTGTTGGAGCTGGCTGTGGGAATACGATGAAGAACTAATTACCCTCTCAATCTAGTCTCCCCGCCATGCCATCGGGGGAACGAGGAAAAATCGTACGCTGAGTGTATGTCGACTTTAGGGGAAAAACGTCCACACAAACACATTGATCTACAACCACTCTACTCTTGTTTCGAGGCAGAGATGTCTTACACTTTGTATTCATTTCATTTGGGATTGTTTCAACTCACCAAACTCAGGGGTAATTTTACTGCAAATGTTATTTTTTCCTCATTGAATTGGCCACTCTGAATTTTACTGCATATCCAATATCAGCTGGATGGGATAAAAGTCAGTAAGAGATTAAGTCGTTTAGAGATTTGATGAGAAATTTCTGTCTCAGTTACTTAACAATGAGTAACTTTTCTTTGAGGGAAATCTGCATCATGCGTAATAGGGTGAAAGTTACTATCCTTGTGTCAGATATGATTACCATCGTTGCGAACGCATCTTTGGTAAGTGGCTATTAATCCGAGAGAAGAATGGAAGCAATTTGAGCAGTACTTTGATACAGTATGGATGTACAAGCTTAGAATTGGCCTAACCTCCAAATTAACATATTTGGCTTGATATTGATATCAAAATGTTGTCTCTCACTGAATTATGTTTGACTACGCTGGGAAAGGTGTGAAGTGAAGTGATCCAATGCCTTTAGATAATGGCGAGCGCCAGCATCCGTAAACAAGTGGGCTGTCACCCGAACCTGCCCCTTCCTAAACAGATGTCATTTAGCATACATGTGGGAACGACACGGTTTATTGTGTCCTCCCATAAAGATCAATTTGGTGGCTGCTTAGCCAATTTGAAGAGCCGATATTGATCTCGATTGATCGGGGGTAGGCCATTGTAGGGGTGTTGAAGGGTCAATACTGGCTGCCGGTCGGTGACATGGTAGCCGTCTCTACTGTGCCCTCCCCCTCTCTCTGTTGCTCATGGTCGGATCCGTGCCAAGGCAAGCGAGCCAATAAAAAGAGGTGAAAGTGGTCATGTAACTAATACAGATTGGTCAGGATAGTAATGGAACTCATTCAATTAATATGATTAGCCTGAATTGGGTGTGATTTTTTTTTTCCTGTGGGCTCTAGGCTCATACTTTTGCTTCCTTCAGTGAGGCAGTTAATTTCTGTAATCAAGCTGCCAGCTCTAACTAATTTCTGATCATTGCATCTGATTATATGAGTTATGTGAATTCGCTAGATCCACTCGATGAAGTGGCAACATATTTCACAGTATGAAAACAAACCGTGATGGAATTTAAGTGATTTTTTTTTAGAATGGGGTTAATTGTCCAGTGGAACTAATTGCTAGGTAATGTATTTAATTGCTCCATCATTCACCAAACAAAACTGAACATAGTAAAGCTTCGCTTCCCCTCAATCGTGTTGTTTAGGTCAAACTGCTCACATTACACATGTGCAGGCAGATTGAGCAAAACACACATGTTTGAACACCTCTGGACCGTGACTGGGCCAAACATTTCAGGAGCATGTTTGGGTGAAACGTGATTCAAGTAGGCATACAGACTTTGAAAACATTACTTGACAGGCGCAGTTTGGAAATATGTTCACTAACAAATTCCCCTCTTTGCTTGCTCTGGTGTTCCCCAAGTTTTCTTTTAGCATTGTCCCCATATATACACTTGCTGTAAATCACCTTTGTTGGCAGAGATTCAGGCATGTTTATGTTCTAACCTTTGAGGGGTTTATCCTTTCATACCTCTGGCTTCTCCTGTATTGATTCGCCGTTAATTGGCTTTACATATTTCGCCAAGCGTGACAGGATGGCTGAGCGAAGGAGGAGGCGTCCACATGGAAATCAGACAAACGGAGTGGTAATAATGCTGAATAGCAATTGTTCGACATTTATTGTGGCCCAATAAAAACAACAGATTGTCTAAGTTGTGTGACGCCATGCACCATATCACAATTGTAGGTGTAGCTTGACTGGAAAGACTGTAATAAACTAGTAGCAAGGTGATTCCTTGAGCAAAGGCTTAAAAAAGCAAAACAACAGAGCACCAGCAACCACTTCACTGCTATATGGCTTTGTAGTTGTACATTCCTATTCACCTTTGGGAAGTATGTGAAGTCAGGTGGTGGGTGTAATTGACATACAGATGGTACGAAAAGGAAATACTGTTGTGGAGTGTCTGGGCATATCTGTTTCTATATGTCTGTGTGTGTGCTTCTGTTGTGCTGATCATACCTACTTGCATATATATCTCTTTTTTACCCCATCCTATTTAATTTAATTGGTGCACTTTTTGTTTCTACATTTCATGCTCGCAGAATCTGGTTGGAACAGTTTCAGTTGGAGTACTCTTAGAATTGTCGGATAACAAAATTTAAATATTTATGTATTTCAAGTGGTTTCAGTTTAATTGAGGGTAGGAGACAATTGCCTTTACAAGGACTGCTGATAATGTCACACTTGAGCAAATGATACGGCACGCCGTACACCGGGGTACCGTTGTAACCCGGGGTACCGCGTTGTATAGCGCCATCTCATGCCCATTATTTATAATGCGTATCCGAATTCAGATACGCTGATTCCGAATTCGGATACGGCAAAGTCGTCGCAATGAACTAACACCGTAGGTGTTTTTCGAAGTAATTTCTAGCACCACACCGTTTTGTAAACATCTGTTACGACCAAAATCACTCTGAGAATGATCGCACAAAAGAAACAATCAACTGATGTTCAGGCGGTTTATTAACAGTGATATTGTAGGTACAGACTGGTAATCGGTTTCACATCAGTACAATAATGATCAATAGAAACAAATATAAGTCAGTAATGGAATCACTTACGTACGCATTACACGCAATATCCCTGGAAATGTCCAAATACGATGCTCGATGCACAAACGAATGATCCGCGATGCACCGATGAATGATTCCTCTGACGTAACTCCAGAGGTACAGGTTACGATAGTCCACGGTATAGATCCGGGGTAAAATCCATGATATACGTCCTCGGCGAAACGTGCAGAGTCCAAATGTTGTGACGACCACGTCCAGTTGATGCGTTGAATGATGATTCACTTAATATTGTCCAGCTAGGAATCCAGCCCGTCACAGCTTTTCCGTAGCAATGTCCATTGACATAAAAATATGGAGTCTATCTTCAATGTAGGCAAATTAATTATCTGCAGGCAAAATGTCTCCCAGGCCTTATCTCCAAAACATAACAGGTCAGCAGGTAACACAGGACTGACTATAACAAGTCGCTTCAGAGCCAGAAGTGACGTAACTCTCAGAGCAGAGGTGTTGGGTACTCTGCCTACTGCAGAATTTCTCTAGCTTATATACTATCTATTCACCCCTTCTAGCACATTCTATAACTCTCTCCAACCTACTAGCCAGTCCAAGTTCCAGGAAACCTGGATGACTCACTGCCTAACTATGTACAAAACATCATTACCAAGAATAACTACCAATCACATTGGGCTACAGGGACAGTGCCTCACTCAGCCAAATATGTAAGCACTTCCCAGAAAATTCTGGAAAGGGTGAAATCATTCTAGATTGAGTGAACTATAATGTATTTCCTGTTACATGCATGTACTGTATAGCTACATTGTATAGCACCTAGAAAATTCTCCACTGATCTGGTCAGCCTGTATGTACTATATCTATACCACATAGAATGTTCTCCATTAATCTGGTCAACCTGTGTACATACACATTAAAACAGCCATGCATTCAGTACATCATACATATGTACATAACTACTAGTGTGTACATTTGTGACACCATCCCCCATGGGAAAAAGAAAGCCTTGCCGTAGCAAGGGTTTCTTTTACCTTCACAATTTCTCATTATTATTTACAATGAATGTGAGGTAAAATCCAAGTCAAGCAACAATAATCACATACTATCACATGCCTTTTGGATAGCTGTATTAATTCCATGTTCTCTTTTCATGGATACCATTTACAATGATATTGCTTGGATTCTCAGAGCTTATACAATCATATCAAACTGTTTTGCACATATTAATGAATATGCTAAACACATACACTGGAAATGATATGCGGTGAAAACTTTTCACCTTTGATACTCTCTTCATGTTACACTCTTGACAGAGCGTCGGCAATTACATTGTTTTTGCCTGCCACATGTTTGATTTTGAGTGCATATGGCTGCGTCATCATGCTCCATCTGAACAACCTGTTGTTCTTCATTTTGAACCGGTCTAAAAAGACCAAGGGGTTGTGGTCAGTATAGACTGTGACCTCCCCTTTGCTATTTGTCAAGTACACTTCGTATTGCTGGAGGGCAAGGATGAGACTGAGAGCCTCCTTCTCAATTGTGGAGTACTTCTTCTGGTATGCGTTCAATTTTTTGGAGAAGTAGCTAACTGGTCGTTCAGTGCCTTCTTCATCTTCTTGGAGCAAAACCGCTCCCACTCCCACATCGCTAGCATCTATTGCCACCTTGAATGGCTTTGCGAAGTCAGGAGCTGCCAAAACAGGCTCATTAGCAAGGACTGCCTTTAGTTTCTCGAAGGCTCTTTGACACTCATCAGTCCAGGTGTACTTTGCCTTGCCCTTCAGCAGGTTTGTTAGGGGGGTGACTACAGTGCTGAAATTCGGTACAAATTTCCTGTAGAAACCAGCCATGCCCAGAAATCTGAGCAACTCCTTCTTGGATTGGGGGATGGGAAAGCCTAGTATAGCCTCTACCTTGGCTTCTCTTGGCAATACTTGTCCCTGACCGACTACATGCCCGAGATACACCACTTTGGCCTTTGCAAATTCACTCTTTGCCAGATTAATCACCAATCCGGCCTCCTTGAGTCGATCAAAAAGTTGCCGCAAGTGTGTAATGTGCTCCTCCCACGTGTCACTATACACTAGGATGTCATCAATGTATACTACACAGTGGTCAAGTCCGGCTATGATTTGGTTTGTCAGCCGTTGGAAGGTGGCCGGAGCATTTTTCATGCCGAATGGCATTACTTTGCATTGGAACAAGCCATCTGGTGTAGCAAAGGCAGAAATCTCTCTGGCTTTGTCGGTCAAGGGCACTTGCCAGTATCCCTTTAGAAGGTCTATTTTACTGACATATGCAGAATTTCCGACCCTGTCAATGCAGTCTTCTAGTCTGGGAATGGGGAAAGAGTCTGTTTTCGTCACGACATTCACCTTTCTGTAATCTATACAGAATCTTTGAGACCCATCCGGTTTGGGCACCATGACGATTGGGGAGCTCCAACTGCTTTTACTCGGTTCTATTATGTCATTGTCTAGCATGTATTGAACCTCTTCCCTTACTTTTTGCAGTTTGCTCGGGTTTAACCTGTAAGGGTTTTGCTTGATAGGGTCAGCATCTCCTACATCAACATCATGTACAGCAAGAGGGGTGCAACCTGGTTTGTCTTTACACAGTTCTTTGTACTCATGTAACAGACTAGTCACATCTTTCCTCTGATTTTCAGGTAGGTAGTTCAGTGCCTCATCTACTTTCCCTAACATCTCTGAGTTAGACAACCTGGCACTAGAGGGCTCACTTCCATGCTCATCTTGAGCTTCTCCCTCTTCCTCTACTTCCTCTTCTACCACCTGAGCTACGCCTACCGGCTGACCAGCCTTTCTCTCATAGTACTCTTTCAGCATGTTTACATGACACACCCTCTGATCTTTGCGTCTGTCTGGCGTACTGATCACATAGTTCACATCATTGAGTTTCTTTTTGACATAGTACGGGCCACTGAACTTGGCTTTCAGTGGTTCACCTTGTATGGGCAGCAGTACAAGAACTTTGTCACCTGGATTGAAAGTTCGGGCTTTGGCATTTTTGTCTGCCTTTCTCTTCATAGAGTCTTGTGACACTTTCAAGTGTTCCCTAGCTACCTCACAAGCCTTTGAAAGCCTTTCACGAAACTTTGACACATAGTCAAGTAGGTGGACCTCATCATCCTCAGTCATGAATTTCTCTTTGATGAGCTTCAGTGGGCCCCTGACTTCATGACCGTACACCAACTCAAATGGGCTGAAATCCGTCGACTCGTTTGGGGAGTCCCTCGTTGCGAACAGTAGGAAAGGGATGCCCTTATCCCAATCCTCGGGATACTCCTCACAGAACGCCCTAATCATTGTCTTTAGGGTCTGGTGGTAGCGCTCCAACGCACCTTGGGACTGGGGATGATAAGCTGACGACTTCAGCTGCTTCACACCCAAACGATACATCACCTCTTGAAATATGCCTGACATGAAATTTGACCCTTGGTCAGACTGCACTTCCTTGGGCAACCCATACCTAGTGAAAAACTGCACTAGAGCATCTACCACAGTCTTAGCAGTGATATTTCTCAATGGGATAGCCTCTGGAAACCGTGTAGACATATCCATGATTGTCAAGAGGTACTTATGACCCGACCTAGTCCTAGGCAAAGGTCCAACACAGTCGACTAGAACCCGACTGAATGGTTCTTCAAACGCAGGAATCGGAATCAATGGCGCCGGTTTCACTGAATGCTGTGGTTTACCAGCCACCTGACATGTGTGACAAGTCTTGCAAAACTCAGCCACATCCACATTCAACCCTGGCCAATAGAAATGCCTCATGATCCGATCCTTTGTCTTTCTGACGCCTAAATGGCCGCCAACAGGTAACTCGTGAGCAATCCTCAAGATCTCACCGCGGTAACTAGGAGGGACAACAACTTGACGGACCACCGTCCAATCCTCATCAGCTGGCCTATGGGGAGGTCTCCACTTCCTCATCAAAATGCCATCTTTGACATAATAGCACTCAGGGACCTTTTCAGCCTCAGCCTCAGAACACGCCGTCTGAGACAAGCCTTTCAACTCAGAGTCTGCCTGCTGTGCTTCAACCAAGGAAGACTTGCTAAACAGCCCATCACTGTTAGCCTCGGAGCCTAATACAGCAACCCCATCATTCAAATCCTTGAAAAAGGTTTCTGCCAACCAAACACCGGAATTCTCCTCCACATCAACAGAATCCGCATCATCTTGAACAGCTCTACGAGCCTGAGACCTAGTCACAACACAATCTGGGAAAATCCCAGGAAACTCCTCCTGCAACTGCTCAGTTTCAGCAACCACCACTGGTTTATCCGAAACAACTGGAGACGCAACCACCTTGTCCCCAGCCAAGTCATTCCCCAACAGGAAGTCAATGCCTGCCATGGGCAACTCAGGAACAACTCCAACAGTAACAGGACCAGAAACTAGGTCACACTTCAAATCCACTCTATACAGTGGAACTGACATATAACTGCCATCAACAGTCTGAATCAAAACTTTTGCATTTACTGCACTGTCTGGTGGAAAAGTCATACCACCATCCACCATCAATGACTGAGAGGCCCCCGTATCCCGCAGGATGACCACTGGCTTACCTGCCTCACCAGAGGTACATGGGGTCACCTCACCATCAAACAAAAAGCTACGATAGCTCTCATCCACCTGCTTCATCCTATCTTTGAATTTGGGAGATTGACTTTCAATGGCCTGTGTTTCACTGAACGGGACACTGTTTTTGGGTAGGACACTTTTTGACATAACAAATCCCAAGTCCTTCTTTGTTTTGTTTTGCAACTTCCAACACTGTGACTTTACATGCCCTGTCTTGTTACAGTGAAAACATTTGATAACATTTGCACTTGTACTGGACCCTTTGTCAGATTGAGGCTTTGGTGCCGATGAAGTTTCAGAACTCGTGCCTTTTTCAGAACCAGCATTCTTTGGACTGCTCGACTGAATTTTGTCCCTCTTGTTTCCAGAGAAATTCCTGAAAGGTGGTCTGTTGTCATTTCTGTGGGTCAGCTCATACTCATCAGCCATCAAGGCTGCTTTATGGAAACTTGTCACTTTGTGATCATCCAAATGTGACCTCACACTGAAAGCAACACTCTTTTTGAATTCTTCCAAGAGAACAACCTCACGTAGGTTATCAAAATCCTGATCCACTTTCAAGGATCTGTACCACCTATCAAACATCATTTCTTTTTCACGAGCAAACTCAACATGTGTCTGGCCTGGTTTGCGGTACGAATTTCTGAACTTGTGTCTGTACGCCTCTGGCACCAACTCATAAGCATTCAACACTGCTTTCTTGACTGTAGCATAGTCACGTGATTGCTCTTCAGAGAGAGATGAGTACACATCGGCTGCTTTGCCGACAAACACACTTTGAAGGAGCAAGGGCCAAAATTCCTGTGGCCAGTTCAAGCTGTTAGCCACCTTCTCAAATGACACAAAATATGCATCAACTCTGTTTTCTTCAAATTTTGGCACCAATCGAATGTTCTTGGCCAAATCAAATTCAAAGGGAGCCCTTTCATGAGTTCTTACAGTCTGTGCATGAGCCAATTCCATCTCACGCAATTTCAGTTGTTGCTCAAGTTTCTTCATTTCAATTTCTTTCTCCACTTCTCTTCGTTCTCTATCCCTCTCTCTTTCCATTTCTAATCTCATCTTTTCTTTCTCTAGTTCCAATCGAGCAAGCTCAAGCCGTGTTTGATCTGAAATTTGAGCTCGATCTGGAGTGTCAATTTCTTCTTTGAGCTCCATGTGACCAGCTACTAAGTCAAGAATCTCTGCCTTTCTTGCACCTTGTGGAACATCAACATTTAAATGCTGTGCAATAGCAGTCAAATCACATTTGCGTAACCTTTGCAAATCTTTGAGGGACAAATCTGTCCTCTGAACAAATGCCTGAACATCCATTGTACTGATTGACATTGTCACAATGTATTACACACAATATACAAGTGAACAATCAACTCAGCTGGTATTTTGTCTGTACCAATATTCTAGATTCCGGAACGTTCCAAATTCTAAGTTTTGGCTTTAAATTCACTTCTCGGACACAAGCCCCCAATTTTGTTACGACCAAAATCACTCTGAGAATGATCGCACAAAAGAAACAATCAACTGATGTTCAGGCGGTTTATTAACAGTGATATTGTAGGTACAGACTGGTAATCGGTTTCACATCAGTACAATAATGATCAATAGAAACAAATATAAGTCAGTAATGGAATCACTTACGTACGCATTACACGCAATATCCCTGGAAATGTCCAAATACGATGCTCGATGCACAAACGAATGATCCGCGATGCACCGATGAATGATTCCTCTGACGTAACTCCAGAGGTACAGGTTACGATAGTCCACGGTATAGATCCGGGGTAAAATCCATGATATACGTCCTCGGCGAAACGTGCAGAGTCCAAATGTTGTGACGACCACGTCCAGTTGATGCGTTGAATGATGATTCACTTAATATTGTCCAGCTAGGAATCCAGCCCGTCACAGCTTTTCCGTAGCAATGTCCATTGACATAAAAATATGGAGTCTATCTTCAATGTAGGCAAATTAATTATCTGCAGGCAAAATGTCTCCCAGGCCTTATCTCCAAAACATAACAGGTCAGCAGGTAACACAGGACTGACTATAACAAGTCGCTTCAGAGCCAGAAGTGACGTAACTCTCAGAGCAGAGGTGTTGGGTACTCTGCCTACTGCAGAATTTCTCTAGCTTATATACTATCTATTCACCCCTTCTAGCACATTCTATAACTCTCTCCAACCTACTAGCCAGTCCAAGTTCCAGGAAACCTGGATGACTCACTGCCTAACTATGTACAAAACATCATTACCAAGAATAACTACCAATCACATTGGGCTACAGGGACAGTGCCTCACTCAGCCAAATATGTAAGCACTTCCCAGAAAATTCTGGAAAGGGTGAAATCATTCTAGATTGAGTGAACTATAATGTATTTCCTGTTACATGCATGTACTGTATAGCTACATTGTATAGCACCTAGAAAATTCTCCACTGATCTGGTCAGCCTGTATGTACTATATCTATACCACATAGAATGTTCTCCATTAATCTGGTCAACCTGTGTACATACACATTAAAACAGCCATGCATTCAGTACATCATACATATGTACATAACTACTAGTGTGTACATTTGTGACACATCATCTACCATAACTTTTATTTTCATTAAAAAAAAAAAAATCACTGAAAGCCCAGAAAATTCACCCCAAAATTAACTGTATTTCTTCAAAATTTGATCATGGGGGCTACCATCTTTATAATCTTCTACGCGTGCGCGAATGGTCGATAATAAGAGATGAAATGCGAAAGAAAAAGGTTCAGAGCAGAAAATAATGATCAGTTGCATGCATTTTTGTGCATAATAACACTAAAATAATACTAAAAAATATTTTGACACATTTTTTGGTAAGCCAGGGTACAGCGCTGAAAAAAAAAATAATTAATTCAACAAAATGGCGGATTTTCATTTGGTACCCCAGGGTACCAAATATTGCATCAAATGCCCAATGATTTCTTTTGTTATTGCTACTACTAAAACACCGATCAATTCAGTGCTTATTGACATCGATGTAGGGCAATTTGTTAATCAGTTGCACTTTCTCAATCATATGCTTCCCTGATATGCATTCAGTTTATAAATATGTCCCGAATGTAAATTTTATTAGTGGTAATGTAAGACTGGATGAGCGTAGAATGAGCATGCCTCTTCTATGATTTGCCCTTTATTGCATAATTATACAGGGAGGTCAATATCAACACATGTGCATTCTTTAGAATGAACACTGATAAACACTGCAAATACACCGTACATCGTACTCACATAGAATCCCGTAATGGCCAATACATGCACAGTCTCCTCCACAGCGTTTGTCTGTCGCAGAGTGGCCCTTTAACGGTCCACGGACTAAGTCACCAATCCTGTGTCCTCCATCACAAATTATCTCAGTGCCGTGGGGATTACTGGGCTTAGAGCTTGGGCAGCGAACAGTACAGCAGTGTTCCGCACAGTCAGTGCACACTGTATGTAGCGCACTATTAGATTACCATTGTTTTCTGTTAGCTTTTCGGGGAGCGCCCTGCTCGTTGCATGATTCATTCCGCAAATTCTGTTTTCTGCAGTTGGCAAAACTTGAATATTCCGTTCGATCTTTGATATTTTTATTTCTTTGTTTTTGTCGGCTTAATTTTGCATTTACTCTTAGGGGCAGAGATGTCAATGAAAATCTTGAAATGGAATGGCATGCTTTGTGGACAGTGTTTTGCGCTATTCTAAATTATGCTTTGTATAGAACTCAAGAAGATATTTGTCAGTTAGAAATCATTTCAGAAGGATTTTTGACAGGAGTTCATGGATATTGTAATGCAATCAATTCGTTTTGGTCACAGAGCCATGAAGCATCATTGAAATAAGAGTAAAATGATAATGTCAGGCATGAATAATAAGATTGCTCATGAGAAATAGATTTAGATCCTGCATCTGTAAAAGACAACATAACAGGGGTTCATGGTATGCAAGTTGTACTTGCAGATAAATATTCATATAAATAAATTGTTTATTTTGTATTTGCTCTACAAACTGTTGCATTGTGTTCTGAAATTGAAACTTAGTGAGTTAGTTTTAAGTGCAATAATGGGTTTATCCTTTAGTAATCATTTGTATTAAAGAAATTTCTTTGCTTTTTATGTATCAGAGTTGTCCTCTGAATAATTGTGTGCAAAATAGAGTACTGTAATTTCATATACTTACATGTATGTCTGTCTGAGTACATGTAATCTTCCATATCCTATACTGTAAAATGAGGAATGGTCGCGTGCATTTTAATTTTGCAAGTGGCAACATTCGCGAAATTAAAATGCATGCGAAAGTTCTTGCCTACACAATATGCATTGGATGCCAGTGGCAAGTTGTGAAAATTTCATGCTGCGAGAAAGGCCGTCAGCTCCAGTTCGCGAAATTTTCATGCCGCTAATAAATCATGTTTTATAGTATGTTACTAGTTAGCTTTTCTTTCCAACAATATCTTGTGGAACTCTTTCTTTAAAGAATCAAAGCAATACTGCAATCCCACTTCCAATATGTTCCATAAATGTAAGAGCCACCCCTATGATTGAATGGAATGACCCATGCATAACGCTAAATATGATGGGTCAAATGTTGTGTGTGAGTAGAGTATTTGTGCATTCAAGTTGTTATGAATTAATCAAGATGCTCTTTATGCAGTATTCAGGGCATGCCAAATTTTCCCAGCCCCACCCATGTAATTCCCCGTAGGCGTGAGCTCTTCAAGGTAATCTGCATTGGAGATGACAATGATTGATAAAAACAAAACAAAAACAGAGCCATCCTACAAATAATGTAGACCTACTCTGGATTAGTGTTCTTTCCCTTTTATGTTTAGTTTCGCCGTTTTGATGATCCCAGAGATCCTATGTATCTGCAGTATCCAGTATATCTACTGAGTACATAGTAAATGGACTGACTTTACACAATAGAAATGTGCTCGATAATACTAGCTCTGTTCATTGAAGTAGCATAGACATATGTCACTTGTTTTGATGTGCGATTCTCTTGGTTTGAAAACAAAGTCATTTTAGGATTTCGTTAATGAATTTGAAAAGCTCTAGTTCATTTAGTTTGCTTGTTGAGCTATCAAAATTCGCCCCAGATGATTTTCTGTCCCCAAACCACCGAAACTGTCTATTCCTGGCTAGAGTGAGCAGATACAATGGCATTTCACTCCGTGCGGTTTTGCCTCCATGCTTCATTAATTTTTCCCCTTCTTTTTCTTGGTTGACTGGAACACAGATGTGAGATATGACTACATGTGCTGGTGTGACAAGAAGGCAGTTTCACGCTTATGAGTAAACTCGTGTTATCAACACATTTAGGTACACACTTTGTGCACATCAAGTTATATTTATGAGACTGTGCATGAAACCAGACATGAATCTCATTTCTCCCAAATATATTTCTCCAATCACATTGGACTAGTCACGATCTAGGGATATATTTTAAAAGTTAATTTTACTGGACTCTTCGTGCAAAGTGTTCCTCGGGGATAGATGTCTTATGTCATATTTTTTACTACATATGAACAGTGCATAATACATTAGCTAGATTCTAGTTCTATTTTCCTCATTTCATTTTATTTCTGCTTCTTTAAATAAAAGAGAACATAACCACATAATTTAATTTACCTTTTTAAATATATAATATACATAAAGTCCTATGGAATTGCATATCACATCAGAAGATGGGAACATTGTGGAATGTCAATGATTTTGTCACAGGCTTGTCGTGAGAAAGTGAAAAGTGCAGGAGACCGTCAGATTGAGCTCTTTGATATTTGATATTTATGGTGGCTTCAAGGAGACAAATAAAGATAATACAGCATGAGCGCTGTTCTATTTTGATGTAAGGATGCATCTTCTTCACAGGATCCTTGTCAGAGAACACTCCTCATTAACTCCATCTTATGTTGTACTCTGCTCCCAAGTGTCCTCTTCTGTCTTGCTCTGGAAAACAAATCTGTGTAGGAAATTATGAATTTCCTCCCGGGTTTCATGTTGCTCCGTTGGGGGAAAGTAAATTGTTACTCACCTTTCAACATTAGTGTTCAAGGCCTGCAAAATGTTGTGTTTTTTGTTTTTGTTTTTGTCTCTCACTTTTCTAGACTATTTTTTTAAATAGTTTTCTCACCCCTCACATAATTTTATCTAAATGCATCTCCACCAAAAGTGTTGGAAAGACTTTCTGCTTTTATCCGTTTAGATGGTTTGTTCATGTGTTAACAGAAAGAGTGCTCACCAAATTTTTGATCAATAATTTAGTGTGGAATAAGGAATGGGCATGGCAATGAATAATTGATGAGATTTTGGTGCAATGCAATGAGATTGAGGTCAAAGGTCAAGATGAAGAAATGAGTCAACAATGTACTTTATCAAGTCAAGAATTGTGTTATGCAACTTTGGTATCCTTTTACTACAGAAGCATAAATGATTTGTGTGAATTGGGTTTTGGCAAAGTCTGATGAAGAAAAAGATCAGAGGATGAAGCAGTTATAGAGAGTATTGATAATAATAATTGCAATTTGTATTGCCCTAAATATATCCCATGAAATGCTCAAGATGCACTTAGAAATGAGAGGATGACAATAAGATAAAGAAACAGGAAAAGTTTTTAAAAAAATCATGAAACAAGTAATTTTTCGACTCATTTTTAAAAATGACTCTGCTGTTTGCCAAATATCAGTGTTTGCACATTATTGAAAGATAAAAGTAAACATTAGTGGTTTTGATTCGGGAAGAATATTTTGTGAGATGTGGGGTGGAGGTAAGTTCAAATTCTGAGATTTCACCATGATGCTACAATGCAAGATGTACAGTTTTGTAGTTCAAGTTGATGGATGGTTTTGTCACATCATTTTCTGATTTTAAGAGGTGGACACGTAGACAGAAGGATTTGTGATGAATTTTGATGTGGTTACATTCTTTTTTTCCCCCTACCTCTCCATGTGTATGTGCCTCATAGTCATAGCACATCATCATTTGCCATTCATTACAGGCAGCCATGGAAATAATGTTACTTGTGCCTTGGATTCGCATTGCATCTCCGCAAAGTCATGTGACAGTGTGTGAGGAGTGAGCGGAATCGAAAAGGGGCGGGGCAGCAGGGAGTGGGAGACAAAGCGGGGTTAAAGGCGACCTGTGGGGACACGGTGCTGGTAGTGAGGGATGCGGGCAGGGTGGGGGGGGGGGGGCGGGAGGAGGAGAAATCTGCTGGGAGCCTGTAGTCTGGTCTTCTAGGGATTGCATTGGTTTGTACAGAAAGAAGGGGGAAAGAGAAGAGCAGTAGAAATAAAAGGGAGGATAGGGACAGAGAGATAACAATAGAGAGAAGGAGGGGGAGGGGAGGGGAAGAGGGGGAGGGGAGGGGAGGGGAGATTTTCAGAACAAAAAAAAAAAGAGGGAAAGGGATTTATAGAGACTAGTAGGCAGAGACATATCAAGAAGAGAAACAAAACACCAAAGGAGATGGCTAGGAAAATAAAATGAGAAATATGGAAGAGGGGGGGGGGGGGAAGAGCAGGGGGTAGAAATCTGACAAGGAAACCATGAGAGAGAATGGCATCTTTATCAAATATGTCTCGACCAATAGTAGTCGCTGTTTGCTCCAGAGTGCACATCCATTTGATATATTATTGAGAGAAGAGTACACGAAAGTGTGTTGGATGTTCATAGAAAGGAAAGATTTCAAGAGTAGGAACATTTTGTTGAAAGGGGGGGGGGTGGGTGGGGTGGTGGGAATGAGGTGGAGTTGAGCAGGGGAAGAAGTGAAGCTGTGCTTCAATCGCTGCAAGAGGATCCACTGCACAGCGGAGCAAAAGCCATTACTGGGGAAGAAAATACAGAATTCAACCAGATCAGGATTGATTTTCTGCGGCACGGCAGAGGAAAAAAAAATTGATTTACTGGGCTCTGCCTCTTCCTGCATTTCACAACCAGAGGGGAATAGAACATTCAGGTGTCATTTGAGGACTTGTTGAAGAAGATAGAGAGTTGCAGATATGACAAAAGCAACTCAATATCCATATTTTTTTTTTTTTGGGGGGGGGGGTTGGAGGGGGGTTGGGAGTTGGAGTTAGGATTAGGTGAGAATGATGAAGCAAGGAGGGCAGTCAGTGCAAGTGAGTATTTTTTTTTTTTTGGTACAAAGTAGTTAAAAAGAATCGTGGTGTCTCTAGTCAAGTACAAAAATGAGCCCAAATTCACAAACAAGTTGAAACTAAATGTTAGTTGTGGAGAAATAGGAAATTAAATCAAAAGTCTAGGTTTTTCGACTAATTTTACACCATGATGTCTTGTGCATGATGGAAATAGTATGGCATATAGGAATTTACACCCAAGCAATGTTGCTATCAATCAGATAGTGACATGTGCTCAGTGTGGTGATCCTTTAACGATCCAAACTTGGCTGATTATCATAAATGTCTTCTAAAAATGACCCTTTTTTTTATACCTCTTTCACCAACTTGCAGAGATGCCTCTTCATAATTTACGGGAATTTCAGCTCCGGAAAAAAAAAGAAAAGAAAAGAAGATGCAGAGAAAAAAAAAAAAATGAATGAATAAAATAATAGCAGCCTGGTGAAGGTTGATAAATGTTCAGCCCGGAGCCATAATTCGTTGTTGCAAATCTAATTCTGTTGATACAAGTGATGCTCCCAGCTTGCTCCGCTCTTTCCTTCCAGCGTATGGGCCGACTGGGATATGTGCAGTGTCTGTGAGCAGATCATATAGTCTGAATGAACAGACTCGTTAATTTCATGCAACCACGAGCTTGCGTTGCAAATGGCTTCTCATTTGAAAATCAAATCATCAACGATTGGTTTCCCTACGATGGGAAGTCCACGGGGAGTTTGTTGTTATTTTCTTTGGGAAGGCATAGATGCATTTGATTTGTTCGACATCCCCAGTACCTACGACTTTTTAGCCATGACACACCCGACTGACTGCCGGGAATGAATCATAGACTAATTTGCTCTCAAATTATCCAGTATTTTTCTCTCAAAAGAGTGTGTCCATAGGCATTGTCAGAGGGTGATTGAGTGTCGTCCACCATGACAATGGCTAATTTATACTGACATTCTCGCCACAAAATGATGCCTCATGAACCAGGCTAGAGAGCGCTTGCGAATTTAGAGTAAGCAAGATAGATGAGAAAACTGCTTGAGCGTGTTATTCATCGTACAGAATAATGCAGTGAAACTTTCAAGTTTATCATCCTGGTTTGCAAAAGACCCTGAATTTCTTATGGTAGGTCAGAAGAGCCATAGTATTTGGCTTCCATTCTATACATATGTGTAGAAACATGATCAAGACAAAATGAGCATGATGGAATTATATTAAGGGACATTTTTGTGTTTGCTGCATCGATTTCTTCAAAGAGGGGAAAACAGAATAAAGTGATTGTGATTTCAGATGTATTATGAGTGACATTTCTACGTTGAATTGTGACATATTTGTGTGTCACGTAATGACAGGGGTATGAGGGCTCTTGATGGATGATTTGACGGGGAAGAAGTACTTTCGCCCGCTGCCAGCGTAACACGAGACACGCGGAGGTACGGTCCGCCATTGGGAGGAATGTCTCGAGTTTTGGCGTGATGATGTATTCAGGTGACTCCTTGCCTGACCCCGGCGACATTGTAAATTGTCTTCATCTGTCACTAGCCCTCCCTGTTCCCTCGCTATCTGTCTCTTGTCTTTTGACAGTCTTTGTAGATCAGCCACCCTTTCCTCTTTTTGTTCTCTGTCTGTCTGTCCATCTGGTTTGTCTGTCTGTCTTTCTGTTTAACTGTTTGCCTTTGTTCCTTTGTAATTTTGATCTGTCGGGTTGTGTGTCTATATATCAGCTTTATCCGTTGGTCTGTCTTTCTGATGTGTACATATGTTTGTCAATCTGGTTTTCGTGATTATGTTATTGGCTTTTTTTTTCTCATTTATGTGTTATGTGTTCATCAGTCCTGTCTTTCTGTGTGTCTGTCTGTGTGTGTACTGTCAGTCTATCTGATGTTTATGCAGACCTTCCTCTCTTCCTGCTGTGTTTGATGTTTGTTTGTCTGTCTGTTTGTCTCTTTGTCTGCAATCTACCAGATTATACTCTCTTGACCTCCTTCCACTTCAAATACTAAGTAGGCCTATTACTCTTCGGTGTGGTGTTAAAGCACTGAATGATTGACTGATTTCAAGCACATGGTATTGTATAGATGAATCTCTTAAACCTGTACCTCATCTCACTGCTTCTTTCACAGGAAGCAGAGATATGATATATCCTGGATATTTTTATGAGTAATATCAAAATTTGCTCATAAAGATGTTGTCATATCAAATGTAGCACTTCCAAAAAGGGATCAGTAATATTCTGTCTATATGCTCTGTGATTGCCTAAGTGCAAGTGGAACAAAGGTAACTTTTGAAGAAGCATCACATTCTCCTGTTCATGCCCCATTGCACATGAATGAGAACTTATTGAAAAACACCTGCAATTTCTTAACACCATTGCTATTGTTCTCCTGTCTCTGATGACAATCAGGATCAGCATTGAAATCAAATTTTTGTGTTAAGAGAAATAAAAGGAGAGATATAGGGGGACGGGAAGGATGCAGTTTAATGTGGAAAAAGAGAATGAGGAATTTGTACCGCAATGAAAGAGTGTGAGGAATAGTATCAGTGGTGTGTCAGCAAACTACACCCCTCACTAGCATTTCATGAGTCAAAGGCAATGTATTGGATCACTGAAGGAGGTGCCGAAATTCCTCTAATTACACGTACTTGTTGTACGGAGATGTAACCCTCATCTGTAATCAATTCTCCGTTCGCACCTCCATGGGCCTAAAAATAATGGAGGCTGGAAAAAATCATTTATAAACACTAAGTGTTGGATACTATGTACCAGTAATCAATATGATTAATGTTTCATGTGAGCATGGATGTTTGATTGCTCTTTATGTTTCTTCATGTGTACATGTTTGTTTGTGTTTGTATATTGTGTGCACATACACATTTGTGTGTCTTTGTGTTCTTGTGTGTCTGTGTCTGTGTGTGTTGAAGGACGGACAAAACAAGTGATATGAGCAGTCTATATATAGCCTCTGGATCCATGGTGCTGGAGAAGGAAGTGGCTTTTCAATTGAGCATGTTTTATTTGTTGACCCGAGCTTACGTGATCCTGGCTCCATTACTGGCGGTGTCCTTACGCCGAGTTTCTTCAGCAAACAGGCGACATGTACAGAACATGTATCAGCCAAGGCCGTGCACATGAGCTAGGTAAAAGAAGCAGCCGGCAGCTGGCTAATGCGATGAAATGGTGCATCATCTGTCTGCGGCCTGTTTCCGGCGAAAGTTTTTCCTCCGATTGATGAGCAGAAGAAGAGGATGCCATGTTATATTAGCAAATTACTGAGAAATAATGTCATGGTTATGTTTGGCAAATACTGTTCTCCCACTGTTGATGTGATATCTGGGTATGAAATTAGTAGCGATTGATGTTCATTGTGAATATATTTTGACGAAACAGGTAGATTTCTCCTCCAGTTTAAAAAGAAAAAAATATATATATTCAGTAGAGATCATGATTAACAAGTAACCAATAATTTTCTGTTTTCAAGTCTTCAAAGGGGAATTCAATAAGGTTTTCATGAATGAAAGAAAAAAAAAGTTGTTTATTGCATCACTTTAGTTATTTTAATGTTCTTGGCAGTGTGGTGAAAAATGTAGAGCATGATCCCTTCATTGTATAATTTCCTGTCTTGTCATCATGACTGCATAGTCAGAAATTGATGTCTCCAACATACACACATTTGACCTCTAACCGCACAATGTAGTTTGCAAGTTTACAACTCTATTCAGGATGCCAATAATTTTGTCACTGCCACTTTGCAGTCGACGTTGTTGTTTATTATTTTTTTTAAGAGAAAAATGTGCCAGGTACGCTAACGAGGAACGATTCTCGGCTCTCTGCATACCGCATCCCCTTCGCAGCGATGTGCGTGTGAGCCACAAGTAAACAAGACAAAGAGTGCATGGGTCTCAAGGAGCTTCAATAATGCAAACAACCTAGGCAGGCATCACATGTCATACATGTTATGTCCTCTTCCATTTCACGCTTAAGTCACAAATCTCTAGTGTGCTTGCGATGTGAAAACTGTTTCGCGCAGCCAAAATTTGTTTTCATGACCGCTAATTGTGCAAGCACAAGGAGCGCTGTGGAAAACAGAAAAGAGGAGTGTAGTAAAATGAGTAGTAAATCTATGTCATCTTCTCCCCCCCCCCCCCCCCCTTCCCTATAAATATGGTTCATGCTTTTTGCACCGTTCCTGCGAGTTTGGCGAGCGTGCTGCTGTCGCAGAATCAACCCAGCATTTTTAAAAGAGGTCATGGTTAAAACGGAGTTAATACCCAAATAGAGAATGCTGGGCAAGCAATGTTTCACTTCTTTTTTTTGGGGGGGGGGGGATTGAGGAGGGCAGGGCAGTCGTAAGAGGTGTTGGATTGCTGTCCCATCTATTTGCTAAGCCACTTCACAAGCTGGGCGATATCACCCATTAGCTACCTCCGCAAACACAGAGCAACCTCCTCCCCCTCTTCATCTACTGAAGCTCTGCTATCCCCCTCTGGCATGGTCAGAAAATAGCCCTGGGAATGGTAGGATCCCTGCTGTTGAGATGGAGATTAGGGATGAAATTAGGTTATTAGGCTCTCGTTTCAAATGGGAGAGTCATTATCCATTTTGCAGGAATGAAAGAAGATGCTAAATGTCACATCTATTGCACACAACAAAATATATCTGTGCAAAGTGGGACTTTTTAAAGGGCACAGTCTTATCGTTTCAATTTAACGGTGGTATAACACTTAAGTGACTTCTTCCTCGGTCTCAATTTCATTCATGTGTGCTTGATCTGAAATTGAATATTTATGGAAAATGTATGTTCCATGTCGTGGTCTTTTCTTTCTGTTTTTGCAAAAGAAAAAAAAATCTTTGTATTTGAATAGTTCTGAATATGACAGGAGGGACTTGCATGACAAAAAGTCTAGTATGATTGAATGCGTATTGAGAATAGTGATTTCTGAGCATCTTGTTTCATAAATATTCAGTCTGATAGAGACTGTTGATAATCTTTTCAGAAAGGTCACTGATGCAAGTCAGCATATGAATTCTATTGATTAGCAAAAATATGAGTGTTGGAACATTTCACTGGGGAGAATACACATAACACAGCATCTCAATTTGTTTTTTTTAAATTTGCAAACCGTTACAAGTAATGTTTGGACACATCTTTGCAATTTCTTTATGCCTGTGGGGACATCCGTATTTGTGTATTTCAGTTAGGAGAGGAACTTGAGGTTCATGAGCGATTGACAAGAAAATTGTCGTCTGCTGCTTGTAAAAAATGTGACATGTTGAGTAGTTTTAATTCAATACACCTCCTATCTATATATCTATTATTATTATTATTATTATTATTATTATTATTGTTATTATTGTAATTATTATTATTATTATTATTGTTATTATTATTATTATTATTATTATTATTATTATTATTATTATTATTATTACTACTACTACTACTACTACTACTACTACTACTACTACTACTACTATTATATATATATATATATATATTTTTTTTTTTTTTTTGGGGGGGGGGGGGGATGTTGTGGAATGTTTTCTATCAACAGTTCACGTAGACCCAAATGTAACTGGACTGCCCATTGAGGGATGGACTGAAGCCAACAGGATTTCAAGCTCTGGGGAGAGAATTGAGTTTTGTGGTTTTGGACCAAGGTATGCTATTTGCTGCTCCCCTCGCACAAGGAGCACTTGTGTTTGAGCTTCTGCCTCTTTCGGTTTTGCTCCTGCAAGGTCAAAAGGTCGGCCAGAGATGTAAAGCTTGTGGTTAGCGATGCCAGAGATTTGTGAAAAGTGCCAGGGAAAATATAGGCAAGGGAACTACGGAAAGAAATATGCAGCACCTTCCCCTTTCAGGTATTCCTACATCAGGTGCAAACAAGTTTACGCCAGAGCATAATTTGATATGTGCAGGCTAAAAATGTGATGCTTTAGAAATCGCCAGGTACTCGGGATTCACCATGTGGCATGTAGAGTACTACAACAACAGTATTTACTTTGCTGATGATAGTGCATTAGTGTGGTATGTCTGGGCTGTTTGGAGATGTATGGTGTAGGTGGGCTGGCTTAACCCTCTAGGGCTCACACCCATAAATATTTCCCCATAGGGATGTGTGTTAAAAATCAAATTTCAAAAAATTCTGTAAAACAGCTGGGAGAAATGAGGTGTTTCAGCTTCACTAACCTGGATATGTTAGATATACCCTTTCATCCATCAAATTCTCAGGGTGGATAATTCAGTTCAAATTCTGTCCAGGGGTCCGCAAAGCCAGACTACGAGTTCTTATCACTCAAAAAAGCACCCATTTTCCGTACACGTACCCAATGAAATATAGTCCCCTCAAATTCCACCAGAAAAGCTTTCATCTTCCAACCAAAATGCAACTTGTAGAGGAATTCATACTCAATATCTACAGCTATTCAGTTTTTTGCCAAACTACATCATTGATTTTTAATCAGTTTTTTTCTTCATTTATTTTGGTATCTTTGGTACGAATTTGTGAAGGGGCCTGGGGCATTCCCTTGTATTTACGGGTGTGAGCCCTATAGTGGAGGTCATATTTCTCATTTGACTTTTAAACATCATAAATGTGTTTTTGATGAGATTTGCACCTACATCATATGGGAAATTACACATTCAAGGGTCATAAAGCTTCTCAAAGGGACATTTTTGAAACTCATGCCTTTTGAGGTTTTTTAAAAAAAGAAAAATGTAGTGTGGATCAGTTCTTCAAAAGATGAATACCTAGAGGCAGGCAGTAATCTTTGATTATGGGGTGTCATCATCACATTATTGCCTACAAAATACTTGAAAAGACTCTGTTTTGTCAAACAGACTAACTTTGTGAAGTTTGACCTGTTTCAGTGGTAGCCAAACAAAGAAATACATTAAAATAACACAGTCATTCAAAGTTGTGTGATACTGATGCCTGCTATGTACAAAGATCTATCTATACAACAACAACATAATAAGAAAACAAATTGTAGCCAAACAGAGTTTGGGGGGGGGGGGGGGGTAGAGGAGAGAGGGGGGGGGTAGGAAGGAGAAGGGGGGAGGGAGGAAGAGATCTGACACAATAGATCAACATAAACCAGCAGAGTTTGTATGGGATGAATACTTCCCATAGACTTGTGTGCATTGCATGCATCCTCTATAGGGCTCACACCCATAAATATTTCCCCATAGGGATGTGTGTTAAAAATCAAATTTCAAAAAATTCTGTAAAACAGCTGGGAGAAATGAGGTGTTTCAGCTTCTCTAACCTGGATATGTTAGATATACCCTTTCATCCATCAAATTCTCAGGGTGGATAATTCAGTTCAAATTCTGTCCAGGGGTCCGCAAAGCCAGACTACGAGTTCTTATCACTCAAAAAAGCACCCATTTTCCGTACACGTACCCAATGAAATATAGTCCCCTCAAATTCCACCAGAAAAGCTTTCATCTTCCAACCAAAATGCAACTTGTAGAGGAATTCATACTCAATATCTACAGCTATTCAGTTTTTTGCCAAACTACATCATTGATTTTTAATCAATTTTTTTCTTCATTTATTTTGGTATCTTTGGTACGAATTTGTGAAGGGGCCTGGGGCATTCCCTTGTATTTACGGGTGTGAGCCCTATAGTGGAGGTCATATTTCTCATTTGACTTTTAAACATCATTAAATGTGTTTTTGATGAGATTTGCACCTACATCATATGGGAAATTACACATTCAAGGGTCATAAAGCTTCTCAAAGGGACATTTTTGAAACTCATGCCTTTTGAGGTTTTTTAAAAAAAGAAAAATGTAGTGTGGATCAGTTCTTCAAAAGATGAATACCTAGAGGCAGGCAGTAATCTTTGATTATGGGGTGTCATCATCACATTATTGCCTACAAAATACTTGAAAAGACTCTGTTTTGTCAAACAGACTAACTTTGTGAAGTTTGACCTGTTTCAGTGGTAGCCAAACAAAGAAATACATTAAAATAACACAGTCATTCAAAGTTGTGTGATACTGATGCCTGCTATGTACAAAGATCTATCTATACAACAACAACATAATAAGAAAACAAATTGTAGCCAAACAGAGTTTGGGGGGGGGGGGGGTAGAGGAGAGAGGGGGGGGGGGTAGGAAGGAGAAGGGGGGAGGGAGGAAGAGATCTGACACAATAGATCAACATAAACCAGCAGAGTTTGTATGGGATGAATACTTCCCATAGACTTGTGTGCATTGCATGCATCCTCTATAGGGCTCACACCCATAAATATTTCCCCATAGGGATGTGTGTTAAAAATCAAATTTCAAAAAATTCTGTAAAACAGCTGGGAGAAATGAGGTGTTTCAGCTTCACTAACCTGGATATGTTAGATATACCCTTTCATCCATCAAATTCTCAGGGTGGATAATTCAGTTCAAATTCTGTCCAGGGGTCCGCAAAGCCAGACTACGAGTTCTTATCACTCAAAAAAGCACCCATTTTCCGTACACGTACCCAATGAAATATAGTCCCCTCAAATTCCACCAGAAAAGCTTTCATCTTCCAACCAAAATGCAACTTGTAGAGGAATTCATACTCAATATCTACAGCTATTCAGTTTTTTGCCAAACTACATCATTGATTTTTAATCAATTTTTTTCTTCATTTATTTTGGTATCTTTGGTACGAATTTGTGAAGGGGCCTGGGGCATTCCCTTGTATTTACGGGTGTGAGCCCTCTATCAATGGGAGGAGAGTGGAGCCAATGGCAAGTCAGAGCACTAGGAGATTTTGAGTAGCAAAGGATTAATGCTCAAAGGATATCTCTTCCTCTCTCTCTCACAGAAACATTAATTTTTTTACTGCATATTGTTGAGAATGATGTTTGTTTTGTGGGTTGGTTAGCGTTTGAGCAAGTGAATTACTGTCATGTAAACATCTGAGAGGTGAAGGGGAAAGGATTCATGTGCCAGGTTTTGGTGGACAAGCATTTCAGCTGGAGTGGGCAGGATATTAATCTATGATCTGCAATCAAATTAAGTGTGTAGTGTGAAAGAAAGGCCGAAGTGCATGCTTGCCGAATGGTATGAGATGAATTGGTCATGAGAAACATCAGGTCGGAGACACACACATTGTACGTATATTGCTTGATATTTTGATCTGCCAAGAAATGGCGCATCTTCTGTTTAATGTCACTGCCTACCAAAGAGTATTGCATACACTAACTTGTACATGCAGGCCTATTGGATCTCAATGATGTTTGATACAGATTGATTATCCCATTTATTAGATTCCATGTGTGTATGTCATTTTCTTATAGCCTAATTGAGAGTCAATGTAAATGTGTCAATTGCACTTCATTGGGAGTCATTGTCAGAATACTCCTCTGTGTTCTGTCGATACCAAGCTTGGTATTTGAAAGCACTTTGCGTTAAACTTTATTTTGTCCTGTCTGACAGAACTATCAGACTGTCTTCCCCACAGAGAGCTTTGTGGTAGATGAAACAGGCAGCCTAGTATCATGTAGAGAGAGTCTCATGTGGAAACAGAGAGAGAGAGAGAGCTAGATGTGAGATCTTGAAAGACTGTTTCAAACCCCCAATTAAGTCCTCACTTAGGATGAAAGTGGAAGCTATTTGGTAACTCTCCTGACAATCAAATGATGACTGTCAATTTTATCCATGAGCAAAAATGGAAAAGAAAAAGAGAAAGGAATAAAAACTGAGCAAAACGCATTGAATGGTCCTCGGATCCAGCAGTTCCCCTCCTCCCTTACTCTTCCTTTTTTTTCGTTCTATATGTATGTCATCTCATGTCAATAGACCTCGAGCAGCATTGCTGATCAATGAGCAATGAGATGATGAGGTAGTTTCCAATCCAAGTAGCTCTCCTTTTCATTCCGCAGATGCTACACAAAGGGCTGTGTAGTGTCCAAACCTGAGCAATTACATTGATCGCACCCCATTACCCCATCGCTATTGTCCACCACTCCCTACCCCATCCCTCTCCATGTCCGATCAGTTCGTCAGAAAAAAAGGGAATGGGATTGGGAGAGGGGGGTGGGGTGTGAATGGAATAAAAGGAGAAGAAATGTGAGAAGTGTTTATATATTGACTCCGTCATGAAGTCAGTTGAAGGGGGGATACATTTCTGAAGTGTGGTTTGAGCAGAGGCGCCAGAGAATGTTGTGTTTCCGATAAGATTTGCGTCATTCAGCGAAGAGGCTCGAGCTTTTGGATGGCTGGAACATCATGCGACCAAGGAGGACTATGCTGAAACAGTACGAATGGGGCTGGCAATGTCGCGATGGGCAGAAGGAAGGGGGGACGTCGGCGAAGACAATGAATTAATACTCTGTGGCTCGATTTTGGAGCCATGTGAGTTTGGAAAGCGTTGCTCACAGAGCCATGCACTTTTTGGGTCGTGATTTTGAGTTTATTGACTCCTGTCTACTACGCTCCCCCCCCCCCACCCCTTTAGCATAGCATAACAAGCTTCATGTTTTCAGACTCAAAATATCTGAAATCAGAGATCTGATTGGAGTTTCAAAGAGTTGCTATCGTCCTTTTCCGCTGATACAAAGTGGAGAGAAATTGATATGCTGGCAAAATTCCTTAAATTGATATGTTTCTTTTGGATTCTGTTGATAATGATTGCAAAAAGAGGAATAACAACACTGTACAAAATGTAGGTGTGAGGCCGTATCATGTGTATACAAAGTCAGTTTACTGTTCAACTCTGAGAATTCATTCCTGCCTACATGCATTGCACAAAGAAGTGACTACTGTAAAACACGATATGTTCGCGGCATGAAAATTTCGCGAATTGGAGCCGACAGCCTTTCTTGCAGCATGAATTTTTGCGACTTGCCACTTGCATCCAATGCATATTGTGTAGGCAAGAACTTTCGTGTGCATTTTAATTTCGCAAATGTTGCCGCTCACGAAATTCGCAAAATTAAAATGCACGCGAACATTCCTTTACAGTATATGGATACAACACATATTTATGCATGAACATGCGTGCATATACTGTCATGTACAATGATATTCTTTTTTGAATGTTTGGTTTGACAAGTGAATCAAAATCTGATAGGCCATACCTGAATTTTATTTGCTGAAAACATATTTGCTATCTTATTATGCATCTCATCAGCTCTCGATTAGACAGCTGATATGATTGATAATGTACTCCTTTGTCACTGAACAAGTTGGTTTATGTCTTCTTAATTTGTACATGAAAAAGATAATTCTGATTTCCTGTTTTCTCCAGAGTTTGATTCCTGGCTTCTTCACTTGATTTCTCATTTTAGTGCCCCCAGACCATTGAATAACTCTGCCGATTCCTACAGTGTGTTTTCATTTGGTGCCTAATGGGCTTATTGTGGTAACACCCACGCAACCCTGACATTGGCCACAGTGAACTTGTGTGTGTTGCAGTGACATCCAAGACCACAAGCCATATTCACAAATGGGATTTGTGGCAGGGAAGAACACAAATGTGTCCTCAGCAAATAACACTAATCATGCCACAGCAGCGTCCGTGCACAAAGCATCGACGAGACCCCCCCCCCCCCCCTCGACATCCGAATGTTAATGTGATAACGCACACGGACGATTTGCGTCGTCGGGAGCAAGAGAGGGATTGCCAGACTCTCCAAATGAACGGTGCACGGCGAAGACCGGGGAATCGCTGTGACCCCAACGCTCTGCCGACTTACCCCGCGCTCTTCGGGAAGTGGCATATGTAGGGAGACGGATCGGTGTAATGTCCAAAACAGGGCGCAGCGGGGTCTGAGATTGAGTAGATTCTTCCCAAGGTGGGCAGGGAAGAGAAGGAAAGAGATAAGAGAGGAGGAAAAAAAAATAAGAGAAAAGAAATGAAAACGGGAACGATGCAGGGGAATGACTCTGGATATTGAGAGTGGAGTGGTAGGGATGCCAGCATTATCCTGAGCTGGGGGTAATTGCCTTCGACTGATCAACCCCCTCTGATGAAAATAACAAATCAAATTTGGGATATTCTGCACTTATTCTACTCCTCAGAACGTGCAGGCAAGGAGACGGAGAGAGGGAGAGGGTGTGTGTGTGTGTGTGTCGGTGTGTGTGTTTGTGTGTGTGTGTGTATGTGTATATGTATGTTTGTGTGTATGTGTGAGAGAGAAAGAGAGAGGAAGAGAGTCTGTTGATCCTTCCCGGATACATTTCTGTGGGATGCAGGCTAAATATAGAGCTTGATCCAGCATCCACAGTGTACACTAAGCACAGCGCTGGGTGTAAGATCGGAGGGAATGGGTGTTTGGCAAGGGGTGCATGGGAGGGCAGAGGCACGGGTGCTTGACAAATATGCACCGGTTTATTTTCCGTGCACTCAGAGGAGAGTTGTTTTGACGCCGACATGCTGGATGTGACAAAACCGGAGATGTTTATTTCTAGGAGAAACTCCACATGTGCACACGCACTGCGTGGGTATCCAGTGGTCCCTTCCATCCACGGTGTGGCCATTGGGATGGCTTCCCAGCAGATGTAGGGTACAATAGATAGGAAGAGGATACTTTAATGAGTTAGAAAAAGGCATCTCTCCTTACCTCTTCCTCTCTTTCTCTTTCTTGTTGAGAATCCTGAACAAAAAGAGGCAGGAAAAGAAAAAAGGTTTGATGCTGGCCAGTATCACCCGAGGCCAGATTCTCAATTGCGGAGGAAATGGGTGTTATTTCCAGGACATGTTTATAGGTTTCAATAGAAGTGAGTCAATTGTAACTGAAACCAGCGATTTTCTGTATTGGATGTACCCTGCTTTGTGATACAGAGTGTATGTTAATGTGAACTAGACAAATCAAAATACTTAGGGGCTTTCTGCATGCCAGAAACATCTGTAAAACAGTTGAAGAGAATGTATGTAATGTCTTGCAGTTTTACATAAGTTGATTGTTATGATTCCTTTCCATGATGCAATTATTCTTATTGTTATTGAAATCTGAAGATGACATTCATCTCCAAATTTTCCTGTAGTTAGAGAATGTCATTTGAGGCAGACACTTCAGCTCCTGCCCTGACAAGAGGGAAAAAATATCCCTTCCACATCCAGATGACAGTGCAGCTCACCATCCATCCCGCCCCATCGAATCCTCGCTGACAGGTCCGGGTGATCACCAGCGACAGTATTCTAAAGCAATCGCAGACGGACGGGTGGATGACGGAGACAGACATACGAGACACGCAGACAATAGTCCTTCCTCGTTTGTTGATGTAGGATTCCCCAGACGAGCTCATCTGCCCATCCCCCCCCCCCCCCCGCCTCGCCATCATGCATAAAGGGGTTTACTTTAAGTTCTCTGCTCTTTTTCCTGTCTCCCGCAGGCTGCTCATAAATAAGAAATTAAATGAAGGTGGCCAAATTGCAGCCGGGAGTCCGCTTCAATTAGGGCGGTGACTTAATTGCGGAGACCGCTTCGCTCTGGCTGTCCAGTCCGCGGCACGAGACAGGGGACGGCGGACGCCGGGGAAGGGGATGACAGGTGTGTTTGGTAATCAGTGGACATTTCGAGGCATCTGGCCTCCAGAGCTGAGTGACAAAGGGAAGAGGGAATATCCTTCCTCCGTCTGTAGTGACTCCTGCTTATAAACAATGCCCACTTGTCCATCGGCTCATCTTTACCCCACCAACTGGGATTACGATTACGGGTTGCGGCCACAGATATAGCAATCGAGAGGACGTGACAGGCTCACCCCAAGCTCCTTCGCATTGGATTCCATGTCTTGTCTGAGACAAATTTACTCAGTGATATATGGGCCAATAGATCAGTAATGAACCACCAGGCCAGAGAAAGATGATGTTTAGATTGAGGCAGTGACGATGACCTTTGGAACTCCTATACTGTTGTGATATTGCACACTCCACACTGCCTGCTCTAAAAGCTGGCTGACCCATTCATTATCAGTGTCTGTGTACAGAGCCGTGATTACATTATGCTAGGTTTATGACAATGATACAAACTGATAAGATTGATATGATTTGCTGGACTATAGACCAGATATTAGTAATGTGTAGATTACTTTTAAGATATGTGAACTGCAGACCTACTTGTTTGGGCGGCTAATACTGACTGTTAGTGTTGGGCATGTAAATTAGTGGACATTTGCCTGGTGTGCTTGCGATGTGCCAGTTTGGACAAGTGCAGATTATTCTTTTTTTTCCGATTTGTTATTGATTTTAACGGAGGCATTCCTCTCATCACACTCAGTAATTTTTATGTGTTGACATTATTAGTGGTTTGTGTGATATACCAAAAGTGCCAAAGGTAAATTTGCTATCTTACTACACATTGTATGTGCGTACAATGTGCCTATGTGCATACATTTGCTAGCAAGTTTGTCATGTGTGCAGCCTTTCAAGTACATGCTGTTGACATGATGTGACAGGAGGTAATGTAAAAAGGACAGAATGTGGGGAATGTGAGAATCTTGCACAGCTTTGGAGGTCAGTGACCTCATCACCATGGTATCAAGGCATCCATCAATCAAATCTGTTACTGCATGCTTCCAGTCTGGAATTCAGCCATGTCATAGTTACGTTCACACGCTGTTCCTAAACTGTAAGTTTAGGTCAAGAACTTAACTCTTCTGAATGATTAGCTTGTAGTATAGCATCGTGTGGATGCGCTTGAAAGTTAGCAATCTTAAAATTAAGTTGATGATTAGAACCACAAGACATTTTAGAGTTTACGGCTCTGTCCACAAGCCACTGGGGTCCCCACTGGTAGTGGTAGTTGGTTTATTTATTATTTTTTAAAAGTGACATACTTTACTTGTTCATAGATCAAATCATGTGAACATTCCTAGGTTACTACCTGCCCTATGAGCAAGTGCATCTAAGTTCAAGGAAATACAACATCCGGTTACAACACAAGTGACAAGGACACAAAAATACACAAACATTTACAAACAGATATAATGCATTAGATGAGCTGTCTCTTCCCCCCCCCCCCCCCCCCGAAAAAAAATAAAGAAGAAAATAGAATAGTACTATTCTGACATAAAATATGTTTGACTTTTAAAGGGACAGTACAGTATTGTTGGAGATGAAAATTGGGCTTTTAACTTTTTGCAAGATACCAAGAAAACACTTATGATAAAGTACAGAGCATACCATTTCAAAAGGAATTCAAAGTTTATTTGATGAAAATCGGGTTTGGAATGACTGAAACATCCAAAAACAAAGTAAAACAAAGCGATCGTAATAAAGTGTGGGTCCCACACTTTATAAGAATCACTCTTTTTTGGATAACTCCGCCATTTTAAAACCAATTTTTATCAAATAAACGTTGAATTCCTCGTAGAATTACATGCTCTTTCATATTTCATAAGAGGTTTCTCATTATCTCACCAAAAAAGTTAGAAACTTGAAATTAGGTCTCAACCAAAACTGTACGATCCCTTTAAGTATGGTACAAAAATGTGCAAGTCTTTTAGACTAGTGTTACAATTCTCATGCTTCTCTTTTGTGGACAAAGTCCTGTTCTTTAACTAGTTGTGAGTGCTGTAAAGCAACCAATTAATATGTCTGTAGACTTTTTCTGCCAGGATATGAATGCCATAAGAAAGTTGGTTGAGCAAGTCATTAGACAAATAGCTGATAAGGTGATTGAAGGCTCAATTAGAGCATCATTTGATCTAATTAGAAAAATGTTGGTTGGTATTTTGACCTTTTCAGTTTCGGTTTAGAAAAAAAAAATGTGTCGGCAATAACTCTGGTATTTAAAACTTTTAAAATGCTTACATTTTTGTTGCTGCTGTGCAAACATTTAGTACCTTTCCAGTTAATGAAATTCTCCACTTGATTTTGATGAGAAATCGTTTTTTGTAATGTTCCTGTAGTTAATGTCAGCCAGTATACATGTGGTTCAGCAAAGCCAAGATAAGAGTGCACAGAACTAGAGGGAGCCGTGAATCCTGTACAGTTTGCAGATCGTCGTATAAATAGCTCTTTTTAACCCCTGTGACTCGTGTTATGATAATAACTTTTGAAACTCGATCTGTTGCTTCATCTCGTGCGATTCCATTTGGGAAATAGGGGGCTTTCTTCTTCTTCAGGTCGTTGTGACACCGCTGCGCCTTAGGAGCAGAGTGTATACGTACACCTAACCTCCTTCAAATGCTCACAAGGTTTGCCATATTTAGAACGTTGCCGTTTTTCCTCCACATCATGTTTGCCTGCTGAATGTCGGACTCAGATAACATGCCGCTTCCTTCCCTCCGGTGCTGCCACATGCTTCATCTCGCCCGGGCGAAGCCTACCTACTAGCTCGGCCCGCACGGGCAGGCGGTGAGTTAGTTGTGTACCGTGCTTTGCCAGGGTTGTCGCGGGCGACGATTAACCTTTTCGGCGAGGATGCTGATTATTGCCTCGTGTAGATGACATCATTAGCCCGATGCTGTAATTCCACTTCCCCTTTGTCGAGTTGTGATAACGATCGCCAAGCATTTTTTTTCTTAATTAGTCATAGAATGTCATGGATACGACGTATACAGTTACCCTAAAGAAACTTAAATAAGAAACATCCACCCTGTCTTCACATAATTTTTATACTCCCTTTCCTTTTCAGGGATATGCCGAGTGCTTCTTATCTTGATTAAAGGGAACCTTCAGTCCACTCTCAAGTTGGCTGTGATTAAATTATGCGAAATTAAGACAAAACAGTGAGAGTTTCTTTTTAGATTGCATTTCAGTACAGCTTAGGTACTATTGTTTCTGGGAAAAGACTCTGTAGAGGAGATGTCGCAGCAATATGATAAAGATCTAAGTACACCAATCTGCATTAACTCGTATGATTTGTCATTAATTTAGTGATATGATTTGAGTTCTCTCTCAGTCTCTCATGTTTGCCCAGAGTTTCAGTGATATGTGGCATTCACATTTTATCATAATTTTACTCAAAGCAAAATTTTCAGCTTTAAGAGAACATTGAAAAAATGTGACACATCATCAATCAAGTGATCTTGCACAATGACCCTCATGCCATACTGTTGACTGTAGATTTAGCGGTGTTGACATTTCTTTGTATTCCAAGCAATGCAACAAAGGCATGAAATGAAGGTATTCAATTTTTGTTACTTCATATTTGTGCTGTTCTTAGCAATGTCTTGACAACTAAAGTAATACTCTGTGTGAAATATATCCCACTCAACTGAACTTGACAACAAATTGTTTGAAGAAAAGTTTCCATGTTGACACTACCCCATAATTTCTTTGAATTAATTTGCCAAATAAGTGCTGTAGTATCAGTAGAAAAAAAACCCACAAAAAACAAAAACAAAAAAAAACTCTTTCATTTATTATTCTAGTAGCTGCGGTAGTCTGGCTTTCCTGAGAGCAAAGGAAGGAAGAGACGCACAGAAAGGCATTCACTAATGTGATGAATGCATGTGTTCAATTACAGCTTACCTCTGTACTTCAGTAGCGGTTACTGCTTCCACTGTGTATAGAGAGTGATATAAAGGGGGCAGAGACAAGTAGGGAGCATTGGCACAGTAGGGGCTAGTGAGCCATGTAATTGGTCTGACTGCCGCCTCTGAGCCTATATGCCTGTACCCAGTGGAGCGCGGCTTATGGTGTGAGCATTTTTGCTAACGCGCATTCAGCCATGTGGGACTATAGGTGCACAGAGTTTGCGGGGATTATTTAAGGGGTTAGAGCTGACAGATGCCAGGAAGACGTGGGAAGTCTCCCTGACGACAACCGTAGCATTTTGATAAGATACGAGTGTCAAATGTCCATGAAAATACACCTGCTTTAACACTCAATGCAACCTCCTAGTGTGTTTTGCAGAGTCCATGTCAGAGTTACACACGATACTCTTGAAGCCCTACTAATTTCCACAAAGATATGTTAGAGCCAGGAGGACTTTTAAGATTCCATTGTATGATGTGCTGTAGTAGCATCCTGATTTTATCAACAACAGCAACACCAACAAAAAAATAGGAGAAAGAAAAAAAATCTTGATCATTAGAACCACAAAATATACTATTCATAAAGTAAATTCTAAACTGAGATCAAATTACCTGCCAGATAATCAGCTTTTACAGCAGCTCAAGGTGATGTTTCTTTGAAATGAAGTGAATGCATTCTACTAGCCAGCCCTTTGCAAGCAGAAATGATCAATAAGTGGGGAGCAAATTGCTTTGATTATGCTGGACTGTTAAAAAAAATGATATTGTACAGATCAGACTTGCTTGTTATTGCATAAAATCAGTTGTCGCTTGTGCTCGCTGGTGAACAAGCAGTTGCTTATTGAGGGATCAAGTAAAAAAATGTGCAAAAGGATTTTTACTGTCTGTGCTCACTTTTTGTTTATTTGTTTTTTCTTTTCAAATAAAGACATGGGAAACATGAAATGATTTCATCCATTATAATTTTAGTGTTGTTGTGTTCCAAATCTATAATCAGACCTGTCTATGGCGACCACCCAAGGGAGAAAAAAAAAAGTGGCCGTTACAGACAGGTGGCAGCTATAGACAGGTTCTCTAACATGCTTTTTCTCTGGAAGGAAATTGTTTTTAGTGGTCGTATATATGGCAGGTGGCCGCTATAGACAGGTGGCCGCTATAGACAGGTTTGACTGTAGTTCCAACTACTTGATGGATACTAAAACTTAGTGGGGCAGGGAAGGAGTACAAGTTTTAGGCCAAGGCAACTAACAAGATTCACCCGTATCTGGGCAATTACCCCCCAGCTAAATACTGGTTAATAGTAACGTTAGAGTGAAGATTAGGGTTAGGGTTAGGTTTAGGGTCAGGAGTTTGGGTTAGGGTTATGATTAGGTTTAATATTAGGATTAGGATTAGGGCCATGTGGAGGGCCCGGGGTAATTGCCCTAGACCCGATTCACCGAATCATCTTGCGATGGCAGACGGTGGAGCAGTATATGTATTGCTTTCAGTGCTAGTCGTGGTGGTTGTGTCAGCCGAAATAAAGATGACACGACCCTTCTGCGATGATAAATGCCGAGTTTCCCCTCGTGATTTGGTCTGACTTGAAGAGCATGACTACTACTTCCTTCTCCGAGGCCATAGATACCGACGATGATGAACATGACACGTAATGACCCTCCAAACCCAATGTAATCATAGACACCGAATGAGTTGACAAGATATGTTATTACCCTCCATAAATACCCACCATGATGCATGGTATTCATTTCATACACAAAGTGGACCAACTTTTATAGCTACATGTGGTCATTTGCATATTGATGGACTGTAGCAGGCTTCCAATGATGTGCTTCGAGCTTAAACCAGGAAGCAAGCCATTGAATCTACTTGAGTGTCCATAAGTGTGACATCCCTCTTTATAGTCCTCTCATATCCAAACTGAGGCTTAAAGCTCTTGTCTTGGGATGGTATATATGTGAACATTTAGGGAGGATCTACCCGTGGTTTTGAGTGAATTGTTTGTATACAGCTGGCTAATGTGCCTCCCTATTTAGTTAATGATTAGATGGACCCAACTCAAAAAAAGTAAACAAAAACCACCAGAGCTTCCTTATGGCTGTACAAAGGATGTAGCTCAATGAGTATGTGGTTTTGTTTTTCATTAAGCAAGCAAGGTAGCATTCGCTTTTATGAGAACTCTTCAACACCAGTATTTATTTCACTGAATACTTCCTTTGTTTCGTCAAAAGGATTCACTTGAATTAGGTATCTAAAGGACAGAAACTGAACTAAATAACCAGTGCTGTTGTAGACAAACTTTATTGCCATCACATGTCATATGGACAGTATATGGTGGGCCAAAAACAAAGAACAAGAATATAAATAAGAGAAAGATGGAGAGAGAGAGTGAGAGTGAGATAGAGATATATCCTTTTGTCCTGTGAGAGCTAGAAGGACACTAGAACAAGAATTTATATTGTCCAGAATTGTGTCTAGTGCAGTTATGCCCTTCTGCCATATAGCTGATGATCTACAAAGTGGTTTTGTGGTGGTGTGCATTGAGGCCATCCTTGTAAACCCTGATGTCTTTACTAAAGTGACTTCTGTGGTTGGTAATCCCAACAGCATGGACAGTCAATGAAGGGATTCACTCACCATAATCATGGAAAGCTCTGTTAATCTGCATTCTAGTTGGATTGCTCTGCGATGAAGACATTTGCATAAATTACTCCTTCTAGCTAAATCACATTTAAAAAGGTTTATGGAAGAGAAGGTTGTCAGCTAGTACTAACTTGGAATCACTGTTGCACTGGAGGCCCTCTGTCTGGCATTTGTCTTGGTTACCATGGCTACGAACTGTTCTGGAAAAGCATGTACAAGGCATGTCTTCTCTTCTTTTGCAGTTGTGTGTTCTGCTTCTAGAAGGCACCCTGTCATCTGATGGATTTGAATAGATCAGAGCTAATGTTTTCTATCTTTGCAATCTATTTATAGCATGTCATGTGTTTCCCCATCCCTGGAGGTGTGTGTTTGCATCAATCATGTGCTTTTGGAAACATACAACTTGTATTTCTCATCCGCATAACAGCCGTAGTAATTTCCTTGGAGCCATCGAATACTGTTTCAATGCACAGTACACAGTTTGTTTGTTTGTTTGTTTGTTGTTGTTGTTGTTGTTGTTGTTGTTGTTGTTGTTTTTTTTGGGGGGGGGGGCAACTGCTTAACACATTGCACTCTATTGACATAAAGGAAATTAGAGCCATGATAACAATCATAGGCATATACACTTGAATGGGATTTGAACCCATGATCTCCTGATGGCTAGACAGGCATCATTTCCACTAGACTACGGACTAGCTTCACCTGATGGCCAGTAAATGTATCCCTTATATCGTTGCAAGTCCTGCTTGTTTATTATAATAGATGATTCTTGGACTTTATGCCTGTCTAGCAATCAGGAAGTCTTGGGTGTTACTCTGTCGATGAAGGGCGATTTGTCAATCAGTTGCAGTTGAAACAAAAACAACTCGATACAAGAATCATTAATTTGAACACTGTCTCCAGTCGTCAAAAATCAGGTGTGCATGTTTTATTGTTTCTGTGGTCGATATATGGTAGCATCAGCAGCTAGAAAAGATGCGAGACTAAAATAGCTTTTCTACTTTCACATCGACTACCGAGAGTGGTTGATATTGGGATGAAATTAAAAGTGAGAAAAACCAAGACCCAAGAGACATTATATGTACATAATTGGCTCCCTGCCTTTTTCTCCTTCCTGAAAGTTACCATGTGGGAAAAGTGGAGCGACTTGGATGCTTGTTCTCACTTGAACCATTGCGGTCACATAATTACACTCTAGTACCTACTAACAGTGGGCTTAAATGTGGTGTAGAGAATCAAGCATTTCTCCTCTCTTGTTAGTACCACCCTGAAGGTACAGCCCCCATATCTTTTCATGCCTTTTTCAATCTCATGCGTTGTCTGCGTGGTCAGCATATTATGAGGATGGTATTGAGTATGAAGAGGTATAAACTTCTCCCCCATATTTGTCCCCAGTTCTCATTGGCCACATTGCCTGCAGGTTTGATATTTCTGAATCATCAACAATCTATTGAAGTAATTTTGTCATATATTACTTTCCAGTTTGCAGTTTATACTAATTCAGTCATAAAACAACATTTTTATGTTGTGGTAGGAGGGGTTTTGCCCTCAGTTTTAGCTCTAGAGGCCCCTATATCAGCTTGAAATTTTCAATGTTGCTTTTTTAAAATGGTGATGACAACTGTCCAACACTTTGAGCTGGATGCCTAAAGCAAGGCTTTGGTTTGTTTTGTTGTTCCTCTCATGAAGGATGAGGTGCATTTCTGGATGTTAAAAGATGTTTCATATATAAAGAGTTACATGAGTCTGCCACTTGTGGAATGCCAGAGGAAGAAGTGTTGTGAAATTGTTCCTGTCTTTCTCCCTGCAAATGTGGTGATGAGAGGTGGGGAGGAGTCTGGAATTTCCCAATCAGTATTCCTGTTGGAACATTGTGCCCTCTAAGCATGATGAAACTGGGTGGAAGTGGTCCAGAAGAGCCCAGAAGATGACCCCATCAGACACCAAGCCAAGAGGGAGGCTGAGCATCGTCTCCGGGATCCCACGGTAACGGAATCTCAATCCTGAAAATGAACCCGAGACGGGGATGGCACTCCCTGGATGATAACATGCCTTATGAATCTCGGACATGACGGAGGAAGTCATGCATGCTTCAAAGGGTCTTTACTCACAGCATGAAGAGTGCTTAGACACCTTGTGGTAGGGTGACGTTCACAAAACTGCTGAGTCATTTTCTATCCTCTTCCCCTCCCCCAAGAGCAGCATCCAGTTAGCTACTGAGATCACTCACGAAAGAAAGACTATAAATATCCAGTTAGCTACTGAGATCACTTACGGAAAAAAGACCATAAATACCTTATTCTTGTCTCTCCTTTCTACCTTTCTTCATGATGTTTAAAGCAGAAAAACAAGAAAAGATTAATGGATATCTTACCATGGTTGCAAAAGGAAATTTTAATGCATTTTCCATGACCAGAAACAAGTGCAAAAATAAAAACATGGGAATATTTTTGCTTGCTGTATGTACCAACCACTTTTGTCTCGACTCAGCAGAATTGAAAATATGCAATATTCATCCTACCCAGCCAAGCGCGAAAAGTTACTTGCGCAAAAATATCCACTTTCACAGTATTCTGTTTTGATATTCATAGTTGAATCACAGAATCACCCTTCGTAATTATTGTATGGCTCTTGTGTCTCCATCTATATCTGTCTGTCTGTCTAGGTGTCTGTCTTTCTGTCTGTCTTCTCTCTGTCTTTCTCTCTCTGCAGCTCTGGTCTGTGTTTGCCCGTCCGTTTCGTTGCTGCCCCAGCCAGTTGCGTGCGCAACATTTGTTGGTTTGATTGTGTTGCGTACGTCTGCCGTCCATTCCACGCTATTAATCTGTCCAATCTAGACATGTTTATCATGGTTGTGGGGGATGGGGTGCAGAATCACTCGCCGGGCAGACGAGACGCAAATTAAGGCGAGGGAGATCGTATTATGAGGATCTATCATCGCTGGAATGGCAGGCAAATGCTTGTGCCTGTTTATGGCAAAAGAGCTCAGTGTAGCAGAACGGCGTTATTAGCTCTGTTGGCAGCAAGAAGAAGTGGAAAACACTGATAGGCCAGATATTTATAAAAGCAGATTTTCCCCTGTTTTTCTTCAATTTTTGAAAACTTGATTGAGATATATCAATTATTGTAAAGATCGGCAAGTCATGTCTGGCCACACAATGCACCTCAGTTCTTCACTCAACTATGAGCTAAGTTGGATTACTGGAATATGATGCATGCATGTATGGCTGATGGAAAAAGGGTTCAGTATTGATATCTGATCAATTTATTTGTACCAACTTGAATTGTTGGTTTTTTTTAAGACTAAAAAAAGGTGTTATTGCACGTATCATAATGTTGCAGTGACTTCGGAAAGGGAAAAAAAGATAGGTAGAGTGACAGCTAGATGGATAGAAATAGTAAGTATGTACAATGTGTGTATACATGGATTGAATAGATAGATGGATAGATAGAAGAGAGATATACACATAGAGATAAACATAGCAACCTTGAATCAGAAGTTAATTATATCTCACAACCCTCTTCCCCACAGACCTATGATTTGATATTTGCCTTGTGCCCCAATGTCTTTTTTTAAAAGAATTCCATGCCTTTGGCATTGCTCCTCACTTTGAGTGATGACAAATGATATACTTTATAGCCCTGGATGATATACTTTTGGTTGAGATGGTGCTTCAGGTTTCTGACTTTTTGTGAGATTATGAGAAATCTCTTGTGAAATATGGAAGAGCTTACAATTCTAAGAGGAATTCAAAGTTAGATATTTGATAAGAATTGGTTTTGAAATGGCGGATATATCAAAAACAAAGCAATGGTCATGAAAGGTGGGACCCACCTTTTCTTAGAATCATTTTGTTTTACTTTGTTTTTGGATACCTCAGCCGTTTCAAAACCAATTTTCATCATATGAACTTTGAATTAGTCTTAGAATTGTGTGCTGTGTAATATTTCATGGATGGTTTCTAATTATCTCACAAAGAGTTAAAAGCTGAACCCCCACCTCAACTGAAACTGTACCATCCCTTTAACATCTTTTTTTTTCTTTTGTGGGGGGGGGGGGGGGAGGAGAGGGGGGGGGGGGGAGGAGAGGATGCTTGCGTGACTTAATGGCACATGCATGTGTGAATTAACAGGAAGACCCTACTGTAGTTACATAGAATGACAACATACTAATCTTTGTGACAGTTGCTATCCCTGAAGGGAAGCAGGATCAAACGAAATTGCAATGTGCCTTTCGAGTTCACTTTCGTGGTCGCATGCGTACAATTATCAGAACTTCAAGTCATTGGCGCTTGAGGTTCCCTTCCCCATACAGCCCGTGGTGTGTAGATCAATTATCTCTAAAGGTGTATTGTTTTGACCCGATATGGCATGGATACAAATTGGAAATCAGTTCATTTCATGAAATGCGCTTGTACTGTCGGACACTTGAATGATATCTCCCCATCCTATTCAGAGTTTTTCATTGTTTTTGTAAGTTTGACTCTAGATGATATATCTGTCTGTGTGTCATTGGAAGGAATGGCAAGTATGTGAATTGATTTTGTTGTTGTTGTGAGTTTGTTCCATTCTACACCTAAAATTGGAATCATATATGCTGTGATAACAAAAATCTTGCAGTCTATCTGAATGATGACATCTACTCCAGTAAGTCTGAGGTGATTGAAGAAATGAAATAAAAGTGTTTTTGTTTTACTAACCTAGAATGACTTGAATGGTAAATGAAAAAATAAAAGAAGAATGATGTAGTTTGATGTTTCTAGTCCCACAACGTTGGGATTTTATTTGTGTGTAAAACTGTTTAACATGTACATAGCCTACAACATGGCTTTATCATTTTATGTAAATCAGCCTTTCCTGGGTAATGAAAAAGAATTGCCTGAAAATCACTCATTCAGAGTCAACTTTGGATATTTTTTTTGTTCTTGAAATTCCATGGTATCCTAAAAAAAAATCTCCTCAAGCAATGCAGTAAAACTGGTAAATTGCTGTTCATCAAACAAGGAACTGAAACTTACAAATTGGATAAAGGAGGTGATTGGGTCAATTCTGTGCATCATGTGATTCTGTGATTCTGGGGGAGGGGTGTTAAAGATGGGAAGGGGGAGTCTGTCTCAAATTTAAAGTATTAATCCCAAACCAGTGTGCAAATAGATAGTCTTATGATTATTTTGGGAACTTTTTGATATTATAAAGAAATTCCATCCTGACATTCTGTTGCTTCATATAAAAACAACAGCAACAACAGCAACAAATATAGAAGTAAATCAGTGAAAATTCAGGAAAAAATTGGACACACCAAACAAGTTTAGAGTTGTTATAGAGTAAGACAAATTGGCAATTCTGTGTGACGTACAGGTGTTGAGCAGCTCTTCATTTGTTTAGTACACAAATTTCACCATTTTTTTTTTGTTTTTTGTTCATTTTGTTAAAATGAAAATTAATGAAAAACACAGATAGAACTTACCCACTGAGGAAGACACACTAAAAACATGTTACTCTTGTTCTATCCCAGAAACAGGTCAAGAGAAAATTTTTCTTGGGAGGAAAATAAGAATTAATGATTTTTTTTTTTATACAAACCAAATGGAGAGCTGCTTGACTTTTTCTTAAATTTTCTGTTTTCTTAGTTGTTGTTTTTTTTGAGTGCTTAAACTCGCTTGTATTTTTATTTTATTTTTTTTTTGCAAATATAAAGACTGAATTTTATTGCCTGTGACGTGACCTTACAGCTAATAGTGTGTGAATTATGTGCTTTAAAAGTTTTCTTTTTAACCTTTTGAGAATCTGTACAACTATTTAGAACCAAGTAACAGTACCTTCACATCCTGGTATTACACTCGATACTTGTGGAAAGTTTATTTTTCGTATAGAATTCTTGAGAAGACACTTCTGCAGAAACCTGGTACACTTGATATTCTAATTGAGTGGGTTATAAGCGTGTATCGATGCCCGCAAAGTCCTTTACCTACTTTCAGCACTGTACATTGGCCTCTCAAATGACGCATTGGGGAGATAAGTATGTGGTGAGCTATGTGGTGAGGACATGCATGCAAGTCTACTATGTAGCCATGTTCATGCAGCGTGCACTGTGCACATAGAAAAGGGCAGTCAAGCACAGATGTATGTAACCATTTAGGGGCAGAAGTGATCCTTCACACCCCCTCCTTCTGCTTGCCCCCCCCCCCCCACCTTACAATCGGACTCGCAGCAATGTGCCGCCGTCGGGTTACATCGCTAATTGATTTCCCGTCATTGATTATTAGGCACGGTGAGCGAGGGCATTCATCGCAATTTGCCCAGAAATTCGCAAACGGCAAATTAAATGTCGCTGCACCTGCACTGGATTTAATGACCCAATGCAACTCTCTCTTTCTCTCGTCTGATTATCATATGGGATTCCCACCCGCCACTTTCTTGTAGCGGTGTAATTACCATCCACAGCAGGCTGTCTGGAAGAATCACTTTAAAAAAAAAAAGTATGATTAGGCCTGCAGTTTGGGCCCCCGAAGGTGTGCTGCTTAGAGGCTAATCAAAGTAAATGAAGCTGTTGCAAGACAACCTTACAGCTGGATTTGTAGAATTTAACTAGCTATAATAGGGCTGCCATTAGAGAATCCCAGTGAACCACGTTTGTGCAAGTGTGAAGTACATAATTTGTGCAACCTGTCTAATGCATGATTAATACCACCCTATCACGATTTTGGTATCATTTCCACTGGTGTCGCCACATGCTGTTTTCCGTCTTTGCATCATGTCATGTGACAGCAAGTTTGAACTGTCAATTTCTGTCTTCCTTCTCCATTTTGAGTCGTAATTATACCGGAGTGAATTACGTTAAGGATATCATGGTTCTTCCTTGGCACAGTACTCTTTGTTGAACATAAGAAAGATTTTTTCAGGTGATCCAGTGCACCCGGGAAGTGTGTTGGAATTGAAACATTAGACGAGGGTCAAAGAGTTCTGTTTAAAGAAAATAGATTGACGGTAATCTGCTGTATTTGTCATTGAAACTCTTTGGAAACGTGGTAGCCAAAACTTAGATGTTCACAAAACACCTGGAGGGCATTTCATGTGTCCAACAAATTGTTGGACAAATTTGCTCTCAGTCAATCAGATGCAAGAATTTCAGTTTGTCAGAAAAAGAAAAAATATCTGACAAAATGCATTATGAAGTGCTCCCCTAATGTCACTAGCTTATATCGTTGAACCCAGTGGATCAAAATATCTGTGTTTGTGTCATTTTTTTTTTAATTTGATGTATTTTAATTGTTGTTGTTGATGATTCTTTTTTCTTTTTTTTTCTTTTTTTAACTGATGTGAGAGTACTACCTGATACAATTAACACAGTCTACATCTTCACAAACCTCTCTCCATGCTGAGGTTCATCTGTGAGGAAGATCACAGATGATAAATTGTCTTTGAGTCTGCTCATCAAACCACTGCATCTTTGGCCCTCCATCAGTTGGAGGCTGTCTCTCTTCCTCCATGACACTTTTCTCTCCCCCTGAAGTCTGATGTAGCAGACTAGATGCCCGCCTGCCCAGGGTACCGACTCCAAACTTGACAAGATGTGAAAGGAAACTGTGTGAAATTCCAGTTTACTTCCAAGGCTGATATCAGACATTTGTGTGTGTGTGTGTGTGTGTGTGTGTGTGTGTGTCTGTCTGTCTGTCTGTCTGTCTTTGTGAGGTGTCTGTCTGCAGCAGTCAATGGCTATTGAAGGGGGGGGGGGAGGGGGGCTTATTGTCAAGGAAATTTATGGAATTTGTACATGGCACAGAACATGTAGGCTACTATATCTTGTTTCTAGCACTAAAAAAGCATGTGTCAATGCAACTTTACTTTGCGAAGTTTTTGTTTACAACTTTTTGTTGTGTATGTTATGATTGTATAGTTGTTTTTTCTGCTTCTCTTTTGTTTAATGACTTTCAAAAGTGAAACATAGCTGATTTCATCTTATCATGGATTAACTTTTTTTTTTCATGATAAAAATAACTATCTATGCTCATTATATGTGAAGGACTTTGTGTTTACACATTTCTCCCAGACACAGAAGTCATTACTTTATGTCTTCTCACAGTTATTCTATATAAAGAGCTAGATTTCAGTACTACATAATATGCAAGCGATAATATTTGTCCCTTTTGCCGAGACAGACAGCCTCGCGAACAACCAATAAAATGACGGATTTGCTGAGCTATTGATGTCTGTGTTGGTTTTAACAAATTCTTTGCTTGATTTTGTCTAGGCTTACTGTCATCTGCTGTTAATTTTATGATTGCTTTCATACATGATGTTATTGTGGAGAAATTCTCTGTAGATTTTAGTTTCAGAAGAGGCTTTCCATTAAATTTTCAAGGATGTGATTGATAAAAATGTATCTACTCGAGGCATGCTAAAAATATACTTGCACCTGTAAATTGACTGAAGTCGGAGCCAGTAATAATGGAGGCTAGAGCCTATAGTCCTCCTATCAAGTAGCTTGAACTAGACAAGAAGGCCAGCTATGCACACTTGAAGTGTACTATGTAAGATAAGAGCATAAATATATGCAGTGTACATATTTATTTCTTGTGCATAGTCTTTCCCACAGACTGCACGTATCACAAGTCCTGCGTGAACATGTTCTTCGTGGTGTAAGCTTGCGGTTGTCCGTGGGGGTACTACTCTGGTCTCTAGCAGCTTTAAGTTCACAGCATTTTCATCGTCAAAATATTTTCCTATGACAAGAATTGATGTTTGGAATGTGTGTGAGAGGTAGGAAAGGAGGGAGTCTGGGGAAAGGAGGCTAAGAAGGAACAAACTTTAGATGAAAGTAAAGGGGGCCAAGTGTACACAATGTGAGTGGGGCACACACACCGAGTGTTGACAATGCAGCCTATGCCAACTGGGCCGATGTTTGCCTCTCTGCTCTGTCTCTCTCGCATTCATAACAAGACCGGGGTTCAAGTTTGCTGTCACTGGCTAAGTGTACTATACATAGTGGCAACTCACCAGCCACTTGGCATATGAATGAGGGTGCGTTCACACGTGCAAATGGGCATCACGACCGGTCATCATTATCTCATGTTTGTGCCCGTGCGAAGAGGCATTTGTGGGAGTTGGGAGGCACTGCCAGTTGGGTCCCAGCTTTGGGAGGTTGTCATGACAACGATAATTGATGGATCAATTTTCGAGCAATAGTCACGGGAGGGAAAGAATATCTCAAGTAAAACTGATGATGACTTGATGAAGTCGTAATCTCCCCTGAACTTTGACCTCAGAGGACTTTTCAGCGATGGCTCAGTGAGAACATTCAGGTCAGAGATTCACAGATCAAATATTCCCATTGGGCTGTTTTGCCAATGGAAAGATGAAGTACCACAAATGTAAGGAATCAGTCAGGTTATTTCCTACCGATTACAGTCATCACTCGACCCATAATTCCTGAAATTTAACCCACTCGCTTATGAAACCAAAAAAGGAACGATGGATGACTCATTCTATTTTAATAAAATGATCCCCTTCTCAGAAATATGATAGGTGCTCAAAGGTTTTCCACCTAGGTGCTATGTAGTTTAATATTGCTATCAAAGTGTTTCACGAAGTTTCGCCCCACATGGTATCTCTCGGAACTCATGAATACATTAATTTCTCATCAGAGACAATGTGATTATACACACATGCACATTCGCCAGAACTCACACGTATACACACATTCAGTTTGTCACCTCGCTCACCCTGGTATCCCTTATACCTCTGTGATTAGGAGGATCTTTCTCTCAGTACAGTCATTTGAAGTGTGTGGGACATACTGTCATCTAGATTAGATTGCAAACAGATTAGATTGCAAACAGTCGTAAGCGACACAACGCCTTTTGACATTTCCCATGGGAGATCTGCACCCTTTGCGCGAGACCTTGATGCGTAAGGCAAGAGGAATTCTTGATTCACGAAATCTTCCATGGTGTGTAATTGAAGTAATAGCTCTTTATAATTCTTTGTAGAATACTCTGCTGCTTTCCTTTGTCCTCTCTCTGTCACTAAGATAGTCCCCATTCTGAGGAACCATTATTAAGCATGAGAATATCCCTTTTTACTTAAGTTTAGAAGGAAGTGATACTTCATGGTGTTACCATAATTATCTCTTTATCTATGATGAATTCTTCTAACGGCTGTCTGGCTGGGAACTTGTTAGAGCTTGAGAAAAAAAAAAGCAGAAATCATTTTCTACAAATGCAAGTTTGTGCAGCATTTCCTTTAGGCTTGCCATCCCCTTATAGTACATGTAGGCCTACTTTTATTTTGTGATGCTGCTCTCTGTAAGTGAGAAAATTGCCTTTTAATGGCTGAAGTAAAACTGACATTTTTAAAGGTTACTGTGCAAATGTCATTGATGGATGCGGAGTGTGAATGTTCTAATAGTTCATGTCGCTTTCCGGACTCCACACCGAGATGTGATTGATTCTAGTTTGGTTAGTAGTGGAGTGATGCCATGCTATGTTGAGTGAATTGACATCGATGTGAAGATGATTAATTGTTTGCAGGTGATTAATAGCCACAGGTGAGTGTTTGTAAATTGCACGCATTATTTGACTCAGGTGATGGAACGTGGTGGGGGGCTTCTGTTGGCTCCAGGGAAAAGTGGGACTCCTGATTCAGCTCGGACGTTGCAGGTGGGCTATTGAGAATCTCAATCATGCTGATAAAATTCAAAGAATTAACTCGAAAAGCAATTGGAATCCACCTCTTTAAAACTTTCGTCTAAATGATAGATATGAAAAAGTTTAATAGATTTTTTTACACTCCTCAAGAAGATGGATGAATGGTGACGACAATTCTTCCCAACTTTTGATATATCATTTTTTTGAGAAGATTAGGTATTTTTTGTTAACCACCGAGTCAGTGACCACATAAAAAATTGTCTTTGAGAGCTACAAAGGCATACTCTGAATGACCATGAATGCCCTTTTTTGATGCTCAACTTCAATGTGTGGTAATGCATGGTATACCACTCATACTTGAGTGTCACTGCTGTAAGAGAAGGTACTACTGTAGGAAGGGATAGGGGTCGGGCAGGAACAAACAAAATTCTGCAAGGCCTAGGGTAGGGAGGAGGAGTTTTGTTTTACCTTTTTTTTTTTTAATAGCAAAAGATGAAGCATCCCCCCCCCCCCCCCAAATGCAGAGTGGGCATAACACATCTTGTTAATTCATGCACAGTGGCTTGTCAGCAATTATTCATGATGCAATGAGGATCTGTACAAGAGTTGACCATGGCCCTGAGAGAGTTGTAGGGGAGTGTAAAGTGTGATGTCAACAAGCGTGTTGAGTGTCCCGAGGCGTGCCGGATCATTTCAAGTTAAACACCACGGGGGTGCAAAACAGTCCCAGGAGAGAGAGAGAGAGAAGAGATGGAGAGCCATGTACCTTGATATAGTTGATGCTATTTATTCCTGCAAATGTCATCGCTAGCCACTAGCAGTAGAATACCATCATGGAAATCAGTTGTGAACTTGACCGGACACTCCACCACGGGAGCAAGAGCCGAATTGTTCTGGACGACACGCAATGCGGAGTTGAGTGTTGTTTGGGTTTGGACCGTCCCCCGCTCTTGGCAGTGGCCCGACATTGCACATGGGGCATATCATCACTGTTCAAGTGGTGTTTAGGACTAGCTGACGTGACCCCTATCCCCCCCCCCCCCCCCCCCCTCCTCAAGCAATGTAATGAAACTAGAAATGCACCTGAGAGAATATTCAACAGGTTTCATACTGGATAGGAAAAAGAGAACCAAGCAAAAAGAAAAAAAAAAGACAAGTGGCTCCTCTTACTATCACACAGAATGCTTGCTTTAGATGAAGATGTCGCTGTTGAATGATTTTGCAGTAATGTCACAGAAATAAAGGTGATGCTTGTTTTGTTTAATGACCCATAATTGAATAAAATTCATGGAATTTGGAGAAGAAAAATATGTATTCCTTATGCATCTACTCACTTTTTGTTGGGTAGAACCAAAGAGCTATTGAGCGTGATCTTTCAGGCATTTTCACTTCCATAGCTGTGATTTCAAAAAAAGAAAAGAAAAAAAGAAAAGGATAATAATCATTATCTTAGAGCCTGCCTTGTGCAGAGAGGTATCTAGTTTTCAGGTGATTTTGGTTCCTTGTTGTTGTCTTGACCTGACAGGACCAGAGATGTCATTCAAATGAATTTAGTCATATAGTTGTTGTTGGTTGTGATGATGATGATGATGATGATGATGATGATGATGACGACGGTGAAGGTGAACCTGGTGGCAATCATGACCTACCTTTGTGTGCTGCAGAGAGCTGTGCAAACTGGCGATGAATTAAAGACGGGGCGTTCGACAGTGAGTGATGTTTGACGGATGGCTGTTTGACAGCAACTCTAGGCCACTTGTGGATAGTAATCAATGTTTGCTCTTCGTCTCCGTTCCCCCCTATGATCAGCTTTTGTGTTCCCCATTCCCACCCATATGGGTTCACCCATCCACTCCTTTCCCTCTCCCAATGTCCCTTCTGCTCTTGACTCTGTCCAGTTTTAAGGCTTCCCTCTTGTTCTTTCACAGCTTCACAACTTACCCATCCATTGTCGATTGTATGCATCTTCTCGAATGTCATGTGCAAAACTGGGTCCTCTGTGGTGGATCGGTTTCATTGAGATGTCTGCGATTGCTGCCGTCAAGTGGCGGTAATTGCGGTTGCTATGGCAGTGGCCCCCAAACAACCAATCAGCCCCGAGTGCTTCAGGTGTTTCTGTGGTTACCGCAAATATTGGAAATTAACATCGAGTGCAAACATATTTTTGAAATGGGCCCCACGCCTTCCACATTCTTTTTTAATGACTTTTTGCCTTTTTATCCCAAATGATATCATTATTAGTAGATGAATTCTCTTGTTAAACCTCAGGGAAACCTCTTCAGTTTCATATCATAAAAATCAGTGCTTGTGTTAACAAGTGCTATATGAATGCCAAAATGTTTTATAACATTTTAATATTGCAGAGCCATAAAAATAGTAGCTAATCAATTTGCAGTCATAACAGCTGCATGGAAAACATCTATTGTGGCTGTGATGGAGAACTATAAAAGCAGTAACCTCAAGGATACCATGTGAAACTCAGAGCTGGATTGAAGCAGAATTACAAATGATAGGTTTGGGTCGTTCTAGAAATTGTGAGCAGATTGCACCCTTGTGAGAAATACAGACCATGAAATGTAGACAGCGTTAGGTTTACTTCTCAAACTGCAGCATCAAAGTCACAGGGAACTGATTTCTGTTCTCTGATGCCTTCTCTTGTTACCATGGAAACACCTTACTTTGCCCTTGACTGACTAGATAGAGCTGTTATCACATTTCCACAGCCACTTGTGTGAACCTTAGTAGGTGGAAAATGAAAAAAAAAAGGTGAGGAAAGGATAGATAAGAGCTAAAGATCTGGCATAGATGTACACATCAAACAGTGTATCATTAATGATTCCATGGTGTGTGCTAATTCATGATGAGCTAGGGTTTTGTGTGTTAAAGTGTATGGACATGATGCAGAGATTGGGTTCTCATCTTTTTTTCACGTAATGTGTCATCTGATGATTTTGTAATTTGTACATTTATACCAACACAGGATTATGCAAGTTTTTGTGTGTGTGTTTTTTTTTAAGATAAAAAAGCCTTTCACTTTCATGTACAATGATTACATTTCTGTTGAGAAGCTACAAAGTCTGAAATATAAAGTGTGTATTTGTGATGACGATTCCTGTCTGAAAGTAGGCTCTAATCAACAGGGCGAGTTAGTAAACACTAGATATGTTGACATTTTATTTCACCAGCTCAATGAGACATGAGGAAATTATCTTGAAGGGAATCTTTTTGACCCCAAAGAGGTTCCTGCAAAACCTACTAGAAGATTAATGTCCAGATCCCTCTATCCAGCATTCAGAGTCCATCATCCGTAGATAATACGCTTAAAGGCGATGAGTGGTTGAAAAGGCAGATCGACTTCTGCCATTTTGTGGATACCAAAAGTGTTGACAAAGGAATGGAGGAGGTTTCGACTGGCTTTTCAAAGATTTCAGAGGATTATTACTGAAAGAAAACACTTTCCAAGGGGCGGTGTATTGGACGTACGCCTCCTCGCTGGTGTGTTGCATTGTGTGGGAGACTAGGGTCTCAACTTCACTGAGTTAGATTTTTTGCTGCAAAGGTTTCATAATGGAGGTTAGTGTTGAGACATTTCGAGGAGAAAGATGTACATGTGGGGCTTTGGAGTTGATTAAGCTGGTGAACTTACGTGAGAAAATGTCTGAAATTCAAAGGAGTTGTCATGAGAATGGTGACACTAAATTTATAACCGTATTCAATCACTGTAGTACCGCTTTTGGAGTACTTTTAGAAGTCATTTACCAAAAAAGACTGGCAGTTATAGATGATTAATGTCTCTCATTCGTTGCAAGAGGAAACAAATTCAGTTTTGACTTGAAGAAGATGAGTCAATTCTTTTGTTTTTATTTTTGCCTCAAGTAGGGAGGTGAGATCTTGAGAGATACGCTTTCGCTTTCTACAAGATAGCATTATTATATGCCATAATGATTTGAAAGCGATTGGTAAGGATGCGTAGCCAGATAATTCATCCTCTGCCTCAATTAAAGACAGAGATAGAAACTAATCATATAATTTGAGAATGCGAGTGTCAATCTGACTGTGCTTTGCTGTGAGACTGGCTATTATTTCATTCCTGCCAGTAAGACTAAGACCTGGCTATGAAGTCTCTAGGTGTAGCTGACAATGACTTGGTGAAAAACGCATTGTCCGATCACCCCCGTCATTCTCCTGACACATAAACAAAAGCTTGTGAGAACCATGACCTTGCATCACCCCTCCCCTCTGGGCCCAGTGTGAATTTCCTGCTCGGGAACGTGATCGGTTCTTGCTGGTGAACTTGGGATGGGAGAAGGGAGTCTGTCGACTGTTTGGGGCATCCTCCAAGAGTCTGTGTAGCCCCCCCCCCCCCCCCCCCCCCCCCCCCCTTTCCCTCCGGCATGAATCATCTGTACACTACATACAGTACCTAGACTTGTCCCACTTTGTCTAGGGTTCACATGACCTTCTAGTCACCGTGAGAGGTCCAGAGTTCTATAATTCGTGCTCAAGTTTGATGCGATGACCTTCCGGAAAAGGGACATGAGGTGTATGGATTCATTGCTAAGCACCCATGCATGGCCACTGTCATGTTACACAGGTGTGGTCTGGTAGTACTATGACACTAAATTTTGTGTGATGTGATGACAAATAGGAATGGGCAGAAACGGAGAAGAGTGTGATCTGATAGTTTATCAAATTGGATGCAGCAGAATAAAATGGTGTCATACATGTATATGTTTATGTTTGATTCCAGTTATTCGTATATCATCAAATAGTCCATGTTTTGCTTCATCTTAAACACATCTGAAAGGCTCATCAAGATTGTGTGTGTGTGTGTGTGTGTGTGTGTGTGTGTGTGCATGGGAGCCATTGGTAGAACTGTGAAACGAAGTGTGTGAAAGGAATCACATGCAACATTGTAATTGCTCAATGTCAAAACCAAAGGTAATGCCATCCAGAATACGTCAAGAGTCATTTTGAATCCATTCGTCATCTTCATATGATGATTTTTCGTGGGGGGGTTCAAGACGGACCCAGAATGGAGGGTCTTCTCATGTTAATCAAGTCATGCTCTCTGGTTTGCTCTGATGATGATGCTGCTGTACTTCGTGAAGTCAAGCTTCATCAATCATTTTTCAGTCATTTTTCGTCCTGCTGAGATTAATTTTGAATGTAGACAGTTTCACACAGAAACGCTGCCTGAATTTTGTTGCCTTTCATCTTCAATTTAACGGCTCGGGTTTCCAAGCCTACATCCTGAAAAAAAAAAAAAATTCTTGCAATCGACAAGAGACACTCTGGCAACTGTCTTGCAGAAACCTGGAATGAATTCTACTTGCCATTTCTCTGTTTTAATCCTTTTGCCAAAAATAACATTCTGCCAGTGGGAATCAGATTTATATATATATTTGTTTTCTTTTTTTTATTTTTCCTGGTATTTATGTCTTCAGCGAGAAATGTAGATCACTAGCAACAAAGGCCTAATTTTAGCACCAAAAAAAAAAAAAACTAGAGATTGTAATTTGTCATCACTGACAAATTAAGGTGATCCGATTTTTTTTAATCAATGATTCGAGGTCTGATCGCAATAGGCAACACCATACAGGTTTCATCTGTGTTTAGAGACATTGGTTGTGTGATGTTTGGATTCTCATTTAGAAAAGGGAGTCAAATCTGTCATCTTTGGTTCCAAATTCTGTATACACTAGATAACGAAGATACAGCAACAAATATATAATTTAGGCATGACCATACAGGTTTCATCTGTGTTTAGGGACATTCGCCGTGTGATATTCGGAATCTCATTTAGAAAAGCGAGTCAGATCTGCCATCTTTGGTACCATATTACGTATAACACGTCATAATAAAGAGACAGAATGAAGTATATTTGACCACTGACCTCACTTTGCACAGCCAGGATGGCATCTAAGCAAAATGTGGTTATTTTGTAAAATGATTCTTGTAACATGGTCTTTGCGTGTGCAAAATATGGAAGAGACAGGACATGTATTCACTAAGATACAGAATGAAACATTTATGACCTTTGACCCTAATTTACATACCCAAGATGGTGTCTGATCAAGAAGTTGTTATTTTATGAAATAATGTACGTGACATGAACTAAACATGTGCAAAATTTGAGGGTGATAGATGCTGTTTTTCTTGAGTTATTGCAAAGAAAGTTGCAGAAAGAAAAGAAACATCTCAATACATTGAAGATAAGCTTTAAATTCAACCACGTTTTTTAGCGTGATCCCGACATCGTATGAAAAAAACGAAGGGTAAAATACAATAGCCCAAAGTCTCAGCTACAACATATTAAGATCTGGGAGAAATTCACCGAAGCATAAGTGAGCTATTGCTCGAAAAAGATTGTCATAGCTTCATTCGCAGAAAAACTGCACTCCCATAGAGATAACACGTCATAATGAAGATACAGAAAGAATATATGACCTTTGACCCCACTTTGCACAGACATGATGGCATCTGAGCAAAAAGTGGTTATTTTGTGAAATGATTCTTGTAACATGGTCTTTGTGTGTGCAAAATATGGGAGAGATAGGACATGTATTCACCAAGATACAGGATAAAACATTTATGACCTTTGACCCTAATTTACATACCCAAGATGGTGTCCGATCAAGTAATTGTTATTTTATGAAATAATGTACGTGACATGAACAAAACATGTGCAAAATATGGGATTAATAGCCATTGTTGTTGTTCATCTATTGCACAGAAAGTAGTAGAAAGAAAGAAAAATAAAGAAAAAATTATGTTATTTTTATAGAAATTTGAAGGAGAAGCATGAAAAAATCAGAAAAAGATAAAGTTAGGAAAGGAGATTAAGACTAACTAAAGAAAAAAAAGGAAAAAAAGTGTTAAAAAAAAAAAACTGGCAGGGGTGAGCATCGAACCAGGGACCTTAGGATTACGAGTCGGATGCGCTATGCAATGACCTATTTCATGCTCCATAGACCCTGTGTATTAAGCAAAATGACGCTGCATCGAAGCCACATGCAATTTTTCAACCAAGTTTTTCGATGTGATACCAACGTTGTATGAAAAAATGGAGGGCACACTTACGATAGCCCAAAGTCTCAGCTACAACATACTAAAATCTGGGAGAAATTCACCGAAGCATAAGTGAGCTAGTGCTCGAAAAAGAGAGTCATGTCAATTTTCACTGCCAGAAAAACTGCACTCCCATAGAGATAACACGTAAACTGGTGAAATTTTACAAGGATACTTTCAATCCATTTTTACGAGGTGATGACGTTATCCAATCGAAATGTTGTTATCACATTGATGAAAGAACATTTCATAAGCTACAACATACTGAAATCTCGGTGAAAATTGGCGAAATTTAAGTGAGATACGCTCGAGTGAATTTGAAATTTGATGACGTCATTTGGAAAATTTACTTTGTTTACTTTATTAAGAAATTTGATATCTTTTAATCATTTTTTCAGTATCGCCAACCCATGAAATGACATGTACAACTCATCAGCTTTTAGAATATGTCAAGAAAATGGGGGGTCATCGTCCATCCTGACGAGTAAAATCCGATTTAAAATTGGCGGTTTTTTGGCATAGTTGCACAGTGTGTCCCCATTGACGCACGCGCGGAATTTTGAATTTGACGGGCCCGTATGATGTCATATTGAGTCGGATCGACTTGAAACTTGATAGAAATATTTCTTGACATTGTGGACATCCGATCCGTGTGAAAAAACTGAACATTTCTATTGCATATGAGCTGTGCGTGCGTATATGCGCGCGCGCGTACGCGTCCGTCCGATTTTTTCAATTTTTCAAAAAATGCTCTAAATGGTCTGAAACGTGTGCAAAAAAAATTTGAGCTCGATTTGAGCATACAAATATTTCAACGCGCGCGTACGCGCACGTACCAAGAGAAAATGTGAATTTTGAGAATATGAGTAGAATGCGCATAACTTGAAATAAATGTGACGTGAATTTCATTGAAAAACTTCATTCCATTAATGAGATATGATTGAGAATGTGTTTTCATATAATGACGTCATAGTGACGTCACGGTCGACTGATCACTTTGATTTTAGTTCGATTGCCGTCTTTGGGACACGATACATACATGGTATAAGTTTGAACTTGATAGGCATAGTACTTTCTGAGCTAACCTCTGCACAACTTTTGGGGAGAAATAAAGAAAGAAGAAGAAGAAGAAGAAGAAGAAGAAGAAAGAATCCGTACAGATACAATAGGTGATCCGAGAGGATACTCGGATCACCTAAAAATTCCCTCCCATAGAGATAACACGTCATAGCAAAGATAGAAAAAGAAGTACATATGACCTTTGACCCCACTTTGCACAGACAAGATGGCATCTGAGCAAAAAGTGGTTACTTTATGAAATGATCCCTGTAACATGGTCTTTACGTGTGCAAAATATGGGAAAGATAGGACGTGTATTCACCAAGATACAGGATGAAACATCTATGACCTTTGACCCTAATTTACATACCCAAGATGGCGTCTGATCAAGTAGTTGTAATTTTATGAAATAATTTTCGTGACATGAACTAAACATGTGCAAAATATGAAGGTGATAGGGGCTCTTTTTCTTGAGTTATTGCAAAGAAAGTTGCAAAAAGAAAGAAATATTTCAATACATCGAAGATAAACTTTAATTTCAACCGAGTTTTTTCACGTGATCCCGACAATGTATGAAAAAACGAAGGGCACATTAACGATAGCCCTACATCTCAGCTACAACATATAAAAATCTTAGAGAAATTCACCGAAGCATAAGTGAGCTAGTGCTCGATAACGATAGTCATGTCAATTTTCATTTCCATAAAAATTGCACTCCCATAGAGATTACACGTAAACTGGTCAAATTTGACAAGGTTACCTTCAATCCATTTTTTCGAGGTGATGTCGTCATCAAATCAAAATTGTTTAATTACATTTATGAAAGAACATTTCATAAGCTACAACATATTGAAATTTGGGTGAAAATTGGCAAAGGATTAGTGAGATACGCTCGAGTAAACTTGAAATTTGATGACGTCATTTTGAAAATTTACTTTTTTTACTTTATTAAGAAATTTGATATCTTTTAATCATTTTTTCAGTATCGCCAACCCATGAAATGACATGTACAACTCATCAGCTTTTAGAATATGTCAAGAAAATGGGGGGTCATCGTCCATCCTGACGAGTAAAATCCGATTTAAAATTGGCGGTTTTTTGGCATAGTTGCACAGTGTATCCCCATTGACGCACGCGCGGAATTTTGAATTTGACGGGCCCGTATGATGTCATATTGAGTCGGATCGACTTGAAACTTGATAGAAATATTCCTTGACATTGTGGACATCCGATCCGTGTGAAAAAACTGAAAATTTCTATTGCATATGAGCTGTGCGTGCGCATATGCGCGCGCGCGTACGCGTCCGTCCGATTTTTTCAATTTTTCAAAAAATGCTCCAAATGGTCTGAAACGTGTGCAAAAAAAATTTGAGCTCGATTTGAGCATACAAATATTTCAACGCGCGCGTACGCGCACATACCAAGAGAAAATGTGAATTTTGAGAATATGAGTAGAATGCGCATAACTTGAAATATATGTGACGTAAATTTCACTGAAAAACTTCATTCCATTAATGAGATATGATTGAGAATGTGTTTTCATATAATGACGTCATAGTGACGTCACGGTCGACTGATCACTTTGATTTTAGTTCGATTGCCGTCTTTGGGACACGATACATACATGGTATAAGTTTGAACTTGATAGGCATAGTACTTTCTGAGCTAACCTCTGCACAACTTTTGGGGAGAAATAAAGAAAGAAGAAGAAGAAGAAGAAGAAGAAGAAAGAATCCGTACAGATACAATAGGTGATCCGAGAGGATACTCGGATCACCTAAAAAAAAGAAGGGGGAGGAGAGATCAAACAGACAAGATTTATCGAGATGAGTCCTATCATGTTGCTTCAGTCATGTGCCTGTCTCGCATAGTCCTGGGGATCTGTTTTTGTTTTTTATTGTGACATGTTCATTCCTGGCAGGGCACAAATTTCTGCACAAATGGATTATATAAATGCAAGACAGTTTGCTTCCTGTTCTTGGCAGGCCACGATCGTCCACTATTTCTTAGTCTCTCTCAATCGCACATGATCTTTGTCATGGAAACAAGTGTTTTTTGTTCTCGCTGATTCCCTCGCGGCGTTTGGATGAGGTGCTCGGTGACTTAGCGCTCGGCTTTCGTCTGGGCGACTCATTTGTGGCATTGCTCGCCAGCAAACCCGTCGTGCGGGGAATTACTTGGGACTTGATTGATGTGGAAGTGCATGAAAGGCATGTAGGCCCTTTGTGAGAAATCATTTCCTGGAATTACGGTGGAATGCTACACCCTCCTTCTCCAGGAAAGATGCAAAAATAGCAACAGATTGTGTGCTTCGTTTTTATTGTTCCTTTTGTAATCTCTAAAGATATCTGCAGTGACATTGCATTATCTTTATCAAAGATAAATTCAACATAGGTTATGATCATTCTTCTCAGGCAGAAAATCATAAAGCTGAAACTACCTCCTGCCCTGTAGCAAGAAATTTTGTCTTTCCATTTAATCAAACAACCATAGAGGCCCTAGTGATTCTGTGAAATTGATAATGGGATTGAATTCATGCCAGATAACAACGACGCAATGCAGGCAGACATGTGTTTCCTTACTTTCAGGTACCGTTCACACTCATTATCAGGAAGGATCAAGCAGGATTGATATTAGACTGAAATTGCATTGACCCCCTGACCCTTAGGGACACGATTGGTCAGTGCTTGGGATGGACAGGGTTGATGGGAAGGTTTCGAGTGAGTGATTTTGCAGCGTTCCTCTCCCCAGTGTGAAAATGACAGAAGCGGCTGTTTGTTTTGGAGAGTGTTTTGCCAGAGGATTTGTGCCTCAGTGGCGAGTAGTCAGGTATCATATGTGGGATTGTTCTCAGGTGCACGGGTCTACCGACCCTAGAAGATTTTACAAATTAGGTTCACATGACATTCCTAATCAGAAAGATTAGGTTAACGTTTTAAACTTCGATGATCAGTGGTTTAACCATCAAGTGGGACTCTCCTCAAAAGTTCAGTCGAAAAAGATTAGGTGTCATGTAGACACATGTCGTAGTTTAGAACTGCGAGCTAATCATCGAAGTGTCAAACTTCGAAGATTATAAACATTGTGTGAACCTAACTGGAGTATCGAGAAGAAGAGCAAGTTATCTTTGTCGTGTGTATGTGTGTGTGTGTGTGTGTGTGTGAAATATGTAATCCTATTTCCTACTATTTGAATGATGTGAATCCACCTTTGCTAATGCCAGATTTTCATGCTCATATTTGACTCGATTTTTAACAAAAGGAATTTCGTTGCCAAGTTGAGGTCAGCTGAGCGGTGAAGAAGGATGCATTTACCTTATTCATGTAAGGGGGGGGGGGGGGGAGGATTTCCAGGCAGAAATTATTGTGAAAAGGCCAAGACTCGTGTGCATATGGCAGTGTGATATTATTTAAACAGCTTTTACGGTGTATGTACTATATAAGGACTTGTTTTTTTAGGAGTAATAATAAGGAAAGAAATTAATATTGAAACTGGTCAATTTTGAGGCACACCTACTGTGGAATCAAGTAATTTCCTTTCAGCAAATCTATCTTTTGACCAGTACGTAGATTCAATGGGAACATTTCCTGGAAGCATGCTTCACTTCTATGCAAGCAATTATCCCTCTCTCTGGTGAATGACCACTACGAGTGAAGGGCCGAGTAGAATACAGTTGGGAGGCATTCAACATTAATTCATTGTACCACTGTGCAAGGGGAAATGAATGAAGCCGTGGGCTGATGCATTGTGGTAGGGTATTAATGATCTAAAGTGAATTAGACAAATCAACTTTGGAGCAGTCCTTTTTCCCCCTTGTGGCAGTATTGAAGAAAAAGAGTGCTCATACACTGGAAGCTGAGGATGTAGTTTCTTTAACAAGTGCAGTTCATGTGCAACACAACACACAGTCCCTATACCACACTCATTAAAGGCCAACTCTATAATGTGCCCATGTTGGCTTTCACAAGTAGTGTAAATTCGCCACACAGAATGTTCATTTGCTCTTTGCTTCATTAGAAACAAATATGACAAGATTAGAGAATTATATTGAACTTGAAGTTTTCTTATTTTCCATAAAATCTTGTTATTGGTCACAGCCTCACATGCAAAACTACAAGAGGTGAGGATGTCATTAGCTCGCAACCTTTCTGTTGCTTTATATACCAAAATATCATCAGTCTTGCATTCTGTTGTAAATGATTTACCAAATGCAAATCCCCCCCCCTTAATGCCCTAATTGCTAGATATATTTTTGTAATGATACTACAATGATTTAATTTGTTGATACGCCTTATCTTCTTGATTTCATATAATGATATCATCACTTTCTCCTAAAGACCTTTATCAAAGCCAAATTGTCCATGGCATGGAATTGTATGCAATGCTTTGGAAATTGTAGGGCATTCCATACATAAAGGGAAATTGGAAGACAGCTTTGTTTCTTTGTGTATCAAAATGTCTCAGCCATCTTTCCCCCGAGAATGTAGCAATGTTCAGACATACCCCCCCCCCCCTCCTTCATCTTGACATTTGCCTGAGAGGGAGGCTTGTAAGTTGGACAGAATCCATCTTCCAGGAGGAGTTTGTCTTACTGGAAGAGAAATTTATGGCAATGTGTCGTGCTCTGACCCTGTATCAGGTGCATTAGGTCTAATTAACTGTGTAGAGACTGGAACATAGAGGTGCATGGTTTGGTGATTTACAGAATCTAGAATTGGCATGACATGAACCAGTGTGTTTTATGGTTGTTGATCATGATTTATGATTAGACAGTAACTAAAGGGGTGACAGGGTCAGTTTCCTCCCCTATGCCCTCTACCCCCCCCCCCCCCAAAGAAAAATCATTATAAGGGTTGATTTATTAAACCCAATCATGAAATTATTTTAAGTTTCTCCAGTGTCATATTTTTTGTGCTGTGGAGAACCTTGTCATATGTTCTAAAATGTTTGAAAGGCTTGAATGGTTTGTGGACAAAAGATATCTTTTTTTCTTCTTCTTCGTTTTGCTGATATACAGATTTATTACAAGTATTCTTGCTCTTTTATCTGTCTAGGTTGGAGTAAAGAGAATAGATTCTTGTTTGTGCAGTACTGTGTTCATTTGTTGTTGTTGGCTTTTTTAAAATAATTTTTTTGCTGTCTGGTGTTGTATGTTAACTCTTACCTGTTTCTGTAATCCCTTCATTCATAGGGAGCATAGTGAGTTTTATTTGTTTACTTCAGATTGTGACCCCCCCCCCAAAAAAAAAAAAAAAAAAACCAAACAAAAAAACCACACACACACACACTTGAAATCAATAACATTAATTCCAGAAAGCTGGTGACAATTGGTGTTTGCAAACATGTAGCCTTTTATTGTTTGCTAGGGAGGGGAGATATGGATAAACAGGTTCTGTGAATGTAATACTTCTTTTTTGTTTTTACCCATTGATGAATCCTCGTGATATCGAAAATGTCATTCTGTCCTGCATCGAGATACTGGGAAGTCATAATCTGCTTGGGCACTCATGCCATGCAATGCCGATACGCTTTTCAACTTGCTTACATTCCTTTCCTCACCAAATGAACATTATATATGAGGAACTCAAGCTTGACGGTCCACTGAACAAAGATGCTGTGTGATGTATTATTCAGCGGACAGCTTGTAGCTTCTCTATGATGTTGTAAATCTGTATTGCAGACACGCAGTTCAGCTGGCATGGACATGTTTACGTTTTTTCTTACCCGACCTATTGTTGGGCTGTGTTACCCGACCTATTGTTGTGAACACAGCCCAACAATTGCTCTGTGATCACGTATGAAGTAAAGTTTGCCTTGTGAATACATATCAGTGTTTCTTGGAAGTGATCGAGCAGCCCGAAGTAGTTTCTGTCAGGTGTCATTAGGACATAGGATGCAACATGCATAGGATGCAGCATAAGAAACAAAAGGCGACATAGGATGCAATACAAGAAACAAAAGGCGTCATTAGACATAGGATGTAACACTAAAAACAATAGGTGTCCATTTCTAGATTGTCAAGAATATGTAATATCTGATTTTACTGTACGTATTCCAAGTGTGGATTTACTCATAGATGTCTATCAGTGCATAATATCCCTTTTATCAATAGCTTGGAAAGTGGTAAAGTTGTGCAGCTTCACAACATAATACTCTGTGATATCAGTGATCTTTTTAAATCAACTAGAATCAAAGACCAGGTTTTCATTGAGTTATACTGTTGACTCAGATGAGTAAAAAGGAGGAGGAGGAGGATATTGAAGGAAACATGGGAGAAAAATGTTTGAAGAAAGGAAAAAGAAGAAGAAAGAAGGAGAAGACAGTGAAAAGTAATGACTTTGTGCTCAGCTTCCTGAATGAGATGCGTGACATTTTGAGCTGCCGAGTCCTGGCAGCAAAATTTTTGTGTTTTTGCTGACATCACGGGGCAAACTCTGGACATTGCCGGGGACTGATGGATGACGAAGGGGACCCCAGAGTTGACTGTCCTGGAGCAACGCATCCTCCCGACAGGACAAGAGAGCGTTGAACTCATCCCCAAGATTTCTCCAATCCGTGGACTGACGACTCGCTGCCGTCTGTCCGGCTACGAGCGAAATTGCTCCATGGGTCTCGGGTTCCTGGAGATAGTGGCAAGAACAACATTTGGCTTTACTTCTGTTTTCCCCCTCCCCCTTCTAAATCTTCTCTCTCAATATATTTCTCCTTCTCTTCCTCTTTCTTGGTGAAGGGGGGGGGGGGGTTGGGGAGCATGTGATGGTCTGGGAATATGAAAATTGTTCCCGGCAGGAGCATCAATGTAGACAAGTAGTTGTGGTGATGGATGTTCTGCATTTTCCAGACCCATTGTGTTATGCTTTGGTGGTGGTGGTGGTGGGGGGGGGGGGGGGGGGGGGGAGGGGGGCGACTACATTGCCAGACAGCTCGTTTTATTGCAGCGCAGGGAAGAGTGCAAAATCTTGTATAGAGAGTTGGGGAGGGTAGCATAAGCCTGTAAGTTAGTATCAGGCAACAGTTGAAGTATTTTCAAGCCTGCATTGATGCACTGATAGTTATGGCAATAGTCCGATCAGTAAATGGATCATTTAAAACCTTTTGATACGAGTCCTAATTTCAGTCAGATTATCACCTGCTTTATTGGGGAGGAAGGTCCTCTTGTGCTGAGAGCATCATAGGACTCTACTATACAATATAGTTTGCAAAATATTGTGTGTATGGTGTGTGAAATCAGCATGGAGAGACCAGTGAGGCGTGGCTTTGTCATTGTACAGACGCACAGCTGACAATGGATGCTGATGGTGGTCTACATGATGTGATGGGTGGGTGGGGGGGGGGGACTGGGGCATATACCTCCCTTTCTCTTGTCAGTGAATTGTATGGCTTCAAGGGGGGGGGGAGGGGGCATTCATCACCCCCCTTTATCGTTTCACAGACAACAACAGGTCAATGCCCTTCAGTCAAGAAGGAAAGGGGGAAGGGGTTGGTGGTTCTTGTTTGGTTGGTGTCCTGCCCTACTACTGACTGAGACATAATTGATTTAGGATTGCCTATTAGTGGCCTCTGATGATATGGCTGAAAAGGTGTGAAGTCTTATTGGTGTGTGATTGATATGTAATAGGAGTATATGGAGTGTAGATCATATGTGATGATACTTTATGGCTATTGACTTGACTAACTTGACTGACTGACCAATACTTCATCATCCTTACCTTACTCGGACTATCAATGAACTGATGTTTTATATGTGATGTGTTAGTTATTTTAGTATCTGAGAGATTAATTACATAATGTCAACAATTACAAGTTCAATGTGTATTGCATGAAAATATGAAATATTTGCATACATAAAAATCAGTCTCTTATATAAGATGGTGGATAAACATTAAACATGCGATAAAGAAGAAAATGAGAACTGACATTCTTCTGAAACAATCACAACTACCAAACATGCAATTTCCATGTGTTGTAGATACGTTGCAGCTAGGGTCTGAATTGAAGAGACTGCATACCGAGTGGCAGTATAGGTCAATACTCAAGAGCCGCGTCTTGGGAAATTACGGCTAATGTGTGACTAATACGTGCAGAGTTTCTAATCATGGCACAATACATTCAGCAAACACATCTCCTATTGATTTGAATGTAATTTGTCTTCCGCTGTTTGAGATGCCCCCGAAAAAAAAGATAATACATGCTCTTCTCTTCCTCATACAAATTGCAGCAGAGCACTCTTTTTTTTAGTTACACATCTTGTAATGACATTAATCGATCAGGAAGATGTTGTATGCCTTACAAATCAACCTGGGGAGATTAATTTAGCAAACACCATCTCAATGTCACGCAGATGTCATGTAATCAATTGTGTGGCATTCACATTGTAATTGAAATGATCTCCTCTGTTAACAAACTTTAATTAAGTAAAACAAAAATAAATGCAACTAGTATTTCTGTTTATGTGCCACACCTCTTTTTTCAAGTGTTGATTTTTCAGTTTAGAGGGATCCTTTATGCTAGTTGTTTGCTTTGGTAGTGACAAAAAAAAAAGAAGTCTTTATTGTTAATTTACACTTGGTGACATGCGAATATGCTGTGTTGTAGTGTGTATTTGTAAAGCAACTACATTGAAACAGCCAGACATATTGCAGTTGTATCACTTGTATTGTCATAATATTATTCAGTTTAACTTTTTTCCTCCAATATGGGATGTAACTGACTCTTTCTCATGCTTTGTTATATTTTGTCTCATGTTTCTGTGGAGAATATAAGCTTATTAACTTATCACACACAAGATTAGTATATCAATGGGAAAAAAATAAATCTTTGAAGTGGGTGATTTTGCTCTAGCATTTGTCCTCATAGATATGATATTCAATTGTTTCTTCATCTGTGTGTTCCCTTTGCTGTATGCAGAATGAAGGCAAGACAAAAGGCAAGCAGAAGAGCCGGTCATCGAGGCAGGGTCTGGAGGACAGCACGAACACTGACCGCTCCAGACCGAAGTGGACGGGACGGAAGAAGGTAGGAGAGGACCCGTGGCTGGAACAATGGCTGCGAGTGTGTGTGTGTGTGTGTGGAAAGTTGTGATCAAGCGAGGGCAGTGATTATTGCGGCAATGGTATCGCTTGGCGTCGGTGATGCAATGAGAGTGATGACAGCTGCTATAATGGAATGATTGACGTACTGTAAAAGTGGAAATTTTCGCAGTGCAGAAACTTTGGTGCATGTCCTGCGACCAAAAGCTAGAGCAAAATCAAAAGCATATAAATATATTTGCTTGTTTTATATTTCACTAATCAGTGTGTTAATACAGTAGAATTAAAAACATGCAAAAGTTATCTTACCTGTCTGAGCGCAAAAAAATGACTCGCTCGAGAATATCCACTTTGACGATAGTTGGAGATGATGTGATATTGGTGATTGGATATTGGTGATTGGATATTGGTGATTGGTAAATGGTGATTGGTGTATCAACGATTTTGCTGTTGTTGGTATTTCCATGCGTTTTCGTGCATTGCTGGTGATTGTGAGTGTCCATTTGAGTAAGTAAGCAGTAGTGCTTTGCAAGGCGACCAGTGGTAGTGACACAGATCGTAGTACCATGTGATTGTTGTTGCTGTGGCAGGAGAGTTGTTGGGAGGATAAATTAAGAAAAGGAAGTGTGGCAGCAAGAATGGTTGGGATGTGGTATTAATGTGTCTGTGAGTTTGTGGTACTGTTGTAATCACTGTTTTATAGATAATGAATGTTTACATCTTGAAAGTATAGGTAGTGAAAAGCTGCACTTCTTGTGATGGGTCAAGCTGAAATAGATGAGGGGTGTAGCTAAATAGAAATGGAATTTGTGGCTGTACTGGGGGTAATCGTACTGCTTGTCCATGATTTCCCACCAAATGTTTGTGGTGTAAGTAGTGGTGGTCAGTTTATAGAAACTGCGAGTTAGTAATAACTCTTACAACAACACAAATCATTTAGGGGGGAAAGAATGTCTCGATGAATATGATTTCATTGATCTTTCCATGATGCAAAAAAGAAATATTTTAGCCCCAAAATAAAAGGAAACAACAATCTATTTTGAATTGTAGTTGCTGGATTGGCTGGCAATGTCAAGCCCTGTATATAAACACACACACATACATCTAAAATGTATTTGAACACTTGTGGGGAAGCTGTAAGGCAGTGCATTTTAACTTCATCTGATTTGCATTTTGATAAGAAGTGTGTTAAACTCAATCATTTCACAACTTTTGTCATAAATAGTATGTCTGATTTTAATGATAAAACTACCAGTGTTCGTTTTTGGTTGACTTTTAAGACTCCCCTTTTTTCCCCCTATCACCTGGAAAAGACTTTCCCCATATTACATCCCTTGAAAGTGTTTCCTGAGAGTTTTGGAGGCGAATGAGGGGATGCATAACCTCCAAATGCCATGCCTGATTCCCATCAAATAGAGTTCTGTAACTGTTTAATCCGCTGGCATTAAAATTCTTCCCACTGCTGCTAGGCCATGGTAAGGGGCAAAGAGTCACAAAGGGCACTAACGAGAATGAATATTTTGTACACATACACTTTTATTTTCCAGTAAATTCATGATTTATTTCATCAAATTTACATAATACAAATGATGACAAAAGTAGATAGCCATTTCAATTTGAATGTACATAGTGGAAAATAAATTGGGCATTTCTATGTCCATCCTGCCACAGAACTCAACTGAGTAATTCAAGGAAGTATACGAATATGCAGTACATCAAGGTGAAACATTCAATGAAATATATATTAAAAAAAAACACACAACAGCACACAAACACAAATGGATTTTTGTTACTAAACTAGCAGAATTGTACTGAATGATGTATTTATACAAAGAAATTGAGACTTTGGAAAGAGTCACCACTGAGCTAAAAAGCTGTAATATTTTTTTTCTTTTTTTTAAATACATTAGGCCTATAGAAAATATCTCCTGGAAATGTGATTGGGATGTTACAGATATCAAAGGCAGGATGTCTAATGTTATTGGGAAAACTCCCTTTGTTTTTGAAGTGCTTCCCAGAGGGAAGTGCACTCAAAGAAATAACATACATTGGCACTTGTGTGGGTTCAATCTTCCAGTGTGGCCTGTTTTGTCGCTTTTGCTGTAATTTTCGTAGAACTGTTTGCTAAATTGGAATATTGACTTGTACCAAAAGAAAGTGGGCATACACACAGATCCATCATAGATCTTTGGGTTTGAACGAATTGTGTATAGACCATGGAAAGCAGGCCACATTCTTTGATTGCTTCCAGAAAAATATGATTTTTATATTTTTTCCAATGTTTTCTTAAGAAGAATTTACTCTGTTGTTTTTATATATTCTTACATAAAATCAAGACTGCTCTTTTGTGGGTCCTCAAGAGTTTTTGTATGTGTAATATAAATGTTGCTGTGCTTGTATATTGAAAGAATACCAAAGCACTATGAGACCACTGGACAGGTTAGTTCAGTGCACCATGTAGTTCTAGAACAGTGTCAATGAACTGCATTATAAGCAATATTTAATTATCAAATCATCTTTCATGACGTTCAAGAAGTCACGGTCAGTTCAAGTTCAATCTCAAGTTTATTTTCTTCTCCATCTCCAACATGATCAATACCACATTATGTACAATGTTGATGAAAATAAAAGGAAAGAGATATCAACATAAGTAATCAAATTTAGTAAGTTCACACAAAACTCAACTGAGTAGCTCAAGGAAATTTATGAACATGCAATACATCAAGTTGAAACATTAAATGAATTATATCATAAAAAGACAACAAAACACAAGCACACCTGGATTTTAATTACTAAACAAGCAGAATTATATTGATAAGTAATCAATTTAGTGTGTATTCAATTTTATTATTTGTTTTTTCTTGTTGATGGGGAGGGGGTTGACTCATGTGGTGACAAGCAGGTTAACAAATCTTGTGCGATCAAAACATTGTAATGGTGATTACTAATATCAATGAAAATGATGATGAATGATGATAATTATATAAATACAAAAATAATCATAATGCAAATGATAATTCCCATGTAATGATGCCTTCCATATAATAAAAGGAAATAATAATGACTCTCCCACTATATGTAGGATAGTACAGGAAGTAATAAATTCTACAAATGCTCATAGTGATCATTGTGGTATTGCACACTCATACACATTTTTTTTTTCTTTTATGAACCTACTTATCAAACAAACATGTTTACAAAGGAGAGCCTGTAAATATCTCGAAAGAAATTCTGTAGCTAATGAACAGTTCAGGCTGATCCAGTATAATCGCATTGGAGAGGAGCCTGAGAAAAAGCCAGAGTATATTAATTGCTATAGGAAATCTTTCCGGAAACTTGATATAAGTGTGCATAATGTTCGAATAACATAAACCTGGAAGGTCTCTTCCGATTCTGAATTAGAGTTTTCTTTGGCAGCAGATCATCTTGCTTTTTAAAAGCAATATCATTGATTGAAGCATTGACATAAAGCCTGGAGGCTGTAACCGCATAGAGATGGAAATTTCTTGGAATATGGGGGCTTCGACACCATTGCAAAAATCTCAACTTTGAACACCTGCCCTTCCACACCCCTCCGTCTAGCTGTCACCCCTAATCTCTTTTGTAGGCGTGGATGGGTCTCGTTAAACAGGGACTGTGCTCATGTTGGTGCCATGTTTTGCAGTTGCCGCGATCATGTTTTGCGAGATGGAAATTGCGCAGACAGGATATGAAATTAGCTTGTCAACTGAGATTCCGCGGCAGAAAGACTCGAGAAAAATTGCGAATCCAGGTGTATTGTGCATTACGCGGTGCCAGCACTCTGTGTTGGGGTAGTGTAGAGTTCTTCCTGCACCTCAAGTTGCTTGGTGTCATAGTCTTGGATTGGATGTTCAAAGGTTAAAACAGCATGATGGCCGTATTTCAAAGGACGCATGGTTAGATCTGCCATTATTATTAGTATTATTATTATTATCATTATCATTATTATTATTGTTATTATTATTATTGTTATTATTATTATTATTATTATTGTTATTCTAGTCGTTGAATTGTTTGTTGATTAGAGTAGTCAATCTTTTAGGTCCTCCATTATTTGAAACTTTCAATGAAAATTTCACACCTCTCCCACTTCCAACTCCCTCCTTTATTAAAGTTTGTAAACAATTTTTTTTTTGAGGAGTGCTTGTGTGGAAATGAATAGATAGTATTGCTGATGAATTTTGGAGATCTTTAAATGTCATTAGCATTTATCATGATGGCAAAAATCAGTATGTAAGCCTATTCTTTAAATTGTGTTCTCCTCAGGTACCGTAATGAAAGAATTTTACCCAATTGACTTGAACCTAAACCCTAGATGTAAACTTACTGTATTCTTCAGGCAAAGCTTTGACGTTCGCTAGTCGAATCAAATATATTAGGCGTAGGAAGAGAATTGAAATGCTGCAAAGCCTTTCGGCCGTATTCGGGGAAAAGCTGTGGATATTACAATATGATACAACGCAGCCAGTCATATTGAAACTGCCTGGCATCTAACCTGAGGGCCATCCAAGCAAATTCTCGTGTGCAGATGTGAGACCTGTACTTCTGTAAACAGTGATTTTCTGGGGTGGAATAGAGAGTGGAAAACACCACACAGTCTTGAGGGTAGGCTATTGCTGGAAAGGAGGGTTGTGTGCGTGCTGGCAGTGGATGATAACCCACCGGCTCAACCAACCCACCTATTAATCAATCATTTCCCCCCAGCACCATGCCCAATGGAGCTTAACGACCTCGCGCCACCATGTAGGAAGCTGTGTCGCGCACAGACAGACTCCACGCTGGGTATATTTAGCCTATCATCGTAATATCTGATGCTAATAATCTGATGCATATTATTCGTGCATTTCATCTGCTAATGCATTTCCGCAATCGACTCCCCGTTTTTAGTTCTAATTGGGCAACTGCTTTTCATGAATGACATGCCACCACATAAAATGGCTGCAGACAGGCATGATTACAGCCACTTGTCATGCTGTCTTGTAAGGGAACATGTGTCATTTGCCTAAATATTCAGATCGAGACACCTTTGACCATAATGTTATTTGCTGATTATTTTTGGTATGTGAATGTGGTGTCATCCTCCTTGTGTCTGCCTCCATTCTAAATGGAGAGGGAACGGAAGGGACTCTCCCCCTGTTCAGACGCAAGCCAGTTTATACCAAAACTCGATTAGTAAACGATGTATTCAAGGATCATCATATAGCTGACAGACCGTTCCTCTGTCCGCATCGCGAAAGTCTAAAGCTCCCTATTGTTTACATGACACACTCATCTCGTCTGTGTGCTGGTCAGTTCATCTGCAACGTTTATTTCATTGCATGGGAAAAATGGGAGCCAGACAGGTGTAGCGGAAAAACACAGAGAGGAGCTGATTTTGGCTCTTGTCAAATCCGCATCAGCAGGATGTATGCTTCTGGAGTAATAAGGTCATAGTTGAGCAAATGATATTTGTTAAAGGTAAACAGACAAACAAAATTGCAACAGACATTAGTAAAGTTCATGCAACATACAACTTTAAGATTAATTCAAAGTTTTAAACTTTAATGATTAATGTAGAAGTGGTTTAGACTCTAGAGTTAATGCAGGACGATAGTGTTTGTAATCATCTGATAAAAAAAACTGTGAGGAAGGTGATATCCTTCACTGAAAGGTAATGAGAAAAGGAGGTGTCAAACAAACAGCACCAGGGGTATGGGAGCAAGAATAGAGCACACTTGGTTCTTTTGCATTCTTTATCATATTTCACTTGCGTCGCTTTAGGCATCTAAAGATGGCTGCGTGAATAAAGCGGAATCTTTTCGTTTGATCCCATGGTAAATGTTTTTAGTATGAAGTGCTGCTGGAATGCCATTAGTCACTTATAATACCGTGATGGCAATTTATGGCCACCGACAATCATACAATTTCGCTTGTTCTCTCTTTTGAGAGACATCTAACAACAGTGTGTGAATTTGACCCCGTTTACAGTGAGTGAAAAGGCCGGGCTCGGCCACGGCCGAGCCCGGCCTTCATTTCACTGTAAACGCACAAAAGGCCGAATGCGGTACCAAAATCGGCAGCGCATTTGGCTAAGCTCTGGAGGTAGTCTCGGCTGCGGCTGAGCCACGACCGAGCCTGGCCTTTTCTCACTGTAAACGCAAACTGGGCCAAATGCGGTAGCAAATTTAGTCTGGCTTCCAGACCCTCTGTCCGTACTATTTCGCTATTCAGGATATTAACGCCCTCAACGTCAAAAATTAGTATAGTTTAAGGTGGTTTTGTCCTGCTGAGGTCTTTGCCTTCGGCAAAGGCGGCGACTTTGTCGCCGCGGAGTCCAGTTTGCAAAGGGTCTGGAAACCATACTATACCACATTGCGACCGGCGCCCTCCCAATAATAGTGTTTGTTTACAAGCAGAGCGCCACTACGACAAAATATTGATGGGTTTGAATTAAAAGCCCGGGCCGAGCCCGGCACTGTAAACGGACAAAATTGCGGGGCCGAGTACCGCAGTTGAGGCCGGGCTCGGCCGCGGCTCGGCCCGGCCCTGCACTGTAAACGGGGTCTTAGTTCCATTATTGTTGGGAGCTGTCAACTTGCGTTGGGTTTCCAGTGTATAATCTGCCAGTGGAGGTTCTGATGTAAAGATCATCTAGTCTGTTTTTTTTTCCGAAATAAAAACAAAGCACCTAGTGTATTGTTTTGATCTGAAAACTAAAAAAATATTTCATAGTCTAAGTCTCGCATTTCACATGTTGTCAGGTGAGATATCCTCTTTCTTTTGATTGTGACCAAAGTAGGTTTGGCACAATGACAGCAGTCAAACTTGAAGTAGGGAAGCGCTTGCTCCGCTTTTGAGCCCCTCTCCCAGCAATAATGGAGAGCCCATGTCCGAAATGGTAACAGCCCGTCCCCTCTATTTCTCAGTGTGGGCCCTCCTTTGTTCATAGATGTGCCAATTACATTGCACGAGGAGATGGACAGTGGGAATTTTTTTTCTTCTTTTCATTCTATATGGAATGGCACGAAGGCGTCGGCTGCGACTGAAGTCATCGATATGAGAATATAAAACGCTCATTGACTCGAGTCTCTGCAAATTGATTGGGTGTCGGGGGAGCGAAATTGGAGCAATATAATATGTGCAATGTGATATTAGTCACAGAGATGTGCCTTTTGTGTGTGTTTAGAGAGAGATAAAGTGAGAGAGGGATAGAGAGATAGAAAGAGGGAGAGAAGGATGAATGGGAAGAGCAGTATTAAAGGGTGCCGTCAAGCATTGAATGTAGCCATTGATTACCTGAGGGACATTTATTAAGTTTACAAATGCTTTGAGTTTTGTTTCTTTTTGTGGGGGGTATAACCACGCAAAGATATGATTGCTCATGCTCCATTTGTGGTGATTTTGGATTCAGAAGAGAACTAGAGCATTACGATTGTTGTGCACAGTCAACTGCGATGCCTCTGCTTCTCACATAAACCATCATTTCGATCCATGGCATTACACCAAATGGCATTACTTTTGAATTCGTACATAGCAGAATTTATAGCCAGAAAATGATTAATCTAGATTGTCTTGACCTTTGACATGTGACCCCTGTAATTTGAACAATTAATAGTTGACCCATTTCTTTCATTCCAATGAAATAATATTGCCAGTAGAAATACCTAACTGAAGTTATAGCTCAAGAATGACATAGTTAATCAGAGCGTAGTGACTTTTGGCCCTAGTCCCGAGGAATCTTGACCCAAAATCTAACCAGTGAGTGCATACATACAAATCTTATGTAACATACTTGGGCCAGGTACCATGATACCATGAAATTCTAGTGAACATTTTTTTCGTCAGTTTGCATTGATTAGATATCGGACAGATGGATGGACAACCCAAAGCATCTTGCCTCCAGCAGCCTTTGGGCCAAGCATTGTAAGAAAAGTCTAGAAGTGTGGATTAATATATAAATCTAATGTGTACCAGAGAATACAGAAGTCTGCATAATTACCAAATGATAGAAAGATATGTATGTAAATAATGTCATCGCATTTGTTATCAGATTTGATATTTCCAATATGCAGTGAAATTCTGAGATAATTTATCCAAAAAAGCAATTTTTACCAAAATTTTGAGATACAAGGTTTTGTCACCCCAGCAATGATATGTAATTTATCATGATGAACCCTCATTTGCTTTGAAAGTTTTAAGTGCCGTAAAAATGGATATTTTGGCTTGAGTAATTTTTTGCACTCGTCTGAATAAGATCAGTTTTGTATATTTTCCATCAAGCCGAATCAAGACATGAATTTCTGGAACATGGACCCGTACAGCAAGCAAAACTATTTGCATGCTTGTATTTCCGTGCTAATTTCAGGTTGTGAGAAATGCTCAAACATTTTGAACACCACTAAGATTGCCACTCTTATGGTATTTTGAAAGTATGTAATATCAAGTCTATCTTCATCTCACTGTCTTTCATGCTTTGTTTCTCTCGAAAACACACACACATATTCTCTTGCAATCCACAGGCAAGTGTGTGAATACATGCTATGCATATATATATTATCAGAGCACTCTTTTTGAATGTGATTGTAGCAAATGTAGAAAAGAGAGCTGTGCTATGACTGTATGTATGTGATGGTGCTGGAAAACAGGAAACTTGAGGACAGGTCTAGAAGGGAAGCCGGGGAGAGTTGACTGACAAGCAAGGAATGCAAAGAATCCGCTACAATCATTCATATCAAAACTTCCTAAGTAGATTATTACCTATCAGTTTCTCTCTCTATAATTTTTTTTCCCCCTACTTTTAGGAAGCTTGTGACTGCACAATGGCATGCGAATGTCATACTTTGCCCATGTATTGCTATTTGGCTATACTTTGTCTTTAAAAAAAAAATCATTATTTAGTAGTTCTTCATGCTTATCAACCATAACTAATGAAAAAAAAATCTATAAAACTACACCCCTTTTGTATGTTTGACCAACTATAATGAAATGGTCCAATGGCATTCTTTTCTCAGCATATTCTGGCACAGCACTCCGCTGTTCAGTTTGCATTGCATATGATACTGTGGATAAAGCCATATATTTAGCGAGTCTGATTTTTCATGGATCAGGACTTTTTTCGCGAGTGGTTGAATTTGCGATTGTGAAGTACAGTACTGAACTGAGAAATGTATGCATGCACGTCACATTCCTGTCAGGATGAGAGCTAAAGTTTATGTGTGTTTCTAAATTTGCGAATAGCACCTGATTCACAAATTCACGAAATTAAAACCTCTTGAAATATTTGGTGTATACAGAATTTAGTTCTCATGGATGGCCATTATAGAGTTATAGGTTTTTGTTTGCTTCTTTTTTTTTTTTGGGGGGGGGGGGTAGGTTGGGTTGTTGTTTTAGTTTTGTCTAAATAGTCATCCTTGTTGTGGTGCCTACTGTACCTTGAGTATTTAGTAACCCTCCTGTAGCCAGGCACTTGGCTTTCATTATTTGTGCTTTAACAGTGGGCTAATTCCACCAAACTTGACTTTATCTGAAATTTTTAGGAAACCCAGTTTGGCAAAGGCAGAACCTCAGTCTAACAGGAAGTCTGTGTGACACAATAGGGATTAGGGGGATTAGGAAATATCTTTTTATTGACAGTTTGTTTCTTGACATTTGTGCCAACTGGCAAAGAAGGCACACGAGTGGATGTGCCAATCGCCAAAATAGGCTAAAAAAAGAAAATGGTAAGAAATGAATATGAATTAGGTGTCTTGTTCATAGATTGCAAGGTGGTTGTACAGCAAACTTAATCCTGAATATATGTGTGTGTGTTTTTTTTTAATCCATTTTCCACTATTAAATTGTCAAATTATATCTCGAGTTTTGTTCCACATTTTGAACATTGTTGTGAATAATTTTAAGCTCATTGTTATTATGCATAAGAAAAAAAGCAGTATACGACTCTTTTGTGATATTAGCAATTTCTTGAAGAAATAAACCCTAAAGGTGAAGTGATCTATTACTGATAGGGAAAAATTTTCTTTAGAACAAAAAGCCATGCAATGAACAGTCAGATTTTATTGAAGGTTGTAAAATGAAATGATGCAAGAATTGAGTTGGGAGTATGAAAAAAAAAACCTTTATGCTTTGATCTGATTGCAGTTTTTAAGACTTAAGTTCAGACATAGTTGAATGTATATGAGATTACAAACCTTTTTGCAATACCTATAATAAACAACAACAAGAAAAGATATTCAGCTAATTCACGTCACGAAAATTGTTGCCTTTAATTTGTTGTTGTTGTTTGTCTGAACCTTGCCCTCACATTATACTGAAAAAAAGAGTAAATTTTTGTAATATAATCATGATTAATACTGCCTGTTCAAAAGAAAACAAAATGTTATCAATCTTGTATTTTAGAAAGTGTTAACTTTCCCCAATATCGATCTTTATTCTCAGTGGAGTAAGGAAGAAGCAGCTGATACAGGTGGGCATGGTGCAGCAATTTTATTGGCTGTTCAGAGCGAATCCTCCCTGCTGCGCTATAGAGGTCTAGCCCCCTCTCATGGCAGGTTTGCCACATCGAGGGTGTGATTGAAGTGAAGGGGGGGGGGGGGACAAAAACCCACTCGCGATGATTACAGAATCTGCTGTATAAATATGCAGTGCAGGGTTCACAGATGACTAACTGTCCATGTCACAAGTACCACATGTGATTTTAACTTGAGAGCGCAGACACATTGGAAGAAGCACAGCAGCTAGGATATATTGGGTGATGTTGATGGGTCCAGCTTGGCATTTGTGTTTGTGTGTGTGTTTGATTTACAATTAAATGTTGTATGTGGCTTCTAATATGAACTAATTTAAGCACAGTGTGCGTAATAGTGATACAAACAAGTCCAATAACCCAAAAAGGCTTCTGTGTAGAGGTTGAAAGTTTGATTATTCAAGTGATTGATCCAGTGATCAATAGCTAAATTGATTGATTTGGGGGGGGGGGGGGTAGGCACTGAACTTCCTGAGTTAATTAGTGAAAGGCAGTTAATGTGAATAAAAGCTCATTAAGCATAAAATAACAATATGAAGGTGCTGATTGTTATGTATTCCATATCACTTATATTTGTCCATTATGCAAAGAAAAAACAATCCCTTTCTGACTTCAATTAAACACTTGATCTGAAGGTTTGTATGCAGATGCTCACTACTCACTGCTATGATTTATTCACCAGATACAACAATACCTTTCTGTTTTTTCTGTAGCAGTGTCTGATCTCAAATGGAATTTTAGAGAAGTCGGTAAATTGGTTGCCTTTGATATGACCGTGAACTCCAAAGACATGATTATTCAGTGCCCGGCAAGAATGTGCTCAGGAGTGCGGCATGCGTCCGTAATTACTTCAAGGTGGGATTTTAATGCGCCCAAATCGGAATTGAAAAATAATCCAATTAAACTGTTATTAGAAGCCCCCGCGGCTGAGCCGAAAGACAGATGGGCCAGAAGACGGGATCGGTCAGGTGTGGCTGCTAAGGCCATTACTCGGGGTTCGCATTCGTGATTGTTTAATGAACATTACATATCGCGGAGACCAGTGAGTGTCGGGCAGTCAAAGTCGTGGTGACCTTGTGGCGAAGGATGGAATCCGTGTCTCCCTTGTCTTCATGTACATCTCCCACGTCACAATTACCTCTTTTCATTTCAATGCTCATATTTGTTTCTGCATACATATACTATGGTATACACAAACATTCAACACAATGGCTCAGACAGTGGTGTGTACAAGTGTAGAGTTATACAGACGTAAAGTAGCTTGGTGGACAGATGCATTGTAAAAGCTGTTAACTTTTTCGAATTTTACAAATCACTCTCGGACCCCAAATTTTGCAATGCATGAAAATATCGGCAATGGACATCTATTCCATTTTATACATTAAACCAATTGACAATTGGTTCAGTAGATTACTGATAATGGCATAAGAATTGCAGAAGGTCAGATTGGTTCACTCTGATTTATCATTAATAAAGTCATATCAAAACAGTATGAAACACAGTCACATTCACAGTGTATTACTGTATTTGTGTTGACAAACAAGATGCGTTGTCGAAATCTGACAGCTCGCAATCGATGTGGTGGAGCCGTTTTGCAACTGTGGCCACGATATTCGCAAATCTGATGTCTGCATACAACCGTTTTCTGTCGGTCAGTAGAAACCCTTACGGCTATCCAAGCCCAGATAGATGAAAGATTTCTTTCGCCTTCACCCACTTTTAGTTTGCACCCTCTATCCGCACAACTGACGTGTACAAACATGGATGCATTTCCTCGTATGTAGGCTAGAAATTCTTCGGGCTGTTGTATTTATTTATCATATTTCAGCAGGAGGAAATTGGGTTAGTATTGATATTTCGTGGGCCTCTCTTCCTTTGTTGGCCAAGGAGCAGCGGGGACGTATTGATCCTGCGGAAAAAGCTGGAATCGTTTTCAATTCCTAATCTAATCACCGCGCTGAGGGGGCAGGTGTGGACGTGTGAAGTAATGCGGCGGGCCAGGTGGGCGAGGCGGAATGGCCTGTGGCCGACGAGCCTGTTGAATTCCTGTTTTGATGTCTGTTGCTCTTTGCCTCGTCGTCGGGGCTGATGCCGATGGCCATTCCAGCCTGGTCTGTGGCCCTCTGTGCGCCAGATGCAGAAATGTCTCTCCCCTGCCTTGGGTTCTATTCGTATGCTGAGCACGCTCAAAATGTATGGTAGTTCAGCAGTGACTCCTATAGTCTTGATGAGTATAAAGTTGTGTATAGTAGCACTGCAGTTGATTATTATTCATTTTTACCTCTCAAATTATTCCCAAACAGCTCATGATTTGATACAAATATGAGGCCATGGAATGAAAGTGTCTTTTGGAGCCTACCCAAAAACGTATTTCCCCTGTATTGTGCCTGCTAGGCAAATTTGATCTGCCACCATTAACAGCCTTTCTTGGATGAAACTCAACCATTCCACACACGGTTGAAACAGATGTGATCATCAGGTGTTGGATGGATGTATATATAAATATATGTATGTATTTACTGTAAAAATGGAATTTTTTACAGTGTGGAAATTTTTGCATGGCCAGAGACCAACTCGAAAATAAAAACTTGAATATTTTTGCTCGTCATGTAGTCCATTAATTAATGTCTTGATTCTGTGGAATCAAAAACAAGCGAAAGTCATCTTACCCAGCCGAGCGCGAAATATTACTCGTGCAAAAAAATGACCACTTTTACAGTATATTGATTTTGTATATATTTTATTTCATAGTTTTATAGTTTACTTTTACCTCTTAGTGTGCAATAAAGAACTAAATGATGAAGTTTACCTAATATGCAAATAAGGTACAGGAAGCCTTTGCCTATGGTATCAGAGTAGAAACTTACGCTCCTTCTTCCGGAGCTAAATTCTATTCCTCCCGCCATCACTGGGGTGACTCTTATCCCCCGAGCTGGTTTCACATACTCCTTCCCTCTCTGTAAAGAGCTCCCCCTCCTGATCATATCAAACACAGTTCCTCCCTCTGTCCCTGCGTATAACCCTTTGTACCATTTCTACATGTTTGTGTGTGTGTGTTGGTTTGTGTGTGTGTGTGTTGGTTTGTGTGTGTGTGTCTCTCTCTCTCTGTCTGTCTGTCATTCTCTCTTTCCAGCATACAACTGTACTTGCTGATATTCCAAATGATTTGAATTGTTGTCATCTTTCACGGTCCACATAGTAATTAGCATAGTATATTCATTTTCCACTAGGTCTGTGACGCATTATTATGTGCTCTGCATGTATTTGTGTATTTGTGTATATTTGCCTCTCCATTTATGTATTGTGTGTATATTTGTGTGTATCTTCCTCTTTATTTTTCTTGTCATTGTGTATAGTTACTCTTTCATACATTTTCCATGTAGTCTGTGCTGCCAGTATCCTACTCGTATTTTCTTCTCACTCGCCCCCTTTCTCTTTCTCTTTTCTTTCATCTTTTACCGTCGTAAATATTCCGAAATTGTTAACTTATCTTTGTTCATTTCCTCGCTCTTAGCTCCTCTTCCTCTTTCCCCACCCCCAAATCCTTTGCCTGTGTTATACCCCTCCCCCTCCTCCTCCCTCCTCCCCCTTCCCCCTCTCCTCCTCCCTCCTCCCCCCTTCCCCCTCTCCTCCTCCTCCTCCTCCCTTCCCCCCTTCCCCCTCTCCCCCTTCTCATAGTATGACTCATTTCATCAAACATGCAGCATTCTCCTCTATCAATACATACATGCCTGTTTGCTGCCTTCGCTTGACTGCATCTGTGTACAAAGCTGAGCTAAAGCCGCTGGCAAAACCCCCGGATGGCCGTCAGCCGACCGCTCAGCCCCCAGTGGGAAATGAGTTAGTTGTGTTTGTCTCAATGATTGTACAATTCCTTGGTGACGTGATGAGGTATGTGGTTAGTTGGGAACATACAGCTCTTGCTGACATCTTAATACTCGTACATATCGAAGTGTATGGGGTGAAATCCTTATCTTCTTCTTTTATGGTATTCTTTACCCATATTCAAAGACCTCATGTAAGCCTTGTGTGTTCGTTGAATTTGATTTTACTTTAATCCCGAGTAAAGTCATAAGTTGATCTTGTACATGGCACCTCACACCTATGAATTCCTTGTTCAGAGAATCATGTGATTTTTATGTCAGAGACTGTGTTTTATTCAGGGTCTATCTATGATGAGATGATACTCATTTGCACTTTCTAACTTCATTCTTGCAGATAGCTCTGAGAGCAGCAACCATCATATCATCTTTTCTTGTACCAAAGAATGTTACAGTGGTAAAACCTGGATGATCATGGTGTACTGAAATGATGATGCCGCAGTCTTTTATTGCAGCTTAGTGAGTGTTGGTTCCAAACAAGATATCCTTGCACAAGGCTATGGACAGTGGGTTGGAGCCGGGTTATATCTGGTTATATGAGGTCGTTTAGAGTCAGTTTCCATGGCAATGAATTTCTGTGATGTTAAACTTCAGTACTCTGTGGACATTGTTTAAATATGGATTTCTAGTTTTCACCAACTTTGTATCAAAAAGAGATATAGGGAGAGCAGAGAGAGATAAGGCGTAGATAAGATTTGGTTGAAGCACTGCATATATGTATACAACATGATCACCATGTGTTGCAACATCGGCAGTACATATCTATAAAACAGATAATGCATAAAAATGATTTTAAAAAAAGAGGATTTGACCCTGTTTTGTTTCCCATGTATTTTCTCATGTGAGAGAACAACACAACAGATATGATGATATCATAGCCTTGACATTCATTGGCAGCCCCACACTAACTTATAGAAAAAATAACAAAAAAAGGTGATGAAGGAGAAGGGAAGAGAAAGGAACTTTGAGCCATAATATTATCTCCAAGTAATCTGATGAGTGCTGTTTTGTATGGCTGATTGACAGAGATTCCTGAGGTGTTTGGCCGCTGAGAATTTCAAAACATGCTTCCAAAAACATGTCTGTTGTTACATCGGTGTTTCTAACAACATACATAACATTTCCATTAGTCCCATTGGAATAGGTCTGGCAGCTTGTGCTGCACTGTATATACTATAATGGAATCTCAAGATCTGTTTGAAAATATTTTCCATAAGAGTATTGATGATAGTGCGACAAAGGGAAACTTTGGATTTCAGCTGACCGACAGAAAGCCCACCTAAAACCACCTGCAGCATGACCCCCCCACCCCACCCCTTCGAGTTAATGAAAGCCCAAGTTACAATTTGCATTTGCCTTTTATTTTCTTTTTTTACTCCATTGCAGAGTAGTATCCTTTTAAAGCACAAAGAAATGGAGAAGAGTCTTTGGTCAGATGGTGCAAGTAGGGTTCAAGGAGACAGCAAGCAAATGCATGGTCACAATTAATGCGGGAAGAGTCACTGTTGAAAGTTGTTCACTTTGGGAGAAGGAGGAAGAATATGCATGAGGTTCCTACAATGTCGATTCAATTGAAGTTGCAAGAGATAAATGGCGACATATTCAGAAGGGATTTATATGGGGGGGGGGGGAAATTGGTGAATATTTTTATGAACAAAAAAGAAATTTCAATCTCTCTTCCACACTGACAATCTCTATATCAGGTAATTAATTGATTTGCTTCCTTCCTTTTTTTTTCATTTTTGTTAATATTCTATTTTATATTTTGATTGGTAGAATTAAGAATACACCGATTTTACTTTCATCTGGCCGAGTATGATGAATAACTCCTTGAGAATGTCCACTTTTACAGTATTTTGATCTGTGGCTGTCTTCAAAGGGTTGGTAAGGTTATTTAAAAGGAATAGGAACTTGCACATCTTTTAGTTGTGTGAATGTTACCACTCAAGCCAGTGAGGAATGGGTCACTTGTGATGCGTATATGAGACGTGTGAAGAAACCGTCTGGCGCAATACGCATTCATCACTCCAACTGGAGCATACTGCATAAACCATTCAACGTCATCTGTGCATCGTATTGACGTAACGTTGAGATGGATGTATGTTTTCTTATATAGTCTGAAGAGATATATGTGGCGCTAATCTGATTATGTGTACTGCAGCTTGCATGGACTGCATCCCATGGAATTAGATTGATTCGTTTTTCCTCTATAAGATTCATCATGAACTTGGGCAAAGGTCTCTGTTGTGTGTTTGCGTCATTCATAGCGGTTATGAAATGACAATTCACCACCAGTCTTTCTTGAAACCCAGCGTTGGTTTTCGTGAATGGATTGTTAATTTTAGCAACAGCAAACATCACTGGCACGCCTGATGTACTTAGGCACGCATACAGATATTGATATTTAGTCATTGAGGCATACAAATCACTGTGTGCGCTACATGTCTTACAATTGAAAACCCCTCTTATTGATGCAGACACAAAGATGACAGAAATATGGAATTTTTTCTGTGAAATGTGCATAAGAGTCGATGCCATTCATGTTTGGTTTCCACATGAATCAACCTCTTTCATATTGGGTATGAAATTTTAATGTCAGCAGCTTTTGTTATGGTATTTATCCCAGACAAAAAAAGAAGAAGAAGAGACTGCAGTCGCATTCAAACTGAGGGATGGTATCTAGTTGCTTTCTATCCGTCTATTTTTTTATGTCCTTATGTAGATATTCTATCTATCTACCTATCTATCTATCTATCTATCCATCCATCCATCCATCCATCCATCCATCCATCTTTTTTTCTATTTCTCTTGTCACTGAACTAGGAACACTGTTTAGTGACATAGTCTTTGCGTTGTGCGGTTGGAAAGATGTGCGCATTACCGAGACGTAGGTAAGGCTTAAAGACGGCTGACCTTATCTCTTTCTCTATCTGCGACCTTCTCTGTTCACGGGTATTAAAAAGATGGAAAAAACCATTCGTCATTTGCGCGTCGGCACGGATGACTTGCCCGCAGCTCATACACAGGGGGGTTTGCAGAGATAGCGTGTCCATAAACACTTCAATCGCTGATTAAGATAACAGGATAGTGTCACCCTAACAGCCTGTAGGGTTATCTTTGAGATAACAATGGACTGATAAGCCCAGAGTCGTGTAAGGACACATGCTTAAAATCATGCTTGCCAGTTCGATGTTGGCAATACACGCAAACTTTTTTTTGGAGGGCTGGTATTGTTTCGCTTTTAAGCACCACCACCAGTACTAACAGCGAACTTAAAATGAATCATTATATTGTCGTTCGTGTGCGAAAAGACCAGTGCAATTGCTCTTGTTGATTTTGTGCATTTTCCTTTAAAATTTTTTTGTATGCAATACCTTTCTCAGAGGGAGATTGTTTCCCCCTGTGGGAGTATATTGGGACACTGGATAATTCTGTTTCATACCTATTTACCCATAACCACAACTAGAGACATTATTTCTAATGACTGGATGCAATCTTAGATGATTCAGTTCAATTCAATTTGATTTTTGTTTTCCATTCCCTCCTCCATTCCACCCTCATCAGCAGAAGGCTGGTTTTCAGAGGGGTCCACACAGGTTAAAAATACAACTTTACCAGCATTATGTGTACAGTATTACAAACATCATAACATTTGCAAAGAATAGGGGGGAAAAGAGAGATGTAAACACTATGATAAGCTTGTTTTTAGACACATAGGAGAAAAAAAAAAAAAAAGCAACGCTGTAAAATACAACATAAACAAAAACAAGGGCGTGTGAGAAGGAAATTCAAATATGGAAGAAAAATTGGTACTGCTGATATATCTTGACTGCGGTGCGTGCAAATGAAAAGGGTTGGTATACTCAGTCGGGTTACGCATCATACATTTAAAGTTATTTCATATCTTTATGTAATTGTTTTTTAAATGTATCCTGGGAAATATCAAAAGAGAAAGAAAATACAGGTGTGCAACAATGCATCAATGATACTGTGAGGATGCGATGCGTTATGCATGCAAAAGTAACATGATGAATTCACAATTTGAAAGTACATGTCCAAGATCTGTAAAGGGGAAAGAAAAATGTGACCTCAACAAACGTGCATAGATATTAACTCTAGGTGGTTAGGTGGATAATATTGTGTTCAATTATAATCTAATTGTATATCATTATAATCTAATTGTATTTATCTAATTACTTTGCTGATCTTTAGGTTCCTCCATATCCTGTATGAAAGATGAGCATGCTCTACAACTTGAAATACACAAGGAATTTCATCCAGTATTTTTTCCAGTTTTTCTTTAGGTTGATAACTTAACTCACTTCATGAAGAGTATTATTATCAGTAAAACATACTGCAAAGCCAGAAATGTATGAGGCATGAAATTTTTGCAAATTGGAGCCGACACCCTCTTTTGCGGCTTGAAATTTTCGTGAATTACCACTGGCGTTCTGTGCATATAGTGTAGACGAGAACTTGTGCATGCATTTGAATTTCGTCGGCTGAGAATGAGAAGGGTGTTAAGTTGTCTCGAACACTGTGGGTTTAGTCGCAACTTAAAGCTCTTCTCATTCTCACCCGACGATTTTGCAAATTTTGGCTCGTGAAATTTGCGCAATTAAAATGCATGCAAACATTTCTCTTTTTTACGGTATGGAAACTGTCGTACTAGAGTAGGAAATGTGATGAATTGGATCCCTAAGGCGTGGAAGGAAGACGATACTGCACCCAGTCAAGTGTGATTGATGAAATTCTGCCCTATTCCTTATCTTGAAAGGTGCATTAAATTGATGATTAATGTCAACAAGCATTTGAGATAAGCCACCATGCCCTTATTTGTATGCTGTGCATCCATTGTGTGTTGCATGATAACACTGTTACCAATGTAGGTTATAAGTGAATTTGCACTTTGCCAAACTTTGGATTTGAAATCATAAAAAGGTGATTAGCCCGGTTTGTACATAGCGAGGAGATAAGTCTGCTGGAAAAACAAACAAAGAGGAGGATCTGAGATCATTTGTCTTCAACAGCTTGTAGTATCATGTATGTTTGATTTTTATCAATAGCTTTAACTACGAGGCTGTCATCAGCACACTTAAATTGTCCTGAATTTTGTACATGTATTTGCTTCCAGTTGCTTCCGTTTTGTTGAGTGATTTTCATATAGTAAGTATATTTATATATCTTCCATGCACATCAGATAATCTATATTAGGAAGTGAGTTTGAATAAGATTGCTGTCACATGGAATGTATATAGATGTGTGTGTTTGTGTGTGTTTGTGTGTGTTTGTGCATGAATTGCAGATTGACAAAAAAGAAATAACTGGATCATAAACAAATGCTCAAATAGGAGTGATTATATTTTGAATAAAAAAAGGTATCTTCTGGTAAGTGATTGAAAGAGCTTAATGTGATTGTAGATAATTTCAGCTGTCAGAATGTTGTAACATCACAAAGCAAGTCTGACATTATGCTTTGCTTCGTATAATCAGTGTAGGATTAGTCCACAACATCGCATCCACTACACAATTTCTTGCCTCTCATTTCCCCTTCTTTTGTTTCAATTTTTGGTACAAAATACAAAACAAATATATTCTGCCTAATTTCGAGTTTCTGGTTTCTAGCTAGATTGTGTTAGACCTTTATAATAATTCCTGCTAGTATACAACCTCCCTTCTTTAAAAAAAGTTCAATTACTTGTTCTTTGTTTGTTTGTTTGTAATGGTTAGATACCCCAGTATAACAACAGTGGCTACCAAGATATTTCAAGGGGTAGTAGGGGATGTTTAAAGATGATGTACGGGTTGGGTAACAGTTTATCCAGTACCGTAACCAAACTCTGCGGCCAACATCCTCTCACAGTTCTCATTAGCTTTATCCCATCAAAACTACTCAACTGATATCATCTTGTACACAGACAAATTGCCCATTTGTCTGTTGATCCTTCAAATATGTGGGCAGTCTTGCGATTAATGTTTTTCGTGGCACTCTGAACTCCCTCAGCTCTGTCTCGTCTGAAGCTAATGCTACGTGTGAGCAGAGAAGATGAAACCCTCTAGCAATGGAAGGAAGTCGCTAAAAATATTGTTAGACTGAAACAGACCGATTCGTCATTCCAAGAACACTCGTGCTCAAAGTGGTTCCCTAGCTGGAGGGGGAGGGAAGGTGGGGGGGGGATCTTTTCGCCAAAGAGGTCGTAGGTCTAGCATTCGGTCAGTCACTTTTAAACACCTCGTGGTCATTGATGAATGGCTGCCCATCTTCCCAGAACCTCCCGAACTGGCTGTGTAGCATTTTGGGTGTGGTCACACATACAAGAGAAAAAGGGATGAGTTTGGGGCCCTCCACAGCAGGGAAGAAGTATGTTTCTATGCCCATCGTCATTTTCTAGTACTGTAAACGTCGATATATTCGCGTTGATAATTTTTCGCACTGAGCGGCTCAAAAACACATTCGCAGGTTCTTGAATTGGCGCTGCACTACGGTCAACCCATTTAAAATGTGCAGAGAAAAACTGTGAAGATATTTTCACAGGGTTTAGAATTCGCACCGGCCAGAAGTAGTGCAAAATATGCGAAAATTAATGCACCACAAAAATTTCTGTGTTAGCAGTATCTCTCTCTGTCTGTACTATGCCACCTGTTTCGGGGTCACTGCACTGAGTGCACTGATTCTCGCCCCTGCTGAAGCACTTAAGAATTTGTCTAGAGTTTATTGCAATTATTAAGCAGTGTAAGGATGACCTCATATGACATTCATGGCATCTAAGCTGATGTAACTTGGGTGTTCCCTTTCACAAGTTCAAAGTGTCCCTTTTGAGAGACACCTGCTGTTTACTTTTATGTGCGTTCAAAAATGTAATATCATCATGGCTTTGTATTCTTAATGAAAAGCTTAAGATAATTCAGAGACTGCATATCAATTACCTGCATAAATTTCTTTAAAGATATATATACTTATCATGATGGCAAAGGTTTGTCAACTCAAATTGTTACAAAGCTGGAGGTCAGGCTGATGAAGCCCAGTTGTAATTACCGGAAACACAAAGAACAAGGGGATTGAGATAAAAATACACTTAAAGCCACCAGTCACATTAAGTACTGATAATCTGTCATAACAAATTGCTATTGAGAAGGGTGTTTCAATGTCATAATCCTATTCTGTCACCACATTCCATATCATTCCCAGAATCTATCATATTGGTCTTTTTTTTAAGGGGGAGGGGAGGGGAGGGGAGGGGAAAGGAGAGGTTCTCAAGTCTCCTTATCTTTTGTGACTATGCCCATATGTCATATGTGCAAACATGACTCTGGTTCAGGTATTCATGTCAGGAGACTTGTTTGCGCTTATTTATCTTGTCAATGCCCTGAAGAAGAAATAGAAAAATCAAATAATTTTATCAGCGCTAAACGTGGCTGGTCTTGTGTAATTGAGGGCATTGGTGGGTGATGAAACTGAGCTGAGAGAAATCCTTCCATGTTGGTTCACACGTAGACACTATTTGTGCATGTTGTCGACTTGTTGACACTATGGGTTCAGATTATTGCACAAGGTAGACTTGGGGTTGGTGATAAACTCTGCCACTGTCTGTTCCTAATCAGGGAGATATGATAACGCAGAAAAAAAGGTGTGGGCTAGAGATGTTTGGTCAGTGGAAAAATTAAAATGACTCTCTACTGACATTCAGGCCAGAATTTCAGGCGGGTGGAAGAACAGGGGGAGAGGGAAGGGCATAGGAGGGGCATGGATGGGAGGGATATGGGTAGGAGGGGCGTGGGAGGTGTATGGATGGGAGGGGCATGGGAGGTGTATGGATGGGAGGGGCATGGGAGGGGAAGAGGTGGGAGGGGCATGGATGGGGTATGGAAGGGGGGTGGGGAAAAGAGGTATAGATGGAGAGAAGAGGAGGGAAAGGGAAAAGCAAAAGGGTAGAGAAAGAGGATAAAGAGGGAGGGGGTTGAGAAAGAGGACAACGAGAGGCAAGTAAAAGGGGAAAGGGTGAAAGAAGGGGGAAAAGAAATGGAGAAGGGTGGGGTATGGGAGGGTTCAAGGAGGATAGCTGGGGTGAAGGGAGGGGGAGGGCGAGCAAGAAGAAAGGGATGGGAGAAGAAAAAATTGATTGAAAAAGAGAAGGATGCGAAAGAGAACATTGGAGTTTAAGAATTCAGAGTCAGTCACTACTGTAGAAGAAGATTAGTCATTTTCAAGGAATCGTGTGTGGAATGATGGGCAGAGAAAAGCAAATATCTGTCTTAAGGCGTTTTCACATTAGCCCGATGTTTCAAAATAGCGCGCTATTTTCTGACTTGGGAAGTTAGAAAATATCTCGAGCTTGGATTTTTTTCGGGCTGATGTGAAAACGCCTTTAGAGAGCAATCCTATTCAATGGCAACTGAGACCCACCCTCATATTCTGCTTAAAGGGAAAGTCATGTGATGAAAGAGATTCATTTTGCCTGGCTGTACAGAGCATATTATCACTCAGTGGTCATCCATCTGATAATGACCCTCTATCAGTCAGTGGTCATTCCTGACACCAAGCCCAACCATCTTTGGGCTTCCCCCCCCCCCCCAAACCCCGTCCCCTCCCATCTTCCCCATCCTTCTCCATCACCTCCTCAAATGAGAGGCTGAGAGTCCTCGGCCGCTGATGGGGTTCAGAGTGGAGGGGGCCCCCTCTTGGCGGCGCTGGGTCAATACAGGGCACGCTGCTGCCAACGCTCTCTCTCCCTCTCATGATCATAATGCGATGGCAAGATGCTCTTCTGCACAGAGCAAAGTCTCGCAGTTCTAAAGGAAGAGGAAGGGGGATTTTCTTACCGCGCAGAGGGCCCACTCGGGGCCCTGAAGTGGGCGTGTTAATGCTCCCAAGGACCTACCAGTCGGACCTTGGTGAAATTTGACCGCCGGTTCCATGGGTTGGTGAGGTGGCAAGGGCTGACTATGCACTTGAGAACTAGCCTGTGTAATGAAAGCTCCTTTTTAACTATTTTAGCTGATGGAGTAGCATGACGTGGAAGTTGGTTTTCCGGTGGTGGGGGGGGGGGGGGGGTGGTGAAGACGAATGTGTGGATTAGTTAGATGAAATTGATAAGAAATTAGAAAATTGTCAAGATGATGCGTTGCAACCTGCAGATGAGATTTTCTTGTATTACATAAGTTTAAAATGATATCGTACATGTAATACATGTTTGAAGATTTGAATACCCTCCCCCCCCCCCATAGTGGAAGAGACCATAATGTGCCATGATAAATTACAAATGGAATGTAGCTCACATGTTGGATTTTAATTTGTTTGGATTGGCTGTTGATGTGTTTAGAATGGTATCTAACCATCTTACATGCAGATGGCTATAGTGAATGACTACTCTGTAGTGCTTGTCCTTTCGGAGACACATTCACATTGGTAATGTTTCGTGCCACAGCAAAACACACGCACACACACACACACACAGGCACACACACTTTCCGAGCGACTTAATTATATTTGCAGGAGCGGCTGGCCTCGTCATGTTCTGGCATAATCCTTGCTCACCACATTGGTGTTTGCGCATCAGTTTATGTGTGTCTGCCATCTCGCTTTGCATGCTTTTGCATGGACACGCATACTTGCCCAAATTTCATTAACCAACAGCTTGCGCCATCCGATTCCACACTTTACACCACATTTTTTTCTCTCTCTCATTCCCCCTGACCCCTCCCTTTCCTCTTGTCTCTCTGTTTCTTTCGCCCTTTCTCCCTCTCTCAATCTATCTCTCTGCTCTGCTCATCCTCTCGCATCCTTTTAGGCAAGTGCGCTAAAAGGGGACGTGAAATATTTATCGTCTCTCGATCGCCTTGCAATCAAAATTACACGCACGCTTCTAGCCCGTGCGTAGTCACGACCCGTCCGAATCCATTCGTCTCCCGGCCCAAGACACCCGAGATGCCGCCACGGCAACGGCAAGATGCGCAGCGATGATGATGGCGACCGATACCCCGCCAAAATTCTTCCATTAGCACTTGTCATGTTCAATAAGGGTGCCCGATAGCTATTTATTAGCCCGTTGCTGTTGTGGATTAGACGGAAGCTGAGGGGGGTCATGACACGTTGGAATTACGTATGCTTACCAACCTGTGCAAAGAAACAACTAGACTCTTGGAATGATCTGGCTAGTCTTGTATCAAGGCTTTATCTAAAACAACACCTGTCATTAAAAAATGAAAAAAAATTTGCAATGCCTTTACTGCTTTAAAAGGTAGTGGGGGGGGGGTCAATTTGTATAGTGTAAAGATGGTGAGAGCAGAAACAGACATGCCCTTCTAGAGATGGGAGAGGCATGGCGTGGTGTCAGACGAGCGATGACTCTGATTAACGATGGTGGGGGAATGACGAAGACGTTGATTTATGGGTGATGATGATAACCGTCCCCCTGGTGAGATGGTGGAAGAAGAAGATTGACTGATTGATTGATGAGGGTGGGGCGATGTGATAATTATGATGCCGAGGACAGTCAACAGTCACAACAGCGATCAGTCTCCCGAGGTATTAAAGCCCATGTGGTTAAATGTCATCCGTGAATGCATGTATGATAGGAAGACGTGAAATATGAGTCTGCACAAGACTGAAATAGAAGGGAACAGAAGTTGATAGTGGATGACATTGTTATGAGAATATCTTTGATGGACACCAAGGGATATAGCCTTTATGATTTTGGATATCATGAATCTGAATGACCGAGCACCCCTCTCCCAATTCACCGCCCCCCCCCCCCCCTTCCCTTCTCAAGAAACAATCATCTCATGCAATATTGAACCCTAAGCAGCCTCACTCTCAGAAACCTGTCTGCTTGTCCACAGACTAGTTGCTTCTTCCTTTTTTTTTTCTCCATCTCCAGCTATCTCCCTTTCTCTGTTTTGATTGCCTGAAGTTGATGATGTGAGGGGAATAAATGAAGATGGGTTCCCTTGATGTGACAGCTGTGAAGATACTCTTATTGTGAATTATCCCTAATGGCTTGATGAATGAGTGTAGAGATGAGCCCCTATGTCTGATCATGGCTGCACTCTTTTCCCCCCTTCTCCACCGCTCCTGGCATTTTCTCCATTGTTGGGGCAAAATGTGTCTTATGTTTTCCCATCTCTGTGTTACGTCTCTTTCGTAGTATGCACGAATATTGGACTTGTACGTGGATGCCTCGAGATGGTGCATAGCTTGTGATGTATGCGCTTAGCAAAGAAGTGATCTGTACTCAAGAAGAAAGTGATTAATCATATCAAAAAGAGCACAATTTGAAATTGGGTCTCTTTCGTAAAGAAAAAACAAAACACGTGCATTCTTGACAGTGCCTCAAGATTAAAAGAACAAAAAGCAAACAAAGGAAGTGTGTATGAAACAGAAGTGTAACATTTTATTCACTTGAATTATTCATGGATATACGGTAAAATTAAACTGGAACAGTGAAAGGCTCCAGAGCCTTCGCCGACTCCCTCAGCTATTTGTCTTCCTTTTAAGATTGATTGCTTTCTCCATTCAAAGGGAAATGATTGAACTGAAATTTAGATTATACTTACAAGTGAGTTGGGTATTTTTGTTTGTTTTTTGTGTGTGTCTTTTTAGTAGATGAGCTTTTCTTTTTGTCCTCTAAATCCGGTGTGTTTTATTCATGTATGATTAATTTTTCTCTTTGCATTACTGTCAATCAGTGCTACGCATGGCATGCTGTAAGTCTATCTGTTTGATTGCATCAATAATCATGGGGAAACTTTGTAGACTGGCTGCGACATGATTTCTGTATAACTAAGAGAACATAACGGAAAAATGCATTCTCCCTCACTTACCTGACTGGGGTTTGGGCCTAGGGCCCAGGGTCCCAGGGTCCCAGGGTCCCAGGGTCCCAGGGTCCCAGGGTCCCAGGGTCCCAGACTGTCGACAGGCAAGCACCCCATCATTTTACTTGTCCATAAGGGAGTTTTGATTGCCACAGGCAGGTAGGCAAGTGCGTTTGAAGCACCCTGCTCAAAGCCATTCAGTTTGTTTGCTGAAAGAGATGTCGTAGATAGATTCGATAAGCTCTATCAGAGCTCAGTTTGAAGTTGATATTGTAATAGATTTACCAATACAAAGGTTGATTTTCACACTAGAAATGTCGGTTTACTCTTTGAAGTAGATTTCCACCATTGAGAGAAAAATAGGAAAGGGAAGAATAAAGAGGTCAATTTAGGACCAGGTCAATATTAAGAGAATCAAATACTAGCAAAAAAACAAAAAAACAAAGAGAAAGAAATACTGCAAAATGAATGTTCATGTGCATTTTAAGTTTGTGAATTTCACAAGAGCCAAGATTCACAAAATTAGAATGCACATGAAAGTTCTTGTCTACACTTTTTGCGTTGAATGCCGGTGACAATTTGTGAAGATTTCATGTTGCGAAAAAGGCTGTTGGCTCCAATTGTGGAAAATTTCATGCCACAAAAATATTTTACTTTACAGTATGGAACAATTTTATTATTTCCAGAGCCTATTAGTAGAGAGATCATGTTGACTTTTGCATAAGCATGTGTAGAATCATGCAGAGATAACATCACAGAAATAGGAAGGGATTATTATGAACTAAAGAAGCACTCTGAGAGTGCAGACCTCCACCAAGCAGCTCATTTCCACCACTGATCTTGTTCTTCCATCCACCCATACGTATGCGTCCTGAAAGTTGCCTAATTTCCCAATATAGAAGCCTTTTATTACGTCATCAACTTCCAGCTGCGCGGTGCGCCTCACCCTAGCAGAAACTAGAGCACGCACTAGTGCGTGCACGAAAACCTCAAATACGCGCAGCTTGAACCCCTAAGTTCATTGACCCTACCTGCCAAACTATCGAAAATCCTTCCTAAAATGCATACATATTCCTGGATCACTACCAAATTTTAATCATCTCTTCCTTGTGTCATTCTTAAAGGGATGGTACAGTATTGGTGGAGATGAAAATTGGGCTTTAACTTTTTTCCCGAGATGCTAAGCAAACACTTATGAAATAGTGCAGAGCATACCATTTTAAGAGGAATTCAAAGTTTATTTGATGAAAATCGGATTTGGAATAGCTGAAACATCCAAAAACAAAGTAAAACAAAACGATTGTAATAAAATGTGGGTCCCACACTTTATTAGGATCACTCTGTTTTGGATAACTCAGTCATTTCAAAATCAATTTTCATCAAATAAACATTGAGATCCTAATGGAATTACACAAAATCCTCATGGAATTACATGCTCTTTCATATTTCATAAGAGGTTTCTCACTATCTCACCAAAAAAAGAAGAAGAAGAAGAAGATAAAAACCTGAAGTTAAGCCTCAACCAAAACTATACGATCCCTTTAACCTTTCCTGCAAGTTTCATCGAAATCTGTTAACAACTTTTTTTGAGTTATTTTGCACACGGACAAACAAACAAACAAACCAACGCCAAAGAAAACATAACCTCCTCCTTGGGCGGAGGTAATTAGTGCTTCAACCTATTTAATACTAATTTTTTTTTTCTCTCTCTCTGTGAGACAGCCAGAGTGAAATACAGGAAATGGGTCAAGAGGGCCTATTGAAAGGCACTGGACTGGAAAAAAGCTTGTTCCAAGGCACAATCCCGGGCTCAATTTGTTCTGGCATCCTCTGATCGATTGTGTGGCCAGGGGGAAATAGAATTGCAAAGGACAAGGACTCAAGGAAATTCAATGTGCACCGCATAAATAAAACATGTCAGTGATTGCATTGAAAAAGGAACTATTATATTAGTTGGACCCCCAGTATTCCTCTTGCTGTTTACCCCCATAATCCTTTCCTCACTTGGGCAATTGATAAAAGTATTATGAAATATGTAGAGCTCAGAATTTTGAGACTAGGGCTGTGTTTGTAACCCTTACTTTCAATGCCAAACTCACAAATAGTGGTTGGTAATGAATTATTAGATTTTTTTTTTCCTGCCATGTTTGTAACCCTAACTTTCAATGCCAAACTCACAAATACACCTGTAGTTGTTGATAATGAATTATTAGATTCTTTTGCCACAGTCGATATGCAAGCCATCTGAAGTTCTCTGCAGATTTAGATCTGTCTTATCACAAACTGGTATTCTGTAATTTAGTGCAAATGAGTAGTATGCAATGTGACAAAAACCCAAAACTAAACAACTTGTTTATCTGTAATATGCAGGAGAGCAGGGCCCAGTATCAATACGACACCAGCACCAGTGTTTGAGTAAGACCTATGAAATCGACCTCAAAGATACAGTTGTCATGAGTGACACATGTTAGGTCAATACAAAAGATAAGTGCTGTTTATCCAGAAGAGTGAGTAGGGATTTTACAGGTACAAAGAAAGGCGAGTTACTAGACCCATTCACAAACAAGAGTTAAGCAGTTTTTGGATTTTAATGCAAAAGTCAGTTTTTGTTGGTGCTATTCACACATGGAAAAACCAAATCAAAATAATCTGATTATTTTAATCAGGGTAGTGATGATATTTTTTTTTCTAGGTGCCCACACACAAGAATTATCGGTTTTTGCATCACATTGCAAAAAGTGATTTTTAAATACCATTCAATGTATGTACACGTGTGTGAACTTTCTCTTAGCCAGTCAGCTTACATGCTGCCTTATGGGTGGATCTCAAGATTTCCATCTTCATCAGATGATGACGTGCTGTATGCATGAGACTTCCATCGACATTGACCATCGACATCCTCCGACCTATACCATATGAACAAGAGTGTGAGCTGGCGGTTGTAGGAGGGTTAATCAATGTTTGGTGCATCCCAACATTCATTTCAGAGCTGCAATCAAACATGTTTTGATTGAGTTGAGCTATTCATTCCCAAGGAACCTGGGGATGCCTGGAGCATGTTACAAGGTATTGGAAAAGCTTTTTTGAGGACACCATTTTCTCCCATTGTTTCTACTTCTCTGTTGCATTCAGCTGGTAACCTATCTTTGTACGATTATGAATGTTTTCCATTGACTATATACCATAGATACTGTGCATATGAATGCTTGAAACCTGTACAATGAAGATATTGCTTTAACAGACAGTACACCAGTATTATTATCAACGCTATCACGTTTTGGGCTATGAATGAAGCAGATAGTGGTAGGGCTTTTTACGTCTGTTTATGCAGGGATTGAGGTTAGGATAGGTGAACTTTATATATATCTATCACCCAATGTGATCTGGAGCTTTTCTATAGAGACATTAATCACTGCGAGCTGTAAAAATCATAGTATTTTCTATGCCAAAGACTAATAGTGACAAAACTTTGATATCACACCTTCTCTGCCAATCAGTGATCTTATTTGTGTTTCTAGAATTTCATGCGATGCTGAAATGATCGTTAGAAGTGTGTAAGGTATCGGCCCTGGCCTGTGTTGACATGTAATCCCTTCATGGTCGATTGATTAGATTTCGATTGATTAGATTTGTTTGATCGACTCTTTCATGGCCGCCATGTCAAAGTGTCATTTACACCCCGAATAGACAGTTCGCTGATGATACTATCCAGAGTTAAACCATCATTTAGCATCACAGTGAGAGTCCACTGCAACCGACCGATCAGTATTTGGACAAGATTTATGCTACGTATGTTAATGTCGAAACAGAGGGAGAGATAGCTGTAGAGTTGAAGAGGAGATGAGATGAGGGCATTTATCGATGCAGTCATTTATTCTCACATTGATTTCCCGTCATTTATTCTTCACTCCTGAGACTTGTATGCGGCTTTGTCGAGCACATTCAAGGCACGGAAGGAGAGGAGAGATATAAGGGAGATATGAGAGAGAGAGAGCAGAGAGGGGGAAAAAGTCCCCAGCATCGGTGAGGGCTATACATAGACTCTTGTACACTGCAAACAAACTCGACTGCGAAGCGGGGTATCGATCAAACCAACATTCGAGATGGAGACAAACGCTCCGTGCTCTCCCTCACGGCTTGTTTCCTGATACTGTGGAACCCCCCCCCCCCCACACACACACACACACCTTCCGAATATTCTGCATGGCCTTCGAGTACAAGAGATGGCGCTCCATTCTCGGCATATTCAATATAAAGCAAACACCACTGGTCTGACAGCGGGTGTGAGCCTTAATAACTCTTTGTTTGCATTGGATCGCATGCATCGTGCCAGCGATGTGCAAATTTTTGTACGGAAAAAGGGGGAAAGAAAAGAAAGTGGGAATGCGAGTGAGAAAGAAAATCCATTTTTGAAATTTGTTTCACCCCTCAACGGCTTTCTCTTCACCCACCAACAGTGTATCCTGCCTCTCCCGAGCCCTTTTGTTTACCCGAGATGTGTCAAAAGCTTTATTCAGCTTTGCTAACACCATTTATCGCACTTTCCTCAAATTGCGCTTCCCATTTTGGTGGGGTTATTTGTTCTTGCTGTTGGTCGGTGGAAATCTTAGCCGTTGCCAAGTCCATGCAGAGGCACACGGCAGCTCAATTATTGCACCCAGCTGATGGATTGAAAATCAAATCCGTCTTAATACCCTGTTTGGTTTCTCCTATGTGTTCTGGGTCACAACTCGGTGTCGGCTCTCATTCAGTGTGGGAACCAATCCGTGTGCATGCAGTATCGTACCACTTTTCATAACGTTAAAACACCCGCTAGAATTACATTGCCGTGTGTATCTGATCACATGGAGAAATGAAAGCAACCAACCAATTTCCGTCAAACTTATTTGAACAAATCGCTGCAGTGTTTAAAGCATAGCTGGATGAGCAGTACAGAGAAGTAGTGTTTACTTGAGCTTATTTTGCTCAAAAAGCACTGATAATCAGTTCTTGGTTTGTGTTTTGCTGCAGTTGTGTATAAATTAAAAGACTGTATGTGTTAGCACTGTCATGGAACCACAAATTTCTTTTGCTCCCAGAGTTTTATACCTGCTCCAAAGGCAGACACCTTGTTTCTTTGAGACTATAGTGTGAAAACACTTGGTGGTGCACACTTTAATCACGTACTACTTGGATTTGAAACCTCACGAAACTTCCCATTATTACATTGTGAATGGGCACATGAAGATGGCATCAATAACCCAACATCCATCATCTTATGGAACTTCGCAATGCAATTATGTATGTTGACATGTGATGATTCATGATACCTTCAACATCCCTCATGTGGCCAAATGAATATCTAAATAATTATGTGCCATATATTTCGTGATAATATTTCTATAATTTTTCTTCAGATTACTTGGATATGCCTACAAAAAAACCTTCCAAACCAAGATTCTCCCAGTGACATTCTCTGTCGATCATTACTATCAAGTACTAGTATGATTAACAAAAGACTTTGCAGGAAAACTTGCAAGTTATCCTTGGTTTTGGGAAGGTGCGTTCTAATGTCTTTTGTTAATCGTATTAGTACTTTAACAGTGAATGACAGATGAAGTCACGGCAGAATCTTGGTTTGGAAGGTTTTTTCCTTGCGGCAGTGTCCAAGTTATCTGAAGAAAACTCTAGAGATATGGAATATATAGCACATACTTAGATATTCTTTTGGCCACATAAGTTGATGAGCTGGGTATTATAAATGAATACAACTCAACATGCACTTGCACTGCGTAGTCCCTTTAAAGTCAATATGATACTGTATTGCCCCTCAGTGGACAATGTTACATACATGGATAATAGACTAGATAAGTAGGATTAAGTTGGGTTTTATTAGGTTTAGTCTACTTGCATTCATTATCGTGTACCGTAGGGTAGGTATAGCGACCCACCGTCCATCAATATCTACTATGAGGTACTGGTGTAGAAGGTATTCGTACAGTTAATTTTCAGGAGAGATTTAGGAAAGTTCGGGAGATGATGGTTGTCCAAGAATAAATGTCAGTTATTGATCACCAATGTGACATGCTATTCTGAATGCATGTATCAACTTTCCAATGTTTGAAATGCGTTTCAATACCCAGTATCAAAATGCATTTCCAAACGCCTTTCGGGTCACGTTCCTCCAGTTGCATTTATCAACTCTGTTGTGAGTCGATTGGGGTGCCTTGTCACTGCGCAGCTCCATTGCGCAGTCTGACCTGAGGAGAGGAGATGTAGGCCTATAGGCGTAGTTGGCAGTGGTTTGCTTAGCAGGTCTGAGCTATAAACACATTTCAAAACAACTTTGCATATATCAACTCCACAGAGATGCGTTTCGGGCTCAAACACGTTTGCAATCACACTTCTTTTTTTGACATTTCAGAAACATGTTTCTAACCCCATAATCACAACAGCTTTGCATTTATCAACTGCACAAAACTCCCTGAGAGTTGTTTAGAAACCTTAATTCTGTGCCAGAAGTGAGTTGATAAATGCAATGGCTGTAAAGAAAGGTTGCATTTGATTTCTTGCGAGCACTTTGCAGGCATGCAATCGGGCTCATCTGTGTGAATGCAGAGGAACAGCATTGTTCGGGTAATGCAGTCACTACTACATCACAAAATGTTGTGGATAGAAAAATTAGATGAAATATTAGTGGCAGTAGCTTCTTCCATCTTGAATGATGTCATCCTCCTCCTCCCCCCCCCCCCCCCCATCCCCACCCCAATCCTCTGGTTCCATGTAGGAATATTTTTTTGGCAAACCAGCTGGGAGAGTTTCACCTACACAAAGGCAAACATTGACAGAGATGTGGATCCAGTCCGTTGGGGAATCTTTTGAATTCCCATTTTCTGTCTCTGACTTGCTCATCGCCTTGGTGTCTGCCAAGAATTTGAAGAAGAAGGAGAGAGAAAAACAAAAAGAGGACAAAGCATGAAAAACGAAAATCCCAAACCGAACTCTTCAATAAACCAAAGTCAGTCTGCTTAGCCAGTGTCCACACACAAATACAGATTTTTCATTCAAATATTGGCAAATGGCTGCTGGAAAATAAACTGGTGTTGACCATATCTAGTCTGCACAAATTCTGTGTACAAATTTGAGTTTTTTTGTTTTGCAGTTTCTCTTTCATCCCCACCTCAGAACTGTTCTCTCTTCCCACTATCCAGTTTGTCATTTGTATGCTTGTGGGTTTCATTTTGAAAGGCAGCATCATATCTAGTCTGCTTTCTCTCCCTTTGTATGCTGTGTGTGTTTGATCCAGGTCGTGCTGCAATACATGTCAATGCAAATTTGATATTCGCCGTATGAAATGAAACATTTTCTTGATTAGGACGGCTCGTGTAGCCGCTCAGAGCACAGACTCGGGAGGAGGAGCCCTTTGTATCGTCGACCGAGGTGGCACGGCAGACAGGCAGCCCGTATTGACTCATCACATTTACGGTGCCCTCTATTGTCGGGCAATGTGTCAATCAGATCTGCCCCTTCAGAAAGAGCCCCATTCCGAGCCAATATTGGTTACGGATGTCACTCTTGAAAAGTAAATTTTGAAGGTTGGTAGAAAATTGATAGGTCCCCTCGAATTGTGGCAATTTTTTTTTTCCCCCTTCCCTTGGCCGCGAATAATACCCAATATTTGGCCATACCATACAGGAAAAGGTAGCGGTGGCTGTAATTACAGACCTCCCTCGCGCAAGAGGAATGAATGGTGTGTCGTGTTTGAACGGGGCCTGCTCGCAGTCGTCAAACAAGGTAATAACCGACCATTATGGGGAATCGTGCAGTAGTAAATGGGTGCGTTACCGCTAATCTCTGGACGTGATGAAATAGGGGGATCGATTTATTAGGCATGCAAATTGGCCTGTCACGGCCGGCGGATGGGAAGTGTGCCGAAAGTTTATCAAGATGTTGATATTTTTTGATTGGGAGATGATTACCTCCTTACGCCAGTGCGCTGCGGCAGCTTTAGCTGTTATGCAGCAATTTTGACCATCTATGTTTTCAGAAGCGTGTGCACTATTGCATACAGTAATCTGTGAGTGTTTCCCCCTTCTCTATCCCCCCCTTTTTTTTGCTTTCTCACTCTCTCTGTCTGAGAGGTTGAACACCTTGTGTCACCAACAGGGGGCGGTGTCATCTGTGAGCCAAGTAATAAATAAATGGATCACCGTAATCTCCTGGGGTTTTTGAAAATTCCAGCGTTAGATGTTGGTAACGGCTTATGCATTTCCCCTGTAGTACTTCATCCCTTATTCATCATAAGTCGTAGATGGGCTCTCCCTTCCGAATATATGGGGCAGTGAGGCCCAAGAAATAGACATCTGAATAATCGTCACACTCCGTAGTAGCTGCTTTGTGCAAAATGCGGCCAGGACGATTGTCATTTAAACTGAGCATTGTAGTGATAGATGATGCCTGAAGTGTCACTTGCGCCATGATTTCATGGGATTTTTGTAAATATAATGAGGGTTTCCGCTCTGAAAGCAAACACGAATGTGCGTCTTGTTGACCGAACAAATCGGAGCAGCTACGCAATCACGTATGCCGCTCAGCAGTGCCACGTCACGTTGCATACCGGTGTAACATATATGTGAAACAGAATGACATTTACCGTCCTCCCCAAAAATAGCTGATTGAAAGAGATGGGCATGGCAATCTTCTTTCCATTTCATGTCTGACCTTATTCTCTCTAGGTAGATGTCGATGGGGGACATCTCAGGGGTGGGCAGACCCACGGTGCAGTGATGTTAACCAGAGGTGTATTAGACTCTGAGAAAGACTCGATCTGAATTTCATTCTAGACGACTAGATTAGGTCATATATGAAGCTGTATGTCCGTTGGAACATCACCATTTCTCATGCATTGTGTGATATCATTTCTTTTTTTTGGGGGGGGGGGGGGGGGGGTAGGGGGTAGAGATGGTTTGCCAGAAGTGAACTTTGGCTTTGAAAGACAAGAGGATAAGATGCCATACATACATACATGCTTTTTTTAGCGTTTCCAACGAAAATTTGACCCCCAGAGAAGGAGCTTCCATTAGTGTAATAGCACATGCATCTCAGGGCCTTTGAGAAAGCATCAAACATGACCTTCAAAATTTTGAGCTTTGCTCTTGAGAATAAAAAAAAGAAAAGAAAAAAAAAAAACAAGTGGTATCTCATGCAAATAGATGTGACTGTCCCCACCCCCCACAAGACTTTTTGTTGTTCTTTCTTCTTATATTTTTGCTTTTGACACTGCACTCATCTTTCTCATGTGTAAGGATAACATAGTTAGGCGACGGGTGCAAATATTTTTCCGCTGAACTGTGCGTGGAGAGTCAACATGAAGCATATTGTGTTTCTTGGGCCCTTTCGTGTCGCGAGTCGCGTCCAGGGGTCGGGTTTCGCGTGCTTATTAACTGACTATTACCGTCGTCAAACACTCGGGGAGGTGCATTATTTCACAGCGTATCCGCCAATCAGTTGTGCCCTTCCTCACCCTCCCCCCCCCCCCCCACATCAACCCCTCTCCACCCATTCCCCTATTCCATGCTCCCAGCAAGCAAGCAAGTGAGGAAGAATCTTGGGAGGGAGGGAGTGTCTCAGTGTGTGTATCCCATCGTACTCGGTTTCGTATTCAATTTCATATCCACTGCATCGACCTTGAAGCTGACCACTCAGGTTGTGGATGGACCATATTTCCAATGCCATCAAGGTGTAGCATGGGGGAAGAGGCAAGAATGAATGTCAGTGAGAGCTCAGATAAGCCCACTTAGGCCATCTCAGCTCTGTATCAAGCTGACTCAAGACACATTTGGGGTCAGAGTTCATGTGCTCGTATGCCTATGCTCCTTTAATCTATCACATCTCAGAAAACCACATTTCGGTGTAATGGCACTGTTATCTTCCTGTTATAATCCTTCACTATTTGTCAATTAGTGTTTCATAAGGTGACGGAAAACAATTGTCTTGATATGAGCCCTTTGTTGTTCATACATACTTTAGTTGTTTTTTTTTTAAGTTGGCCACAGTTTTTCAAAAGCCTCATGATTTTTCACATTTTGCACTGTACACCACTGCATTGTTGTTAAGTAATGTTACTTGCTCTTATATAGGCCTACACTTGTAGATTGGTAGTTAAATTTTAGACCTATAGAGGCAATGTGTTGAGGCAGTCATTTTTAACATCTAACATAGCATGTGTGTTTTCTCTGCAATTGTGGCATTAACTTCACAAGAAAAGTGGGCCTGAAAAACATCAAGTTAACTCCCAAACATTGTCAAGTTTGTTTTGTTTGTTTTCATTTATTATACTTCTCAAGTTGAAACAAAATAGATTAACATTGTTGCAAAGAATTGAACAAAAATGTAATTGAATAACAAAGAAGCAAAAGAAAAAAGTCTAGTCTCATGTGATAACTACAGCATAATCATTTTGAAACATTTTATGGTTGTATAAATCACAAAAGGTAGGGTGTTTGATCAACTAGGAACACGACAAGTAGCCTCAGTAGGAGAAGTGCCAGTCTTTTTAAAATTTTTTATCTATTTTCTTTTTTAGGGGGAATGAGATGAAAACCAATAGATAGTTGTAGATGTGCAGGAACGTAATGACACAGAACTGTTGTGAATGTAGATTGTGTTTTCTTTCTTAATAAAGAAAAGTGACCCTCTGATACATTTGCAAACCTAATTAATGCATGGATGAAGGTCAGTTCTCTGGCTTGTGAGCAGAAGGAATTTACTGCAGTACCAAAACTTGAAATCAGGAACAAAGTGAGGGAAGGAGGGAATGTGAAATGAAATGTGAATGCTGCATTTTCGCTGCTAATCCTTGGAAGGTGATTGATGATAGATTTGTGCCATAAATTCTGCAAATTGAAAAATTATGGTAATGGGAACTAGCTGCTTGCCAGACACTATAGAGACATGATGGATTGAGTTCTGACAATGTCAAGTAGCAAAGGCTTTGTCATCCTATTATGTAGTCTTCTTCTTTAGTCTGTTTGATGTGTCCTGTTATGATTACATAGAGCAGGAAGTTGCGGATTCCTCGATGGTATTGTATTGCTGTTGTAGTCATAAGCCAGATTATGATAGGGATAGGTGCTGAATGGTTTTGCTGTTGGGAATGTTGATGTTTTTGAGCCGCAGTTGGCAGTTTTATGGCACGAATTGCTGCTAGCCAGTGATTACAAATCTTTGTCATATTTCGTTCTGGATTGAGCAGCCTCTGACTTGTTACTGAGCCAAGAAAAAAAGAAAAGAAAGAAAGTTCAGAGCCATGTGGTTGCTATGATAACCTCATAAAAAGTTTGTCCCATGTTTAAAGGTGAGATTCGCCATAGTACACCGATGCATTAGCACAAGAGCCTGCTGGCACTGGAGGTTTTATTTATGTTCGCATAGTAACAGTATCGCGAGCTCTGCGCATCGTTGGTCAACACCGTGTTTACTCTCCCCCGTTGCTACCACCTCGTCGCCGTCTCTGCGGAAGAAAAACAGCCCCTCGCCGCGGTTAAAGAAAACCCTCTCCATTGGCGGCGATCGGGAAACGAAAGCCTAGACAAACCTCTCCATGCTCGCGGCCGCTCTGTTTACCCTCCGTTTGCAACTTCTTCCCTCTTATCGCCGATCGGAGAACCCAAACGAAAGCCTCTTCACGTTTCCACTCGCGGCACTCTCATAACTCTTGTTTCCTGCGCAAAATATATACTCTGTTTCAACGAGATACTTCAGCAGTAGGCCCTTGTTCATCACCTTAGCTCTCCAGCGGGATGAAGAGTTGGGCAACTCAGGGTGGAAAACTCGGGCCGGGGGTGGGGGTGGGGGGAGAGATGCAGGAGACTTGCGCAAACGTTGTGCTTGACAGTGCATATCACTTACAATATCTCAGGGCAGTTTTGGTCACCCAAACTCCATCCGGATGTTGACTTCTTCCTTCCACCGAGGCTCAATCTCCCATCTTGTCCGTCTTTCTTCATCCTGTACTCTCATTTTCTTTCTCGTTTCCCCCGTCCTACAAAAACCACTCTTCTGATTTTGGTTTCGGCTGAATTAGGTCGTATTTCAACAAGAAAACAGTCTCCCCCCCCCCCCCTCCGAATATGGGAGACTTGCGAGGGGGTGGGGGGAAAGGGATTATTGGGTGGGATGATTTGGGCAATACAATACAAGTGAGAGAGTGAAAGAAAAAGAGAGAGACAGATTGAAAAGAGAGAAGAAATGTGTCAAGTAGAAATGCAGGGTCTTTATCCGTGCAGGTTTGCTGGGAGGGATGCTTGGTATGATGGTGATGCTGCTGCAGGAATAAGACCTCCGTCTGCTGGTTGTTTTGCCTTTCCCCGTCTGAAAGTGAAAAACCCTACTCTCCCGTCCTCTGACTTAGCATGTGCTGTTCTACCAGGAGGGCATCCATTCTTTCCATGTAATCAAATCAGGAGTAAAGTGTGAAGTGTGCGGAGGGTCGGGGGGGGGGGGGGGGGGGGGTGAGGAATAGCATGGAGTTCAACATCCTGATTGGAGTTGATTCGATATTGATTTAGGCCAAGGAGCCTTTACGCTTATACAGATTTTTGTTGCCTACTAGTTTAGAAAATTTGAAATACCCAAACAAATAAGGGTTCTTTTGAGCTTCTAGATGTTGTTGTTGTTGTTGTTGTTGTTTTTTTTTTTATTCCTTTGAGTGCTTACTGGATATCATTTAGGCCTACCTCAAGCTATGACCCAAAGCACTCCTTTCTTACCAAGTGATTGCCTCAGTCCCACTTTGGTAGTTGATATGTTGTTTCCCCATGCAATTCTCCGGCCCAGCTATAGTTTGTACATATACTGTAAGTACTCTTCAAACCTTCACCTGAAATGACCAAAGTTCCAAGGCTCAGATATAACAAGGTATGGTGAGGTACACAAGTGAATTTGTATGAGCATTCCAGCCTTGCTTCCTGATGTGAAGATTTGATGAATGTTTTTTTTTTTTTTTTTTAACTCAATAGTTTTATTTTTCCTTGTGCAGGTGATCATGGTCTGATGTTGTAATGTTCAGTTCAAGCCATCTGTCATAGATTTGATTATTTGTGTCCACATGCATCCAACATGGCATTTCTGTCCAATACCTGCTTATTGATAATTCTTAGGTGTGAAAATGACATATCTCAATATCTGTTCCAACTTCTTGCAATCAGAGACCTCCCTGTCTTCCCTACAAAATCCATACAGAACAAGGGATAAAATCACCCTTTAAAAAGTTGATAAGAAGGGGGAAAAAAAGAAATCTCCATCCCTCGGGTATCGCGTCCTTGGATGTTCAAGCCTTTTCCTATCCACAATGGAAATTTGACTACAGCGAATCGCGGCAGTTGTGTGCGCACAGTGCCCGCAGTCGCAGGTGATGTATGCGCCGCGCTCACAGCTGTCTCCCGACGACCGTATCGGTTTCAGTATTAAAGTTTCCGCTCCCTTCGCCTGTCGTTCATTATACCGGTCCTTGAGGAAACCGCCTCACCCCATCCTCTCTTAACTCATTAGCATTATTGTGATACATGTCTCAAGGCAAAAGAGAAATAGAAAGAGAGAGAGAAAGAGAGAGAGAGGAAGATGGGGGTGGAGAGTTTGACATGGCAAAGAGTGATGAAACGAAAGAAACAGATGAAATTGTACACTTGGAAAGAAGTATAAAGCAGAGACTGAGAATGATTTGGCATTGTATGTTAGACCTGTCATCTTGTTCTTATACCAGGTAGCTGAACTTGATAATGATGCCAGACAAGAAAAGGGAACTTCCTTTCTTTTTCTTTTTCTTTTTTTTAAATCCCCTCCTCCCCCCCCCCCCCCGACCGAAAGTTGTTCTTTTTTCATATCAGCTATCGAGTGTACTCATATCATATCCATCTTTCCATTAGTCAATCCCTTTTCAATCTGGAGTTGGGAGGGATGCAAATTTGAGAGCTCAAACAAGGGAGATGACCCAGAGCATTCAGAGTGAGCCCCATATCAATATTCCAAGTCTTGTGTAATCTGTGGAAGAGACTGACTGCTCAGATCTCAGAAACCTCCAATGGGAGCCAACCCATCTTCTTCTTCTTCTTCTTTTTTTTCCCCCTCTCTCTCTCCCTTCCTCTAATCAAAGTTCTTGCGTAGATTGTTGAGCTGTTGGCAATGTCGGCCGATTCCGCGGGGTTTTACGTCCCCCTGCAGAGGGCTCCATACAATACCGTATTCAATTACATATTTTCCCGATTTGGATCGTTGCGACTTCTGGACAAAAACCTCAAACTGTAAGCCGATATTCTAATCCTATCCTATCCTGAAAAGACGCACAGTGTTAGCATATGGAAGTAGAGTACACACGGAAAGATTGAAAATGCAAATACTGGCTGGAGGGGGGGGGGGGGTGGGAGACACAAATTTGCTCTGAGTATTTTCAGTCTATCTCCATCCAAGCCAAGATAAACATCCTGTAGCTTTATGTGCGGAAAAACCAATGGTCAGTGAAAGGGTCTGCGTGTTTTCATAACTCAACTGTGAATATTTTGATTTCTTTGAGGTTTTCTGTTTGATCTAAGAGATTTTTCACGAGATATGCACATAATCCCAAATCTGCACAATCACAATGAGACAGAGGGAAAATGTTGATGGGAAATAAATAGTCATTGCTTCATATGTTGTAATGTTTCTTTGCTGTATGGGAGGGGAGGGGGAGTTTTTTGTTACCCACGCCGATGAAAATCGGCAGGGGGTTATGTAAAGGGTTCCGTATGTTTGTTTGTTTGTTTGTTTGTTTGTTTGTTTGTTTGTTTGTTTGTGTACAAGATAACAAGAGAACGGGTAAACGGATTTGCACGAAATGTTCAGGGAATGTTTGGATAATGACAGGAAAGAATCGATTAGATTTTGGTGATAATCGGTTGACCCTTGCAAATTCTGTGTGACCTTGAAGTTTTGACCCCATGGTATAGTGACCATTCTGAAAATTTCCCGTTTCTCACTTTGCGATTTTCCGCTACCATACGAAGACATAAACTCCCCAACGATCCGACTTCGCTGCTCACATGTTCGTAAGAATTCCGAAATTTACGTTTAGGCCTATTTGAGGGACTATGTCCTTCTAGATTTATGAAAGTTCGTTCTCCGTCATCACAAACTGGCCCGTATTTTGATGATTTTTCAAATTAACATTGATTGTTTTTTTCGTTGGAGGAGCATTTTGCTCGGTCGCAGTCACACTGCACGATATGCGTGCTCAATGTCAATGCGTGTGCAAGGCCGCTGAAAATGCATCGCGCTCGACACTGTTGGTGCAAAATTGCACCGGGGACGTTGCGGCGCTCGTTGGTGGCCGAATACTGGTGCAGTAGACATTTGCATTCAACCCTTGCATTGAATAATTCCCGTAGACACTAATCATAGGGGTAATTGCCTAGGGGGTACGTAAATTTTGTTTTTCTTTTTTGCTTTTGTGGATACCATCAAAGATCGTACACTCATACGACCTTTGATATTTGATGATTTTTTCAAATTAACATTGATTGTTTTTTTCGTTGGAGGAGCATTTTGCTCGGTCGCAGTCACACTGCACGATATGCGTGCTCAATGTCAATGCGTGTGCAAGGCCGCTGAAAATGCATCGCGCTCTACACTGTTGGTGCAAAATTGCACCGGGGACGTTGCGGCGCTCGTTGGTGGCCGAATACTGGTGCAGTAGACATTTGCATTCAACCCTTGCATTGAATAATTCCCGTAGACACTAATCATAGGGGTAATTGCCTAGGGGGTACGTAAATTTTGTTTTTCTTTTTTGCTTTTGTGGATACCATCAAAGATCGTACACTCATACGACCTTTGATATCATCACACTCTCGGCTTGCTATAATCAAAATATCCCGCAAGAAAACGGCGTATTTCTCGATTTTTAGCGCTTTTTTCCGCGACCCGTCGCGTAGACAATACTCTTAAAACTGGACTTAATTCGCGCGCGCTTGGAAAAGTTCCGATTCTGCACTTTTGACGGTGGAATTTGGGATTTTCGATGGATTTTTGGAGGAGACTTAAGGACTTTCCTGTACGTGAATGAGTGTTAATACCGTATGTGTAATGATGTGATTTGCGTGTGATGTGACTGTAGAACCAAAGATCGTACACTTCAGTGTACGATCTTTGGTAGAACTCACTGGCTGGTGATAAAGCACACTGGCAATTAAGTGGCCGAATTCTGGTAGATGACCGAATGCACATTATGTTTACCCCGACTTTGTACTTAGGCGTGGGTCTGCCGCCTTTGACGGCCCCTCTCTAGTTTTGTTTTGTTTTGTTTTCTACAACTCTTGGGCAAAGGAAAGAAATTACATTTTCAAAAACATACATGATTAATTTCATATGTAAATGAGTATGGATTGTTTTACAAACATTGTAGTTGTCTAGCAACCTGAGTTGACTTTCTTAGGAGGATTATTCAAATCTGTTAGATAACTAGCTGAAATGCAAGTGGCAAAAACTGTTTTCTTGTATGTTTAATATGCTGGCAAAATTAGTGACTTTTTACAATTTTGCTGACTTCACGCTTTTGTGTTTTTTTTCTCAAGTTTCACTTCCTCATTAGTTAATATGCCGGCATATATATATATATATATATATACATTCATATATTCCTTCTCTTTCCTAATTCCCAAAGCAGTAATACCTATTTGTAATGAAAGAGATCCTGTAGGGGAAAAATAGAGCAAGTGTTTATGTGCCACAGTTGTTTTGAAGAACCCAGTGGTCCAAGGTATCAATACCCCCTTTCATTGATCCCAAGTTGGCGCCAATCTTTTCAATCCAGTCTAATTTCAATTTCAACGTCCTCAGGGGGGATAAATGTAATTTCCTTTTTTTTTTCACCTATTCCCAATTGGACTGTGTTTTCATTTGTTTAATAACACAGCCAGAATTTTTAGGAGGCTTGGGTGAGCAGCTTGCGTGTGGGGTTCTGATTAGATGCTAGCATTGAACATGTACTGTATACGGCAGATATTGTAACAGGGAGTCTTATTTTTCACGAATCAGGAGTTCCTCACAAATTCACGAGTGGTTGAATTTGCTGTTGTGGAGTACAGTAATGAGCAGAGAAATGTACACACGTATATTGCATTCATGGCGGGATCAGAGTTGATATTTTGGCATGATATTCAATCCGCAAATAGCGCCTGACTTGCAAACTTCGTGAAAATAAAAACCTGCAAAACATATGGCATATACAGGACATGCGAGTGTACATACACATAGGCCTATATAAACACAGGTTAGCTGTAAGTTTTAGAAATGGTCATGATATATACTTTCCTGAGGTACAAGATGAAATAGGATTATTCTAAAGTCACAACCTTCTCTTCTAAGCCGTGCTGATGTCGTTAACGTCTGATGTTGGTCATTTTTCATGCTATCACTATCATAAGCATCAAACTTTTGCTTTGCTCTTTCTTTGTGATGACATTTGGTTCAAGTGTCTCTCTCCTCCATGTATTGTTCTATAAAGCACAGTTCTCTATTCCCGGAGGGAAAGTTTTTCAGCATGTTTGTCCCAACTCTGTGCGCTTTGTGACCCCATGTATGGTTGCTAGGCAGGTTGATTTAGCGCCATACCCTGGTCCTATATTTCCCATATATCATCTGCCATACTGACGGGTAATGGAAACGCTATATCACGGGTCGCAACCCTCATAAAGTTACACCCAAACAAAAAAATCCTCGGCTTTTTCTAATCTACTCCCCCCTATGGATTGCAAGTTGAAGACCCTGCTATGATACGTTATTTATAGCTTATATTGTGAAAGAAGGCATACAGCGAGGTCAAGTGCTGTACATATTATCACCATCATTTCGTCTGCTGTCAATTTCTCTCTCCAAGACCAGAGCTGGATATCCTTCCACCAATTGATTTCAGTGATCTAGACCAGCTTGATGATATATTCAAACTGTATGCATGCCTTCATTACAAAGATTATGAATTCCTGACAACGGCAAAAAGTTGAGCAAGGCTTGCCTGATGCACAATCCATAGTTGTAAAGTGGAGATGACATCACCTCTCTCTTTCTTTCCTGGTTTTGAGTATATATAGGCCTACATGTGAAGAGTTAGGTCGTGAGGCTAGCCTACTCCATTCTTGTCAAATTGAGATATTTGCAATTGAACCTGCTGAAAACAAAGAAAATATTTTTGTTATAACTTCAAGAAGTAATATTCCTTGTTATGCAATAAATGACATATCTTTGGAAAGGTTTTATTTTTGCTTGATCTGATGACGGGCTTACTTAAAAATGTGTAAAAATTGTGCTTAACCTGTCTTGCGATCAAACTCTGCATATAATTTTTATAAGTTAGGTAGGTAAGTTCCTGCCTTGTTCGATCAAACCACATTCAAAGTAATCCATCTTGGCGTGTAATCACAGTGTGTCCAAATAAGAAGCCAGTGGATCTGTTACTGCGACTCCTCCTCTGCATCTCCACTCTGTTGTCTGTCACTCACTGCCTTTGCCAGAGGCGCTTGTATGTTTCCCCGGGGGGTCATGGGTCACGACCTGCGAAATTGATCTTGGGGGATGCCCATGGGGATTATATACCCCGACTTCAGTGGCCCTTTTGGCAGCGATTATTGTGACGTGTTTGTTTGGATTCAACCTGCCAGCAAGAGATAGCTTCCAGCATATGCCTTATGATGTGGAGTCATATAACTCCCACTAATGGTTTATAATCATGAATGTTGTAATTCAGAAAAGTACTTCCCATGCTTTCAGTATTACTGTTCTTAAAGTCTGTCCTTTTTTTTATATGTTAGAAGTTTTTTTTTCATAGATTCTTTTGAGTCTCTGTTATAGGTTTCTCTCTGAGTTTCATGTTTGAATGTTGAAAACCATTGTTCTCTGAATTACATGAAGATGAATTATGTAGATTCATTCCACTCTTAATATCTTTGTCTTTGGACAAGAGGTATCTTGACATAGCCATTTTAACAGTCTTTTCATAGTTACCAGATTGAAGAGGAAACACATTTTCTACCACATGAAGACAACTGTGATGTGGGGACATTTTCCCAAATTGTTGAAATCGTTCCCCATGACACCTTACAGGTCTTCAGGATGCCATTCACTCACAGCCATTCTCGCTCGTCATTTGCCAGTATTCCGTCGCATCTTCCCGCAGCCATACAGAGCACTTGAGACAAGATGGCTGCTGCCGGAAGAATGGCGAAGCCATGCTAAATCATTTATTTTGGTCGCATTTCCCCGAAACCACTCAAATGCCAGAGGAGAGTGCCCTCCGGGAGGGGTGCCGCGCCCTTTTCAGCGATTTTCTTCCAGACTTCTTTGACCCATCATCTTCAGGCTTACTTAAATGTCATCATTCTTTGTGTGTACGGCTTCCTTACATACTGGATCTAAGGGAAAACCCTCCAAGTGGGAATGCTCCAACATGTCGGGCTTGGTATTCAGAGAAATGTTTTGTGTTGTTTTTGGTTTTGGTTTTCTTGCTATTTTTGTACTCTTTAAGTATTTTGTCGGCTTTAAAGGACAAACAAGAAAAGTAAACATGGTTCACCCAAACCATTAATGTATAACTCAAAGAATGTGACTCGAAATGACTTGACATTTCACCAAGCTTGATTAAAAATGGGAACTTGTACAGCTTCACCATAAACTCTGCAAACGAGTGATAATTCTGGTGTGTATACACGTATAGTATGTAGGGATACTTGTTCTGCTCTACCGGAAAAGAAGCTGGACTTTATCAAATGAATTTCATCACGGATGTGTTGAAATGCAATGCTGAATTCTCTCACCTGAAGTAATTCCATCCTTGTCCCTACAGTACTAGTGTCCTCAAACCCAGCCCAGTCCCTCTCCTGTCCCGAAAACAACCCCGAGTCCACGCCCCCTTTCCCTTGTCCTGGCAGTACCCCCAGCCCCAGCTCCAGCTCCAGCTCCAGCCCCCTGGCTTGTCCTGACAACGAGTGCAACCCCTCCGAGTCCAATCCACCTGTGGAAAGCAGATAGATCAATTACTCACAAAAGCGCGACAATTACGGCCGTCACAATGGCCGCTTTGTGTCCGTCATTGATTGGTATGAGTCCTGCAGACAATTGGAGGTCTAATCCAGTGGAGACTCCATTGTGGGTCAACTGTCTGGATTAAAGCGGCTAACATAGCATGCTGTTGAAAGCCCTTGGGTCACAGTGTATTCATATAGATTTTTTCCCTCCCCTGCTGCAACACAACAATTTATAACAGTTTTTTGCTGTGTCAGAGGCCTTTGATGAATTTGGAGTCATCACTATCTGACAGTGGTAAGTGATGCATACACATATCTGTGCCACATAAATAGAACAGCATTATAACAGCCCTTTCTTTTACATAATTTTTTGGTATTGAATGAGACACGAACAGTCTATCTTCATGTGCTTTTTATGTCAGAAGCTGCACAGCTACAATTTTCTGTAGTGCTATGTCAAGCATATTCATATATCAAAAAGGTGTGCAAAAAAAAGATTGGATGGTAACGCTGAATCCGACAAGGCAACTTTGACGCTTGTCAAAGGGGGGATTTCAGGCTGGAAGAATGAGCCTATCTCGCCACAGTACCCACAGGGAAATAGCATAAGTCACGGAGAACATTTGTGTTTAATGATGATAACTTGTTATGGGGATGCACAGAGACACTTGGTAGCCCCCTCTCACGGGATCAAAGTCCCCCCCTCTGGCTGATGAGTGCCTGGAAGACGAGATTGGTGCCCGGTGGGAGAAAGTGCAAGTGCGTGCCCTGCTTTCGGGTCGTAAGGGAAGTACTCGCAGACCAAGCGGTGCTCTATTACGCCGTGCTTAGTGCTCATTTGTGAGAACCATAAAGTCTAATGGCACCAGATTCACGAGGGTCGTAAACCAATTGTGAGATTCGTCTCCCCGGCCACCGGTTCGTCGGGCGGAGACGACGACTGCCGAGCTATTCAAGACCATGATTCCAGCACCATAATGTCCCAATAAAGCCGCCCCATTAACGTGTTTGATTGTGTCAGACAGGCCACCAGTCTGTGGATGCACTGTGGTGTTTTTAGATCAGGAAAATGCTTGATGTGCTGGTCAGATGAAGAAAAGACGTACCCCGAGATGGTAGCGTGGGTTGTTGAAGTGCTACCACATTCATAAACTCATTGTGCTTTATATTATATGTTTGAGCAGTGGATGTGTCGGATGACATCTTGTGAAGACGATTGTTGTCACAGCGTAGTAAAATATATCATTGAATAATCAACAGGTGCCAATTATGTGAAGAGTCAGTGACACGACATATGCTCCTGTGACAATTGCTCCAGTCTCATTTTCTCCAAAGATGTAGGGTTAGGATAGAGGGTTTTAGGTTTAGTTTGAAATGAGGATTAGTTTTAGGATTAGGGTTACGCGTGTGGATAAAATTTATGTTTCACTTTAGTATGCAGATATTTCTTGGGAGCAATCGTCGCAGGAGCAAATGTCATGGAACTGAATAGTCACACTTTTCTGTTGATTATACCAAAATATTTTACAGAACTAACAGTGTAAAGCCATGATGTGTTTGAAAGATGAAGGTTTATTCTTGCCAGTAATGGTATAAAGATTTATTCTTACCAGTACAAATATATAATAGTTATAGAGTGTGGATATATTCTGGAGCTTTGCTTAATCGGAAATTATTTTAACTTTGCACAGAACTTGTTGCATGAGTAAGTTTGATGGGGGGGGGGGGGGAGGGGGTGGGATAACTTCAGAGAGCAAACAATATGAATTGAATGACCCTCACAATTCTTGTATCTTCACTGCTGACAAGGGATTATATTTATGGGAGAAAATTCATTTAATGACATCAACCTTCTGTAGGATGGACAATGCACCCTCGTCCTTCTGCCATCTCTTGCTGTGATGCTGTGTGAATGAAGGCATTAGCACCAGTGCACTTTTATGTACATATTATGCTCTGAAAGGTGGCATAACTGGATCCAGTGATAATGATGACCTTACTATGAGTATGATAATCAATTAACTAATTTGCCCACTTGTACTCGCATGGCCTAGGCTATGCCAAATGATTAAAAGCCTACTGCATGCATCACATGTACAAACTAGACAAGGCGATGGTGTTTGAATCCCACAACTCTCCTGGAAGTTTTTAGATAAAAATATTATGATTTGTGCTTGCATGTGTATATATACATTTTTGTTTGTTTGTGTGTGTGTGTATTTGTGTGTGTATGTCTGCCTGTTTTATATCAGATTTTCAGCAACTGTAATTTTTTCCCCTTCACAGTATATTGATAAATCAATGTGACTCTGCTGAACAATTTTAGTAGCAAAAAAAACCCAAACAAAACAAATTCTTCTTCTGGAATTGTGTGAGTGAAGCCGATTTAGTGATGACTTGTTTGCAAGCAAGCATAGTACTCGTAAACCTGTGACATCATAATTCCATTTAATATGCATGTGACTGTTTTAATATCCTTCACAAGATAACTATGTATCAATTTCGCAATTCCATTACTATACTTTTTTTTTTGTCTGATAGTGATTTAAACCTGTGATATCACATCTAATCTGTATGTGACTGTAGCAATGACTCTACTTTACTGCACTACTATGCCAGAGAGCGCTTGAAATGAATGCAAGCTGGTCCAGAAGCGTGCCATACCAGAAGTTGACAAGAGAAGCGTGCGCCTAACACACCCTACATCATAATTGCATTCTCCTTTAACATTAGGGATGCCTGTATACAGCGTAAGCACGCAAGGTGAATGGCCTTCGTTGTTATAAAACATGTAACCCCTCTGACTGTAGTCCCCAAATAACTTGTAAAGTGTGCTTACTCCATAGAGCACCCCAACACTCCCAATATGGCACGGTATGGTACGGCTGTGTTCGCTTTCAATCGCTCGAATATGGCCTAGGTTTGTGAAGAAGATGTCATTTGACAGGCTGTGTATGCAAGACTTGTTTTGAAAGGTTGAGGGACTGTTCCGTAATGGCAAGTTAGTACAGTGGGTCGATTTTCCAAGAATCTGAATGTGTTTCTTTAAATTGGAACAAGGACTTCTTTGGTTTTTGTCTATTGTAAAAAAAAAAGAATCAGTAGTAAAATGGAACAACTTTGTAGCCTGATTATTTCCCCATATTTTTACGAGGGTGTTACAATATTCTTCTCTGTATCATGGGCAGCTCGGTTTACGAGGGCCATTACTAACTAGTACATGAAACTTTACGATGCTTGTAGTGCCATTATCATAAATGTTTAATGCTGTGGTTATGTAGAATCTCCACCCAAGGGTTTCCATACTGAGCGGTTGAAAACTTGCCTTGTAGTAGCTTTCTTTCGTGCAATATAATGGCAGATATGGCCAACCAAGCTGGAGTAAGTAAGGCCTAGATAACTCTCTGTGGTTTTATTGCAGATGAAAGTTAATACAAACAAGCAAACGAGCCAGAAAACAAGCAAAACGCAAACAAATCAGCACACACGCTTGAAATGGATATGGTGTCAACACATTGATTTCTGTGTGTGCAACAGATCATATCGTAGTGAATATGTTGCCCACCCTTTGTAATTGTATCGTAGTATCTGAGTTAGTCTCTGCCCCAAGGGGCTTTGTCTCTTGTGAAAGTAATTTTGATTCCCCAGGGGTTGAAATTCAGAATGCGCATGATGGCTGCAAAGTAAAGGATAAAGGGGCCTCCGTCAGCATTCTACAAAATCAAACCTTGTTGATTTTTGCCTTGCCAAACTATTGGTGCTGTGTGTGTGTGTGTGTTGGGGGGGGGGGTGGGAATAAAGTAAAAGGGAGAGTGTACACTGTTGTATGTGAGAGTGGAAATGTAGATTTGAGACCGAATGTAATCCAGCACCAATGAATATTTATTAATGGGATGATTTTTGTCTGATTAGGAAGTCTACCATTTTCGATTGCCGTCCTTACTTGGGATTAGGTGGAGCCCCCGCTTTCTTAACTAAGATCTGGTGGCTGCACACCTGAGGAGAACTCAAAATGCATGCTATCAGATCAGTGTTCATGCATTTCTTACCATCTCGGCCACTTTGTTATGCTCATCTGTGGTATCGCGGACCTGTCCCTTGATATTCCCGTTGGGATCCGGCCAGATTTCGATCAAGATTTGGCAGAAGCGCGCCAATCACGCAATATCAGGGGGCTTGGTGTTTGCTGATGCCACTTAATTCTTGTGTGTGAAAAAGAAAAATGAAAGAAAAAAAAAAAGAAAGTTGAAGACTCAAGGGAAAAAAATATGGAAGTACTACAAAAGTGTACACATGTGGTGAAAGGATGACTTGCTAAAATGATACTGGTACTGGTGGTAGGCCTACTCCTTAGGGTGAGGAGGTGAAGAAGGGACTCATTAAGACTTGCCAAGGTGCCTTATTTAGGCTCAGAAGGCAAGAAGGGGACTTCTCAAAATGTTAATTACAAGTGTGAGATAAGAAGATGCCGTGGTGTCTTGCTGAGTTTGGAGAGATTGTTTTCTTGCCTTCGCATCCTAAATGGAATGTATAGGTATATTCAATAAATTGCTTTTTTGCCACATGCTAATGCTAATAATATAGGGGTAGATAGTGCACATACACACACACACACACACACAAACAAATATATTTATTATATAGAGAGATAGACATACATACGTACAGACAGAAAGACAAACATGATGGGAGCTGTAAGACATACACGGTTGTAGCAACCAACAGGTGGAAGATAATAATCTGCATCAGTGATGTGTTAACATCTCATACTTCTGCCATTTCATCCTGAAATCAATGCATACAGGAACATTAGGATCTTATGGACATCAGTACTTCATATCAACTCTTTTATATTTTACTTTGTTCTTTTTTATTTCTTTATTTCTTTTTTTATGGAGACAGGGGTATCAAGTGGCAGGAATTGAGGATAAGGGTAACTGTGAAGGACAGATTGGTGCCAAGAGCCCTGTATAACAGGCTTGAAATTGATTCCATATTTTCCCCCATTTAGCGCATTACCACTTACACAGGGGGCGATGAATTTTCCATGGACAGTTCTTGGGGGGGGGGGGTCAACGGGAAATAAGCAAGTGGATTCTCTTATGTGCATGGAAATGGGTAATCTGAGAAGTGATGTAAGGCAAATGCTGTTGTTATGGGTCTTGAAAACTCGTGATGCCTCCTTCTGACAAAACTTTTGAGGATGAAAATGCATTTCGACTCCAGTGTCAGCTAGGGGGGTGTAGAAGGTCGCATACAAGTTAATGAGCCTCCGAATCGCTGAGTGCATCCTTTTGGATGAACTGGTTCTTAAAAAGCATAATGCTCCCAAGCTTCTTCCAAAGATGCGAGAGAGAGAAGGAAAGAAAGATTTAAACAATACGAGCCCACTTGCCGTAGCGACCGCATGTCCCCCACAATAAGAAAATGTAACAAGACGCACCTATAATGAGAATCACACCAAGGCAAAAGGGCGTGGTCACTAAATGCATTGGATACTTGCCTGATGGCAATGGAAATGTATACGATACGGCACCTTGCAAAGCAAATGTAAAATCAAATGGTGATGATGACGATGACGACGATGGGGGGGGGGGGGGGGGGTGTAGGATGGGAGGAGGGGAAAGTGCATTTCTTGGATAGAAAGGTACTCGTGTAAGCTATCTGACACGGTAGAGGGCCGGACTGCATTGGCTGTTTTGAATTACTCCGGCAAGTTTCACTTTTTGCGCATCGCACCGCGGCCACCACTCAAGTTCGGAGGATGGCTCCAGCGGCGAAACCGAGCTGCGGATATTATTTTACCCCTTCTCTATTGGTAATGTCTCTCCTTCATCTGGACTCCTCTATTTGTCCTGGATATCCAATTTCCCTGCAGCCAGATCTCTGAGCACACTCTAAGGGCCCTTCAGAAACTTCATGTGGGGGTGAGTGCCGTTCTACATCGCACTTCTGGCTTCTGCCCGTTTTGGTCTTATCACCGACTCGAGCCCTTAGCTGTCTCGGCCTCATCTCTTTCTCGCCATTCCTACCCCACCCCTCCCTTCTCTGGCAATCCTCACCTTTTCCAATTACTCAGCCTTTCTGCCTCTCCACAAATGTGAAGTGTTATTCACTGTGCTTACCAAGTGTTACATTGAATGCGGGGTGGGCTGAAATGCGTTCTGTTTTCTCTCCCCGTGCACAAACCGTGACGGGCACTCGCTCATCATCAGTGGCCAAGAAGAGGGTGGAGGGGGGGGGGGGAGGAGTATCGAAAGAAGAGATGTTGGGGATGGGGGAGGGGCTGCATGTAGCTGGAGAAGTGGATGATTGAAGGATGAGAGACGGAGCGATGGAGTGATGGGAGGGTTGGGCATTCAGGAAGGTAAGCTATGGTATCTTCAAATAGAGAATTGAAAAACAATGATTTAGTCAAATGAACAGTTTGCCCATGGGGTACTATATATCTCTGTGTGTGTAACCAAGCTTTACATACTTTTTTTGTGAGTGATATAAGTGAATGAATATATTGATGATTACTGGGTGGGTATCTTCTTGCTATTATTCCTGTATTATTCTGTATATCTCCTGGTTGTGGTATATGATTGTACTGACTTCATTTTGTGTGGGTTTTTTTTTTTTGTAGTATATATATTTCATGCTTTTAATGACATACAGCACAGTGAAATTTCATATAAGATTTGCTGCAAATTCTGAGGCATTACATGAACTACTATGATAGATTAGGGAGTGCTGAAATGAATGTAGAGATACATAATGATGACAGGTATAACAAAGGGAATTGAGTTGAAAAGTGTCGGCTTAACTTTTTTTTTTTGGTTAAAACGACAACCCTTTCTGTACAGATCCTTTTGATCTGTAGCATAGTCTGCAAGGATTATATTTCCCAGTGCATCCTTCACCGCGAAAGACTTACGCCGATTGTAGCAGTCTTTTGCAGCTATGAAAAAGAAGAAGAAGAAGAGGAAGAAGAGAACAAAGCTGCCTCTGCTCTATCTCCTAATGACTAGGAACATTGGGAGATAAAACAACAGTGGGTGTAAGGAGAAATGAAAGGGCTGCAGAGGAGAAGACGAATGACAGGATGGCGAGATGGAATTATGGGATTGCATCTCGGAGGGCAATAGTCTGAGCAAGCCGCTTTACATAATGCACCCCGATCCCTTGGAGAGCGGGCGGATATCGGATCCGAGAGATGAGTTATTTCCCCTTCTACTGATCCAGCCGCTTTCTCCGGATTTTCGGGGGATGTAGTCGAATGGATGTTGGGTAAGAGAATCGGGGAGTGGGATGGGAGCTGCAGTGGCGAGGGGACTCTCTGTATCGTTTTGTCGACGACGAGCCCTGCGAAATCAAAGGCGTTGAATGAGGGATTTAACGCGTAACTCCCCGAGATCGATCTGAGTACGAGCTGCCTGGCGGCGATGTAACTCTCTTTGCTAGTCTGAATCTTCAATCATGCACAATCTATCTCCCAGTGAAGTAGTTTCATCTAGTCAGGATATAATCCCACCCCCCCCCCCACCCCCACCGTAATATCATATCATAGTCTAGCTTTAGGGCTCCTATATCTCCAAAGCAATTTTGCAAATGATATCACCTCGTGTATACAGGCGATAGTGTGTTTTGTACCACATTGTAATGTATTACAAGTGACATATGAAGAGAAAAAAATTGGATCATCCACAAACCAACCTTAGCATGTATCTTTACAACTCTTTTGCTCAAATTTATGAGGGCAGGGTAAATCTAATCCATTTATTATGTAAATTTTGACTGCATAAATCAGAGTGACATATCATGCAGGCCAACAGACATCTAATACTTACTGCAGCTGTGTGCACAGTACACCTATCATGCTTGTTCCAGTCCGTTGACCAGATATCAACCATAAATATGATTTAAAGCAATGTTCTTGTGTTTGTTTTGTTTTCTTTTCTTTTCTTTTCTTTTTTTTTTTGAGGGGGGGGGGGGCATTGTGTCTAATGCTTCCTATTTTCTCATTATTCAGTGCATCACCAGGTGAATAGCCAATTAGTATCATACTATTATCTACTGATGCATTGTTTGATTCTCAGATGATCACCATGGTCTATGCACAAACATATATACACAAATGCCTTTCTCATCAAAACATGCTAAATCATACCACATCTGTTTGTGTGTATTTGACACATATTAGGCGTTTTCACATCAGCCCGATAAAAATCCAAGCTCGAGATATTTTTCGCAGAAAATAGTCAGCAAAATAGCGCACTATTTCGAAACATCGGGCTGATGTGAAAACGCCTATTGTTGTAGGTCTATATCCCCAAGAAGCATTACATAAATTATTGCATATTACATACATAGCTATTATAGAGCTGTTCCTTCCCCCCCCCCAGAAATAATTGTTTACAGGCTGCATTTATCATCTTTCCCATGTGTGAAACACATTTCAATACCCACTATCAAAACCCGTTTCCAAAGGCCTTTCAGATCGCATTTCTCGAGTTGTTACATTTGTCATCTCTGTTTCAAATCAAGATGAAGGCAGCTCCATTCTGCTGTTTGACATGAGGAGCGGAGGTCATGTACATAGTTAGTGTGGGTAGGTCCGAGCTATGAATGCATTTCAAAATGACGTTGCTTTTATCATCTCTACAGAAATTAATTTCTAACCCCATGATCAAAATCAACTCTGCGTTTACCGTCTGCTCAAATCTCCCTAAAGTCGTTTGGAAACCTTAATTCTACGCCAGAAGTGAGTTGATAAACGCGCCCATTATCTGCTTTTCTCACTGAAGAGGCAAAGTATTACTGTAAAACGAGAAATGTTTGCGTACATTTTAATTTCGCAAATTTCGCGAGCGCCAAGATTCGCGAAATTAAAATGCACGCGAAATTTCTTATCTACACTGTATGCATTGAACGCAAGAGGCAATTCGCGAAAATTTCTTGCCACGAAAAAGGCAGTCGGCTCCAATTCGCGAAAATTTCATGCCGTGAATATATCATGTTTTACAGTATCGTTCATCCCACCCTCGGGTAAAAGAGAGAAGGAAGAAGAATATGAAAGGATGCTTCTGAAAAGTTTTGGTTACACAGATTGCTTACTCAGTGTAAAAATACAAATTTCATGAACTTGGGTAACAGCGAAGGTCTTGCGACCCCAGAATTTCTTTATTCCCCACTCCCCCTCTTCTTGGCTTGTGAATGCCTAATCAGGCATAATGCACACAACATTCACTCACCTGCGGTAACAGACTAGTCATTCAAAGTATCAGAAACAGGTGGTATAATTCAGGTGCAGAAAATGATAGGTATGCTGAATATGCATCGCCTTGGCATTCCACCTCTCTCCCTTTTCACATTCCTTTTCCATCATATCGCTGTTGGGGCGACAAAACCTCGTATCTCAGAAATGTCAAAGATTCAGGAGAGAAAAACAAAAACAAACATGGCAGCCAAAGCACTAAAACAAGTATGATCGCCTTTCTTTTGACGTGCCTTGATGGCTTTATTTTGGGGGGTAAGACAGTTAGGATTTGGACAGGATATCACTTAACTGATTATCTGACAAATGATCAAAAAAGTTATATTTGCCCAGAATTGACATACAAGGTCTTGTTACTACAGCATTGATGTGCTTTTTATCTTTCCCTGTGTATGTATGTATGTATGTATGTATGTATGTATGTATGTATGTATGTATGTGTGTGTGTGTCTCTCTCTCTCTCTCTGTACAATGTCAATATCATTTCCATCAGAAACTCACAACAAAGAACGTGGCTCCCATTCACAGGTGGTTGGCATTCCGGGCTTACACCTCATGACAATGGCTGTAGGACAGTGAACTTTCATGGGGAGTAAGGGACCAGGATTTATGCACAGTCTTGTCTATGGCAATGCCTCATTTTGAATGCAGTAGCTTACTGGGGGTGGGTGTTTTTTACAAAGTCCATCATAAAGTTACGATCAACTAATAATTATCGCGTGCCATTGGCTTCCCTGTGCAGTTTTATTCAGTGATTTCAGAATTCCCTTCAACCTGTTTTATTGAAATTTTAAGGGAAATTCCTTTGTCACTTACTCAATTTTGTATATTGATGGCAGCATGAAAAATCTTCTAAATATTAATTTTCTTTGATAAGTTTTATAAGAATATCATTGAAGACCCACACAGCATACCATCATTTAAAGCTGATCTTGAAGTTAAGATTGACTTCAATTCTTTGTTAAACACCCCCAGCAATGTGCTTGTAACATGCATACTAGTACATGTACTGGAGTAGAACACCTATGTGTGTTAGCATTACGGATGAGTGTGCATTTGTGTGTGTGTGCGTGTGTTTGTGTGTTGTATGAGTGTTTTTGTGTGCTGGTGTATGTTTGCAGGTGTTTGTTTGCAAGTGGGTGTGATGAGCATGAAATTTGCTGTCACTACTTGGTTTTTTTTTTGTCATTCTTTTTAAATGGGAGATGTGGGACACCATTTAATGAGTATTGTACAAAATTGTAATGTTTGGACAATTTTACTGAACATCATGTCAGTACAGTGATTGATATTTAGTCTTGATTAGGATGATCTCAATGCTCTCGGCTTCCAATTGCTGATTACCAGGCATGAGTCTAGTGATTAAATGGATCGTCTCGGACCATGTTGTACTTTTGTCTAGAACAGAGAATTATAATGATGTCATGTTGGTAAACGATCTCCATCTTTGTACATTTGGACATTTTGAATCATGCAGAATAGCAGTCCAATTTCCACGGCTCTGTTTTATTTTCATGGCAAATATCCTTTAGACGTTGTACTTTAGGAGATAGCTATTCTACTCTGACTCATTCTGTATCTATTTTTTTTTCTTTCATTTTCTGGAAAATTTTCTGCAGGTCCGCTCCCCTCACCGAGCCAATAATTGCAGGGCCAGCGGAGATGAGAATACACTTCCTCAGAATGCCAATGGGCCGAACAGATCCAACTCAGATCGCTTGAGTGACGTAAGTCAAATGTTATATCTCTTTTCCTTCTTCTTTCCTGGAATATCATGTTCTGTTACTCTGGTCTATATGTCTTTTTAAAAAAAATTATTCATATCAGTCTGTATTTCATAGATTATCGTTCAATTGATAGATTGATATTACAATTAGCATAGTGTGCGGGATCAGTGTCAAGTGTTATTTCACAATACAGATAACGTTTACTGTAGAAGTAAACATTTTTGAAGTGTTGAAATTTTCGGCTCATTTTGAGCGATAAGAAATCAGTGCGAAATTAAAACCACACAAATTTGTTTGCTTGCTGTATGTTATACATGTGTACATTTTATGTTTTTATTTTATCAAATTCAAAACACATAAAATGCATCTTACCTGGCGAGAATGAAAAATCACATGCGCTAGAATTTCTGCTTTATATGTCACGTGTTGGTAGTTCATATTGAGTGACACAATATTATGTCATGTACGATAAGTGAGCCCTATCGTGACAAAGGGACTAAATGCCTTATGTCTACTTTAGTAAAAATGTTGTCATTGAAACCTGATTTTTATGAGCAGCAGTTGTGTTTCAGTTGATGGGATGTTATGGATTTATGGGGGTAATTCCTGTTGATTTGATAGGTAGCGGTGATTGTGGGGGGTGAGGTGTGGGGGAGGGAGGGGTGAAGAGAGACAAGAGATGAGGAGGTAACTCAAACTGTAAAGTGGCAGGCTGAGGGAATTATGAGTTAGCTGAGGAAGTCAATGTGTCTCCTATTAATGAAGGTAAATAGGGATTCACTAGGCAACAAATGATCTGTGATTGCTGTCTGTGAAACATTTCTCCCTCCTTCAGAAAAAAAAAGACCAAACCCCAAACCTGCCCTGCTCGCTCTAATGAAGAGATGGAGCGAACATTAGCCACTAATGGCGCGCATCGCTCCCGGCACATGGCACTCTGAGAGAGATGGATGCAGGTTCTTGATTTCCAAAGGGGTGGGATAGGGTAGAATGAGGAGGGGGGTATGGAAACAAGTGATGTGAGGAATACACAAGTCCCATCAACAGAACCAAGTATTTTTAAACCCATGCCATATCAAGTTAAGCTCAAGCATGTAGTATATGTATGACCTTCTCTGAAAGCTGTGATGAATATTCACAATCTAATTCTTTGTTATGGGATTCTTCTGGTTGTCTTTTTTTTTTTTTTTAATGGCAAAATGGGGGGGGGGGGAGGGATGTTACCCCTAAGGGAAAGTGAGGAGGAGTGAAAAGCTGCCAAGCAAAACCACGAGGGGGAAAAACTGACGACGACACGAAACGATTGTGACAGGGGAAGAGTGTATTCCACTCTCCAGCTTGTCTGCTGCTGCACAAGCCGATTTGTTGTCTTCATTTACGCCGCAATTAACAAATAAAAACTGTAGCGTCTCGTTTGTCGGCCCCTGGCTCACGCCGGCCCGCGGGCATTTTGCACGGCACGCCGGACTGGCCTCCAATTAATTTGGGGGCTATTTCCTTGTCACATGTGATCATGTCCATCCTCTTTGTCCTTTTTTTAGTGTGTGTTGTTGCTGTTTATTTCTCTCTCTTTTTATCCGCCCCTCCTTACTCGCATGTTTCTCAGAGGTGAATATTCACTTTGATGTCATCACTTACGGGAAATGTGTTGCCCACCCACCCTCTACAAGGTTGCCACACTTTGCCTGGAATACAATGCACTCCCATCGTAACGAACACGGTCAATAGCAAATTTTTGATACGATGGAGTAAAAATTCAGGTCCTGAAATGATTATCTGGACAAAGATTTTTACATGCTTTATTGTGTGGCTGTAGCAAAATTTTGATGAAATGAAAGACAACTGCTGGTCGCAAGGGCTTCGTTATTAGGGGAGTCACCTATTTGTTAACAGCAAAGAAATAAACAAAAATGAAACCAAATGAAAAGCACCCAGAATGGATGAAAACACTTAAGAAGAAATGTTGCTTAATGAACTTTCATGCAACCGATCTTTCAGTGGGCAGTGATGTTTTACATGGAGTGCTTCAGTGATAACGATACCATGCGTACATAGCGTTACATGGCATTTTTGTAGATGCAGCATTATTATTCGTCAGGATTAATCCCTGTAGAGTAGACAAGTAATATGTTTGCCCTTAAAATCTTTCAAGCACATGACTTCTCAATGTCATCACTCTTGTTAGTGCTATCATAATGATAAGAGTAATGATACTTATTTGTATCACTGCTGTCATATTTTGCCAACATTACCCTTGTTATTATTGTTAAAAGTGTTATTGCTATCATTATTATTATTATTATTATTATTGTCATAATTATTATTTGGTTATTATGATCATTATTGTAAATAGTGTTGACAAAGCTCTCATAGCATGTTGCATGTACTTAACATGGATAATGTGAATGCAGTGCTTCGACGACATGACCTTTCAAAAGAAAACTCCTCACAGATTATAGTATTGAGTAACAGTAATGATTACATTACTTTATAGTAGGTGGTTGAAATAGTATTAATAGTAATAATACAGATAATTATGGTAAAATGATCATAGAAATAAATGATGATAATAATGTTGATGATGATGATGATATTATGACAATGAATATAGCAGTTATAATTCTTTTTTTTTTTTGGCTGAATAATATATATAGAAATGAACAATTGGTTGAAAGGAATACAAGTATGCTCAAATATCACAAAGATACATGATGATAAAAATAAATCATTCCTTTGAAATAAGGTCCGTATGTGACCATTGAAGGTGCAAGTGTATTTACCCCAATCTTTTTCCTTCTTCTTCTTCTTCTTCTGATTTCTTCCCTTTACAGGCTAGCTCTCACTCGCGATCTGGGAGTGGCTATTTGGTAAGTACTGATGAGAATGAAAGACCAAGTTTTTACATAATCTGTCTCCTTCATTTGATACAGGGGAATGTCATTGATGTACATACATGTATGTAGATATGCCTGCACAGTAACTTCAGATGATTACACATTTTGCCTGTATCCTTTGTGTATATTTCTCCATCAGTGATATCCAGGCTTGAATATAGCAGACCGCCCAACCATTTTGACTTGGGAGGGGGGGGGGGGGGAACTGACTTTTTATCATTCCCAGCTCTTTTTTCAGTAGGAGCTTGCTATTTTGCTAGTAATTTTACTACACACTCCTACGGGAGCTGCTCTTTCTTTCCTACTTTTGAGCCAACAAATCCTCCTTTTTTTTCCCAGTCAGAAAGGTTGGGAGGTCCGATACGGTCCAAAAGAGTCTATTTTATTTGAGTGTTCCACTTGAATGACTTCAGAGCACTGTTACCACTTGTCTTGTTTCCACAACTGATCGTTGAAGTTACCATGTTTTCATTAAACAAGTTGATTGTCGGGGGGGGGGGGGGAAGGAAGTTGATTTGATGGAAAACCACTGCCAGAAAAATGATTAATATGGCTTTATGATGATGGTCAAGTATCAATTGTGTACATCTGAAGTGGACTTTGAAAACCATGCAGTGGGGTTGGCAAATTTACTGTCAGACCACGTGCTCGCTATTATCCATTTTGAAAAGCCTGAGTCGTATTGTGCGTAGGTTAAAGGTCAGCGTTTTTTCTTACTTCTGGGCGCAATATATTCTGCAAGGATCATGTGTTCTTCCAGGCATGTTTGAATTTCGATCAAGGAGGCATTCAGGACTGGAAATCATGATTGAAGACTATGGACACATGAAGAGCCCTTGAGAGAGAGAAATGTTGAGAAAGATTATGATAGCACTTTCGCACCATTCCAACTACCTTGGTAAAGCCTACCTCTTTTGATGTGGAACTAGTAGGTAGTGTTTGCATGTGTTTGTGGGTGTGTATTCACATTTCTCATCAGTCCAGTCAGATTACGAACATGCTGTTCTTCTCTGGAGAATAGACAGAGAGAAAAGAAAAAACAGAGGGAAACAAGAGAGTGTTTGCTGATAAAGTGTTAAATCTAGGTTTAATCAGTGAGTTTAAAGAGATGCGATGGGGCTAGCGAAGCCGTGGGATCCCAACAGGAGCAGCGACGCTAATGTCTGCTGGAGTTTACGTGGCCTAGGCCTAAATTGCAGCGAAACGGGTCCTCGGTGTGATTGGCAGACTGGGCTTTCATTATGCCACCAATGTCAACCTTCATTAGGGGCTGAAAGAGATGTTTGTTCTTGGCACACACTCTGACGGAAATGACAAACATTGCCATATATATAATTTCGTCTTTCATTCTCCAGAAAGCATGGTGAAGGAGGGGTGGAGGAGGGGGGAGGGAAAGAGATGTGCTGTATGAGAAAAGAGACACACTTAATAAACATTTGCCCGTCTTCGCTGGGAGAGTGAATGTGCCTGCGTTCTCATGCAAACATCTCAAATAAGGCATGGCTAACCTTCCAGCCGGGGTTCGTGCCTCCCTCCCCGCAAATTCAGTCAACCCAAATTAACAAGGAATAATTTTCGTGGTGGTACGTGACGGTCGCCCCTTAGCGGGGCTGCCAGTAAGCGACACACGTGAGCACACAATCAGGCGCACTCAAATTTGATTTCTTTGTGTTCGTGCTCCGCCAAGCATGAAATGGCCACATTAAATTGTCGGTGGGGCGGGCGGGAGAGGCAGAGAATGGGAGAAGGTGAGAGAGAGAAGGGGGGAAGCGGGCATGTTTTCCCTGCCCCAGTGCAAACACCAAAAACAAAACAGATGGAATCTTCCCTGCCTGAGAGTAAGGTGGAGAAAGGGAGAGGGCAAGGGAAGAGAGGGGGGTGGGGGAACTAGGAGAGGCATGCGTGCATTTAACCCTGCGATCCTATGTCAATTGCAGGGTTTTTATTGGATGTACAAGCTCTTAAGTACTTGTGATTGTCAGAGTCGTTTTTCCGTTCCCGCTAATGCCGGCATTAGACGTGCGCTCAAGTGTTGGTTCGCGTTGTTAGCACGCAAAGAGAGGGATGCACAATCACGTCTCACTCCATCAAGCGGGTTAATTCAGCGTCGGCATGAGAACGGAGTTGTGATGCACACTCTCCCTTTTCCCGGTTTTTATACCACCATTGTAATAAAAAAAAGTCAGTCTGCAAAAAGGGGAAAAAAAAAGTCCCTTTTCTTGTGAAAACTTCCTGCCGTGTGCTCACCAGACAAAGTGTGGCTGCCGTACCATATTGAATTTTGGGATGCCGCACGTCGGGTAAAATCGGCGTATTGATAACTAAGGAGGCGCAAACGTGCCTGTTGACGATTTGAAATGACGCTAGCCATCAGGTTGCTGGCATTTGTAGTCGGCCGCATGATTTGCAGGAATTCTGGTGCACATGAGTTCAGTCACACGCTCTTTCCCCACCCATTGATTGGGAGACTTTTGTCAATCTACGTCTGCCGGTGTCCATAGAATTTTATCTCTCTCACTCGCCCTTGTGTTTCACACTGAAATCATGCCCCTTTCATCCCCCACTATCTCGTCCATGCATGTTTTGTACCAATGAGTCCTTTTAGGAATCCATGGTTCATCCAATATGGTACCCTGCCACAGCAGATTTTACTTGGATGTATTCCGTGCGTTCTCCAGAGACGAAACACAGGGTAACATTCTAGAGATAATTCTCAAAACGGGGTGAACTATAAGTGTATACCATCTTAACAGGTGCCGCTCAAAGACCTTCTCTATGTACGTTACTAGACTAACTCAGCCATCCCTGACCAGTCTGTTACTGATATATGGAAAATGTGTTATCATCGATGTATACATATCTCAATCACAGCCATCATAGACAAGGCAATGAAGTCGCATTCATACAATGTATGTCTGCTGTGCACTCAACAGTACAGGCGTGTATTATCTATGAAGACATTTGCAGAAGAAAGAGGTTCCATAGTTCTCCACCATGTTTGCCTCTGAACAGACACTAGGTAATAACATTCTCTGAAAATCCTCCTCTGGAGGTTACCCTGGGATTTGTTAAGACGGGGTATTACGTATGTTCGATCCATCATCTACTGTCTTTCTTTTCTCTCAACAATGCCCTTTTGTTCTCTTCCATCCTCTAACTTTCTCTCTCAATAACCACACCCAACTTATATATCCTTCCTTCATGTAATTTTTATCTCCTGTGCTTTCCAGTCCCATCAAGGCATATCAAAAATACATCATCGCCGACATTTATTTTCTTTTTATTAAGGTCTGGTTGATCCTTCATGACAAATCAAAGGTGGATTCTCAGGTTTTATGAAGTCATCAAAGGTTATCTCTTAGGAGGGGGGGGGGGGGGAGAAGTGAGAGGCAGAAGAGAATATGAAGAAAAATACAAACAAGAAGAAGAAGAAGATGAAGACGAAGAAGAAGAAGACCTCTGTCTGCTTTTGGCTCTGACATCCATGCTTGGGAATACCCAAAAAGGTGGAAGTGTTTGAGAGGTGGAATTGCTTACCCCTAGCCTGGTGGGCTGGGTGTTGACAAGGGCTCATCTATTTTCATGTCCCGCCGTGGAGGCGGCTGGCGGAATACTAATGGGGGGACACCAGAGCCAGATCCCCATCACCAAATAAATTTACCATGAAAATTCAAACTGACGCGGGTTGATGCGCCAGAGTGCGCGGAATGCAGCGGGTTTGGGGTGCATTTTAATCACGCGTCGCTCCTCGGATTGGAGAGTGAGCGAGCACATATTATCGGAAGAAAGTGGAGGGCTGGTGTTGTTTGGAAATACTTCAGATAGGATTTTGGGAAATGGAACTTGAGGAAGAATATTCAAAGAAGGTAAAAATAAGTGAGATTCCCATGTGCATTTCTTTTTTTTTAAAGATTGAGATGTTCACCCTACACAGCAGTCATATGGCTGACATGATAGCAAGGGTTGATCTTCAGGAGGCAGAGGTGGCATTATTGCATCCTCCCCCCCCCCCCCCCCCCCCCCACCCCAAATCAGGTTGACCTAGCCAGGTTAGCACTGGTTTAAGGGTGCACGTCATGAGACCAACACCCACGAGTCATACAGCCTACGAGTTATACAGCCCACGAGTCATACAGCTCTTGAGTTCGACATTAAGCAAACAAGGCCCACGAGTCTGACACATTAAACCCTGTGTTGTATCTGACGAACTTGTGGGCTGGTTTTACCTAGTGTCGGTCTCATGGGTTTTATTTGCCTAGTGTTGAACTTGTGGGCTGTAGGACTCATGGGCTGTATGACTCATGGGTGTCGGTCTGGTGGGATGACCCCCTGGCTTACTCAGACTACACTCTCCTGTTTTTGATCTTGTTGTTCTGTACAAGTAGCTCAATACAGTTCACTTCATAGATAGTTTCATGTGGAGGTATTTTGTAATAAGTGAAAAATTGCATGACTATCCATCCATATGGCTTTATTAGTTGATGTGTCAAATAGCACGCCAATACTGTGATGATAAACATCTCCGTTTCAATTTGCCAACCTGCAAAGATGCATCGATCAATTACTGGTATTGAATGCCCGTCGCAGCCCATCCCAAAGGGAATAAACAAAAAGTATTCAACCCTCAAATGGAAGTGGGGCAAGGAATGTAAACATGGAGCTGATGCCTCCTTGTGCCCCAATATATTTTCCCAGCTTTCTGGGAAAGAATACTCCTTTGGATGGCCATATGGGCATTAACCTTGAGGTTGTATTGGTTTGATTGGAAAAGGGGGGTGGGGTGGGGGGCCGCTCTCGGAATTATATAATTTGCCATTTTAATGGACTTGTTCTTGATGGTTGAATGCGGGAGAAAATTACTGTAAATGAGGCATAATTGTTGGCCCTCGGGCGAGATTCTGCAGGACGGTTTGCTGATGATAAAAGCGTGTTTTCATTTTCCTTTCACTGTCCATCTGCTGATGGGTAGAGAGGTGATTGGATGAGAGAAAAAAAAAAGGAGTCCTTTCAGATTGGCAAAGAACTTGTGAGCAAACACGTTCAGAAACATGTTTTGTGCTAATTAAGCAATTCTTGAAAAGTCTGAATGCCGAAATGCTCAAGTCATGTTTCTCATGAATATGTCTCTCAATCAATCATGTTTCTCATGATCAATCAAACAATCAATCATGTTTCTCATGAATATGTCTCTCAATCAAATCGCAATTCTTGAAAAGTCTGAACGCAGAAATGCTCAAGTCATGGTTCTCATGAATATGTCTCTCAATCAAATCACCTTTCGGCCCGTCACAGTTCCGAGATGTCTGTTGGTCGAGTTGCACTCAATCTGGATGTACTTGTCAGCGGTTCATGTTAGACCCCCACAGGTCATGATTCAAATGAAGCTTAGCTAGACTTTGTCTTCACATCTGCCGTGGTGTATGTATTGAGGAACATACTCCAGCATGTTAGCATCTGATGACCTGATGTGTACTTCATTGACAGGTATGCAACTGTTGTATAGAATGTTGTTTGCAGAAGTGTATCTGTCCTCGAGGAGACAGATTTTGGTGTGTAAATTCTTTAATAAAACAGTTCAATAAAAATTGTGTTTACAATTTTGGTGAGCACGAAAAAAAAAAAGAAGAAGAAGGAAGAACCTGGAAAAGGCACATAATCGTCATGGTATATTGCATTGATTATGCCCCTCGGATGATGCATATCAGAAGGAAGTGTCCTTATACCACACCGTGGAAATGGTAATCTGCATCATTTTGGAATTCTTCCAAGACAGGTTGCAGTGCAATACTGTAAAAGTGGAAATTTTCGCGGTGTTGAAATTTTCACGTATTTCGCGCAACCAGAAGCCGGCGCAAAAATGAAAGCACGCGAATATTTTTGTTTGCCATATGTTCCAGTAGTTGATGTCTTGATTTCACGGAATTAAAAACATGTGAAACTCTTCTTACTCGGCCAAGCGCGAAAAATCAGTTGCGCGAAAATAACCACTTTTACAGTAGGCCCTATATATTATTATGCAGATAATAGCAGTGTCAAAATGATATGGATTTCTCTGGTTTTTCTTTGATTTTGCCACCAAGGAATATCCAAATAATTGAGTTTATGAAAAGGGTATGAGAAGCATATTTCAGATGCAAGTTTACAGCCTGAGTTCTATTATGGTAGATGTGAAACCCCTATGTGAGAGCCAGAGAAATGGAGGAGTGAGAGATGGAGTATATGCAGAGAGAAAGAGAGAGAGAGAGAGTGGGCTATATGTTTGTCCTACCAATTTTCTTGAAATGGCCGACATAGTACCAAAGGGAGCTATGGACGTGGTTTGGGTAAAACTTCGCATGCTGACAGATTATTTCTCATTCAATTTTTTTTGTTTTTTTTTTAGCTCACCTGAGCCAAAGGCTCAAGTGAGCTATTGCGATCGCCCTTCGTCCGGCGTCCGTTGTGCGTCGTGCGTCGTGCGTCGTGCGTCGTGCGTCGTCCGTCGTCCGTCGTGCGTAAACTTTTTACATTTTCATCTTCTTCTTGAAAACCCCAAGACCGATTTTCATCAAACTTGGCAGGTAGCATCCCTAGGGGGTTAGGAACTCAATTTGTTAAAATGGGCACCATGACCCACCCAGGGGGCCCCCAGGGGGGCCCAAACCCCCCAAAATTAAGGAATCTTTAAAAATCTTCTTCTCTAGAACCAGAAGTGATAGAGCTAAGTTAATACTATGAGTTAGTTCATTGATGACTGTAGTTTCAAGTTTGTTCATGGCAGAATCAGGGATGCCCCCCTTGGGACCCAGGGGAGGGGGGTGGGGAGGGGTTCTAATGGGGCCTAAATTGTACATTTTCATCTTCTTCTTGAGAACCCCATGACCCATTTTCACCAAACTTGGCAGGTAGCATCCCTAGGGGGTTAGGAACTCAATTTGTTAAAATGGGCACCATGCCCCACCCAGGGGGCCCCCAGGGGACCCCCAGGGGGCCCAAATCCCCCAAAATTAAGGAATCTTTAAAAATCTTCTTCTCTAGAACCAGAAGTGATGGAGCTAAGTTAATACTATGAGTTAGTACATTGATGACTGCAGTTTCAAGTTTGTTCATGGCAGAATCAGGGGTGCCCCCCTTGGGACCCAGGGGAGGGAGGTGAGGAGGGGTCCTAATGGGGCCTAAATTGTACATTTTTATCTTCTTTTTTAGAACCCCATGACCCATTTTCACCAAACTTGGCAGGTAGCATCCCTAAGGGGTTAGGATCTCAATTTGTTAAAATGGGCACCATGTCCCACCCAGGGGGCCCCCAGGGGGGCCCAAACCCCCCAAATGAAGGAATCATTAAAAATTTTCTCTAGAATCAGAAGTTATACAGCTAAGATAATACTATGAGTGAGTACATTAATGACTGTAGTTTCGAGTTTGTTCATAGGAGATCCAGGGGTGCCCCTCTTGGGGGCAGGGGGGGGGGGGGGGTTGGTTAGGAAGGTCCAAATGGGGGCCTGAATCGTACATTGTCATCTTCTTCCTGAAAACCTCATGATAGATTTTCATCAAACTTGGCAGGTAGCATCCTTAGGGGGTCAGGATCTCAATTTATCAAAATGGGCACCATGCCCCACCCAGAGGGCCCCAGGGGGCCCCCAATTCCCCAAATTAAGGAATCTTTAAAAATTTGGGCCCTTATTGTACATTTTCATCTTCTACTTCAGAATGCCTGGTCAAATTTTGGTAGAGCTGTGAATAATTTAGATTAGTGACTGCGTGAAAGGTGAACTTGCGATACTCAGGTGAGCGCTAGACCCGCGGGTCTCTTGTTTTTAAATATGATAAATGTATCCCGAGTAGAAATTGTTTTAAAAAGGGGTAGGGTCGGTCATGTTAGGTCAATGGCCCTTGCAGTCTTTCTTCGTCTGTTTTTCATATGTTGAACTTCCTCAAGGATTACATCAGATTATCTGGAAGAATCATTGACATTCTTCTATATTATGCTGCAGTAGTACAATTACCTAAATAAGTGGAGAAATTTATTATTTATGGTGTTGACATATCCTCTGTTGAGAATGAGAAGGGCGTTAAGTTGTCGTGAACACTATGGGTTTGGGGGCCACTTAATGCCCTTATCATTCTCAACCGACCATATATAGATTTATATTTGACATGACTATTGATAAATGAAGTGTTTGAAATTATCTATGTATGATAGTACATCAAAACATGGATTGTTGGACAATTTTGCTTCAAAACAAAGCAATGTCTCACAGTCTCGTGTCAAAACTAAAAGATGAAAAATATAAACATAAATAAATAGATAAATGATTTGATGTAACATGTAATGATTGGACTGATGCACCTTCCTTTCCAGTCAGGGGACCTTTCTATATGCAGGGGTCATCTCTGAAACAGCGAGCAATTTCTGCGTTTTGTGGCCGTTGACAGCATCCTTGCTGAAACCATGGGGGTTAGAAAAGAAGCCCAAAACAAATCCCAAATCATGCTGCATTCACTGGTTAAGAAATCCCAATTCTAGAGACACCCAGCTTGTCAGGTGGTGGAGTGTGAAGGGATTTGTGAATTGGTAATCATCTGTGAAGAAGACATTTTCTCTGCGAAGCCAGCTAGCTGGCAAGTCCTCTTACATCTTGTCAAACCTGTCTGGTATTGGATGTGACTCTCGTCGTTTACTGGGGACTGCCTAGCCCTCTTTGCATGAAGAACTTACTGTTGCATAACCACAGGTGGAGGAGCTCTGTTACACATTGACAATACTGTAAAAGCTCTATTTTCACACACAGATATTTTTGCAAATGAGGAGATCGTAGACATTTTTTTTGGTGAGATTTTGGTTTTCACGATTTGACACCGAGGCAAGCGTAAGTGCATTATTAATGCCTGCCTAATCATTCTGCCGCTTTATGCGATTGAGATCAGGTGGCTATATATTCGTGCGTTGTTCAGTTCGTGGCCCAACAGTGATTGGTGAAAATTAGACCCTTGCAAAAATAACTACTTTTACAGTACCTTATTCACATGTTCTTTGCCCTCCACCATTTTGTTTTTTTAAAACCTATGCCACTTTGACTATGCAGCAGGTCACTCCCAGAGAATGTCAATTTGATGTGCATTTGTGCACAATTCGAAAAGTTGTTGTTTTTTTTCAATTCAATTAAAGTTATTTTATTTGATTTTAATCATTTCAAATGATTTTATTTGATTTTATTAGTTGAGTCATAGAAAAGTTCTGCTCTGGAGGGATACAAACGTGTTGAATTTTATTATTTAAGTCAAAATTCATGGATTTTTGCTGGTTAATTTTGGATTTGGCATAGGGCAGATTTGCGTTATGTCTTCTTGATGTGTTAATTCTAGTGTGGAAATCGAAATTCATGCAAGTCCAAAGCATTCCTGCGTTCTCTTTGGATTTGACGTGGGTGGGCTGACTGTATGTCTTCTTTTGATTACATTGATGTGACATTTCACAAGGCTTTTGCAAAAACATCGACATCAGTCTTTTGCAAATTGTATCGGGGGAGTTGGCACAAGAAATTCTGATAAGTGATCAAGAATCAGGCACATTTTCTACATATACCTTGTATCCTCTTGCCTTTTTTCTGTGGTGACAAGCCAAGCAATTATTCTCTCACGGCAGTGGTCGATTCCGTATCCTCCATTGCAGCGATCCATTAGATTCTTTGGAAGAGTGATGGGTAAGTGGAGACCTAGGGTGCATGTTCGTGTTGCACAACCGGCCCCTGTAACTGGGGTGCTCACTGCTGCCCAGTTGATTTCTTCATTCATGCAGCAGGCAGGGTGTTTATTGCAATATTAAACAGCTGATATTCAATCACAATCAAGTCTCAATGGTGGTCTCGAGGGGGGCTGATTCATTGCATGCTAACCTCCAGCACTCGCTCCGCTCCGTTGTGGAGCAGGGCGTCTCAGACAGGGGCCCTGTAATTCATAATGGCGGCTTGTGGGTAAATCTGACCCCACGCAGTTATCATTATTCCACGCCGAGGATCAACAATCGTTCACCCAGATTTCCCTTTGCTTTCTGGAGCAAACTGGGAGAAAATTAATCAGTCACCCTAATTTCTGTAAAGGAGGCAAAGAAAACTATACCAAACAAAAAAAAAAACCAACAATTACAATGATGGAGAGTACTTCGTCTTCCGGCCAGCTTGTGTCTGTTCAGGCAGAGAAAAAGAGTCGGTGAAAAACAAGTTTTGATGCATTGCGACTGAGCCGGCTAAGATTACACAGCTGAATCTGAAGGCTTAAAGGAAGCGTATCATACGGCGGCGGTCTGCAAATCATGGCCAAAGACGTAAGGACAGAGATGGGTTCGACCGCCGGGGATAGCAGTGTAGATGGTACACTTCACCACAGACATCCCACTGTACGCTTGCAATATTCAACATTCACATAACACAAGATCATTGCTCTCTATCTGACACAGGATTATGTTTGAGCAGTAAGAGAAAAAGAAATTGATATTCAATATAATCCTTGATTTTTTTTTTAAATTATGTGCACTCTCTTGCATAGTGTCATTTGTTCAATACAGGAACCTGGTTGCCTTAGCAATAACTTTATGAGGATTTCAAGAATTAAGTATGGATCAGGTTAAAAGTCTATTTCATATTATTTTGATGACAGATGTAGATACTGAAAGTCCGAGCAATTTCATTTAGCAACCAAGAAAAATATTTTGTCACCATAGGAATGACCATAGCCTTCCAGATAATTATGAACAAAATGGATTTTACAGAAGCAAACACATGCAATCAAATAAGTACGCATATTTGATTCATCAGTGTTAGACATGAGACACATGGGTAAAGGTTGATATGTGTTGTGATAAAACCAGTGATCTAGAAATTCAGAAAGGGCAAAGGGGGAGGGGGGGGGGAGGTATAGCTCTGATAGCTTTTGCTGTGCTGATGCCTTTGTACACCAATAGAGCTATCCAAACATTTCTAGCATTTCTGTTTAGAATTATTTGTGTGTGTGTGTGTGTGTGTGTGTGTTTGTGTAACTATTTCATCTCCCCAACCTCCTCCCCCCACCATCTTGCAACTTGACTACTGTAAAACACAGTGTTTTAGCGGCATGACGTTTTTCGTGAGTTGGAGCTGACGGCCTTTTTCGCGGCATAAAATTTTCGCAAGTTGCCTCTAACATTCAATGCGTGTAGTGTAGACAAGAACTTTCACGTGCATTTTCATTTTGCGAATCTTGGCTCTCGCAAAATTCGCCAAATTAAAATGCATGCGAACATTCCTCATTTTACAGTATACATCACCATCAGTCAGCCATTAGTATCATGCATGTACCAAGCCACACTCCTGCGGTACCTATGGCAACTCCCACCTTTGAATGTCATAGAAGAGGAAAAGGAATTGAAGAAAAAGAAATGCGCTCGAAGAGATGTTTGTTCGAGTTTTGATGTGATAGTGAATTGGCAGATAAAATATCTTTAAAAAAGAGAGAGAAAAAAAAGGTTTTGTCTTGCATCATCAGTGTGCGCTTGAGTGGTTGCTCATCCAACTTTTAAGATGTCTCCTCCGGGGGGAAAAGAGAATTCAAGAAGTACCTGTTGTCGATCTTTGTGTATGCGACATTCAGTGCCATCTCAAACAGCGCCGAGAGGAAGGCAACCAAGAGACCACTAAATGACATGCTGCTAATCCTGCCATTAGGCTACCACCTGAACGAGCTCACCACTTCTTCCATACCCAACACTGTCCTCCTCTCACAAGTCTCTTGTCTCATCCCGTCTCCGTGGCAACCAGTTGAGGAGCAAGATACAGTTCTCGCATCTTCGGGGAGGGATAATGGTAGCATGATTTCTCTTAAGTCACTTGCGCAAAGCAGTATCATCAAACACGTGAAAACACAGTATAAAACAGGGAATAATTTTCCTGGTATGGCATTGCAATTTGCTATGCATTTTTGACATGACTGCTATACAAAATTTATTGTGTTCAGGAGATGTTTTTTTTTGTAGGACTGTACAGATCTTTGTTTAAAATATTTTCCCAGTGATCAAAACTGCTAATCAATTTTGAGAAGTAAGATTATTCCTTGTAGAATGAGGGAAAAACTACTAAAGACAGAGTGGTTGAAATAATCTCTCTTTAACTTGTTAACGGAGCATGGAAGTATTATTCATGAGAAACCCGTGAAGAGATGGGTGTTTTCTGAAATGATTTATTTGTAGCAATCATACGTAGTTTGTAGCGATAAAAGTACACAGAGAAATATGTTGTATGCCCATCCAGTAATCTGAGTTTAAGATATACAGTATACTGTAAAACGAGGAATTTTTGCGTGCACTTTAATTTCGCGAATTTCGCAAGCGCCAAGATTCGCGAAATTGAAATGCACGCGAAAGTCCTTGTTTACACTATGTGCATTGAACGCCAGTGGCACTTCGCGAAAATGTCATGTCACGAAAAAGGCTGTCGGCTCCAATTCGCGAAAAATTCATGCCGCGAATATATCATGTTTTACTGTAGTCCGGTTACGTCTATACTACAGAGCTGCCAACTAATACTGATTTTCAGTAATTTCTACTGAAATTGGACAAGAATACTGAAGGTTACAAGCAAATTACTGATTTTAGAAATCATTGTCTGTGATAAATTCTATAACACTGTTAAGGATTACTGATTTTCACTCAAAAAAGGTGCAAATTACTGATTTTCAGCCATCATAGTACTGAAAGGCTTTTACAAAAGTTGGCAGCTCTGATAGAGTAATGAAAAAACGTGCTCCGTAGAGAGAATATGCTCCATGTGGTCAAGTTGTAAACCTTGTATTTTTTTTGATCCAGATTCTTTGTGTCCTGTCAAGAGACGATTTTCTCAGATATTGGCCTAGGGCGCGCTTCATAAAACTTTTTATCTGTGACAACTGCCACATTTCTATGACAAATTTGCTCTCAGCCAATCAGATGCAAGGATTTCAGTAGCTTGTCACATCAATGACAACTTGTCACTGATGACATTTTTTATGAAACGGGCCCCAGGTCATCAGTGACGCAAAATGGACAGCAATGCAGTCATGTCCGTCTCTGGCTTCCCGGCTTCACAGCCAAAGAGTAGGTGAAGCCGAAGAGCCGGTGAAGCCATTTTAGTCTTTCCGCTCCTCCGCCACTGGCACAGACACGGAACATCCTATCATCCTTTTACCTTCGCTGTGATGTTCAGCTGGATCTCTCTTGTTTGGCATCCGTATTCCTCTGTAGCAAATAGATCCCGAGTGCAGTTTCTGCTCTTGTGCAGATTTTTATGCGTGGGTAATATGGGAGACTTGCCTTATCTGCAGATGAGCTGGCTCGGCTTGTCAATGCCTGATGTTGGAAGTTCAGTTCAGATCAGTTTATGTTTAATAGTGATGTTGTGAAAGCTCTAAATCTGTACTTAAAAGAAGGATCATTACATGTGTGTAGGTTTTGAGAGGGAGTGATGTCCAGGTGCATCGCTATGCACAATAAGCATTATGATGATATGCTCTCACTGTCATGTTATTCTGTTTGGTCGTCAGGAACTACCTTCTGAGTGTACTTTTTTGGTTGTTTTTTATACGCCTGACAGCTAGGGAAATTTTGGTTTTATTCGAAGGGCTCCATGAGAAGCTATCACTTTCTACACCTCAACCTCAGACTCCACCCCTTCCCCCCCCCCCTTTTTGCATCTCTTCTTGGTAATTATTTGTAAGGAATTTGATCATCTGCATGATCAACTCGATAGCCATTTAAATCTCTTCCACTTTTCATTCTCCCTGACAGAGAGCTGACAGATTATCGATGCAGTGCACTTTTTTGTCTGACGGTGACACTCGAGCATTGAAGCAGGGATATCGTCTTTTTCTCCACTTCTCCCCCACCCCCCTTCCCCATAAGAAATTCTTGTAAAGTTTTAAAGTAAGGAGGACTGGGTCAGAATGAGTTGTAACCATCCGCAGATGAAGATGCAACCGTGTTTATGCTTGCCAATGTGAAAGCTGTGTGCACAGTCTAGACAATGGATATTTACATGGATATCATTCACTCATGAATGTGAATGGGGCCCAAGTATGTTTGTGTGTGTGTGTTTGTTTGTGTTCTTTTTTGATGTCACATGACGAGATTCAAATGTTAGCTGTGTTATGTATGTTACTTTGAAAGTATAGGTACTTGGTATAGCCTCTTTCATCCTAACTAGACTTGTATGCATTCTTCTGACATCTTGCCAATGAATGTAATAATTCAGCAATATCCATCAAGATGATAAATGCTTGAGGTGTATGGATGAAATTTGCTTATTTAAGGATGTCTACAACCTGTTTTTGACAAATCTTACTGATATTATTGTTTATGTAGCAAATATATTGCAATAGCCAGTTCATGGTTACTAGTAGACCTGGATGTGAAAATGGTCAATTATGTCTTTGTTTCAGTAGTGGAATTTTCAAACCTCAAATTTTGCAAACTTCTTTGGCTAATATTTCACATTTTTGTCTTTACTCCATAGAAATTGCTTGTTCACAGGATTGTTTCACACATTTATCATGCATACGTGTCCATTTTAGAGCAAAAAACTCAGCAGTTTTTACAGGCATTATAACAACTATGTTCTCCCTTTAAGCAACCAGGAATGTTTCTCAAATAGTGTATTGCATTCTATTTCATCTTTGTGACGAATCTGGTGTACGCTGTGAGGGCATACAGAGAAGCGCACTAATGCATGCCCCACAGATCAAATATTGCTGAGAAAAACTTCGCACACAATAGATGTGATGAATATTGCACGATAATCTTCCCCCTTGCTTACTACCCATTGTCACGGCTGGCGCAACACAAATTCCTTGTTTCCTCGTAAAGTGGCATGGATTTGGCTACTTGCATGTCTTTGTACATCAAACTTATTACACATCCTGTCTTTCGCTGCCTCGAGGCTATTATTTCCTTTTCAAGCTCTTGTAAGGCAAGAAAAAAAGAAGAAGAGAACTTGCCGTTATCACCGATAATGCATTATGAACCATTGCTTTTGGAAGTCTGCAGGATGGGGTGTAGTGGAAGAGCCCAGTAACAAAGGAATGGTCATGATATATTCATAGGGGATGTACCTAGATAATCTCTTGATATTGCCCACACAGCGCCCACGGCTAGCCGCAGCGAGCCCCCTTCTCTGTTCATATCTCCAGAAGACAGGCACAAGGCTGGCATTAGCACTCTATTTATGGATTAAAGGCCTATAGTGTACAGAATACCAAATAGTAGCTTTGAATACCAGCCGATAATACCCAGACCCTTGCATTTTCAATATGCTCCCTTTCTCTCTCTCTCTCTCTCTCGCTCTGTTTTTCTGGACACACACACACACACACACACACACACACACAAACACACATACACGCCCACACAAATATATACACACGCATTCAGAATCATGCGTAGAAATACCTTTCATTATGTACATGTCTTCTTATTACGTTGTATATTTCCCTTCTTACCTAATAGTGAGCTGAGAGGGCAGAAATCTCTTTACAGCAAATAACCTTTGACCTCGAGCACCTTTGTCCCAAATAGTGCATTATATGTTTCAGACACCACCCACCCCTCCTACCCTACTATGATGGAATCATTTCGGAAGAATTTTTTAAGTATCCTGTGCAGGGGAATACACATATTCTGCAAAGTTGGGATGTCCATGTTAGCTATGGTATATTGTCTCAGTGGATTACATTAAAAAGACATTGAAAGTTACACATGCTTGACATGCAAATGAATGAAGTGACGAGATACTGGTAAAGATTCTTTGGAAGAGAAACCTAGGTATTTCTATGCATATGGCAATGCCATAGATTGATTGTGGTTGCATCGGGATCCTGTCTTCATGAACAACTTAGGTAATAAAATGCACAGAGGGTAAGCAGCAATGGGTAGATACATGCACTGTAGATGGGATGATACAACACCAAACTGATTTATATTCGCCTGAGAATCATTGGCTTTCAATTCGTTCTTTGTAAAACTAATGTTATGAATTCATGAATCTGAAGAAACTGTCTAAACTTATGTATATATGTGTAAAATCCAACTTTTTTTTTTTTTTAAAGCTGCATCGTAGATGTCTTGATAATATAAAGTACATAGGATATGTATTGCCTTTCCTGTATTAAGACACTGCAATTCCTGAGTGAGGTTTTTTCTGTTTTTGTTTTATGGAAGAGGGAATTGAAAGGTGATTTAAGTGAGGTGTTTGTGTGTGATGAAGTTGGACCGCTAGTGAGATCAGCTTACCCAGAAAGACTGGAGGGAAGGGGGGGGGGGGGGGGGAGATATTCAGAGGTAATTTCTTACACAGTGGCAGAAGTCAGTTCCTTTGTAGTCATATGTTTTCATTACCTTTGGGTAAAGATGTCAGATTACCATTCTAAAAACACCAAACTATCGAATGCCGGCACTGTAGAGTTTAATGCTACTCCCAAAGGGCAGAAAGAGAGCAAAGTTAAGTGCGGGGGAAAGAAGGAAAAGAAGAAAAAAGAGGGGAAAAAAAAAGTTTACAGAGACAAAGAGAGCAGATTATTTTTGGAGAGGGGAAAAATATTTGGCAGATGTAGGAGGGAAAACAGCATCAAGCCACCAGCCGTAACCTGTGGCTGTTGTATCTCGCTGCAGAAAGCACTGATTACCGGTCCCATTTCCGTCACCGAGGGGGTGTCGGCTTGAGCTGCACACCAGGTCTAGAGGGAAGGCATTGATTTGGCCGGCAATGGGGTTTTTATGCATTCAGGTTGCAAAAATATTGTCGCGAGTGCTAGATATCCTGGGGGATAAAGAGTTGAAAAGAGACAGGGGGGCTACATTAACCTCGTAAGTGGGGGGGGGGGGGGGGTGGGTGGGTGGAGGTGTTAACCCCCAAAGTGGGAGAGGGGTGGGAGAGGGGTGTATTAACCCCCTACATGTGGAGAGGAGGATGCATTAACCTCCTAAGTGGGAGGGGGCATACTAACCCCCATACATGGGGGAAAATGGGGAGGTGCTGTATCATCTTCTTAAATGGGATGGGGGGGGGGGAGAGATGTGTTAGCCCCCTTAAATGTCTCACTCTCTCTTTCTCCCCTTATTCCTGGCATTCTACAACCTTGTTTCTGTAAGAAGGCTAGGTGGTAATACTGGCTTTCTGGTTTTGTAGAATGATGGATGATGGATTTAAGGGTGTGGGAGGAGTTTGTTTAAGGTTGAGGTGGTTTGGAATGTGACGAGGGGGTCCTTCTCTCTCATCCTTGGGAGATGCTGAGATGGATAGACCCCGGTTGTCATTGGAATTTGTTAGATTTGATGCGCTATCAGGGAGCTATCACTTTCACATCTCGGGGTAGGGTGTTAAGTCTCTTGGAGATGGTGAGGACGAGGAGTCGTAGTGGGCAAAGGATTGGTTATCTGGAAGAGAAATGTGCTCATGCTGCTGAATGTGACAGCTAATGGGTCAGGTGTAATAAAACATCACATTTATCGTCATAATCGCCTGCACCATGCAGAGAGCTCTCGTTTTCAGGTGGGTAGATGATAGTGGGATTTATATGAAAACCAAAGGGAAGTAAAAAGGGATGGATCCCCTCCATGCCAGCGAAATTTGAAGGCAGTTTTAGTACAAGCTACTCTCTAGTGCCGATGGCCATCAGTCAGTGGAATTTCGCTGGGATTACGCAGACTTGCAAGATGGGACACCTGCTGTGGAAATTGTGCCAGGGATTTGTTTTCTGTGTTTGGATTTCCTGGAATTGTCATCTTATCAAACGGGGATGAGGAAGTGTTCACCCTCCTCCCCACGCATACCCCTGTAGTGTCTGTGCAGTGAGATTGTTGCCACAGTAGCGTTACCACAGTAATTGAAGAATCCTTAATGCTAGATTGCTAGTTGTTCAGCGGTGATGCAGTGAACTCAACCAAATTTACAAACTTCCTTCTGTTTTAAGCACTTCCCTCTGTTTGTGAATCCTCTGTGTGATGTTTTGACTAAAATTGTCCCAAGAACTAGACATTAGCACCCATCCTCTATCCACTTTCTCTTTTTTCTTGGTACTGTTAAAGTGGAAATCTTTGCGCATTTCATGCGCCAGGAACTAGAGCAAATATAAAAGCATGCAAATTCTTTGCGTGTTGTATGCAATACTACTTTATATTTTCATTCCGCAGAATTACAAAATGTGAAATTCATCTTACCTGGCCGAGCCCAGAAAATTACCCATGTGAAAGTGTCCACTTTTACAGCATATCTCAAATTTCATTTTACTGGTCCAACCCTATCCTATGCCTCATACAGTCTAAAATGCAGTCAACTCTCTGGGCCTCCCATACAAGAAATACATGTACATGAAATGAAGATACTTCCATATTTATGATAGTAATTTCTATGCATTACATATCTCCATCTTTGTCTCCCCCCCCCCCCCCCCCCACCATCCCCTTTTCTCGGCAAGGAGAGTATCATATTTTCGGTGACATTTGCCTGTGTAGCCTTAATGAAAGCCTCCTTGGGCAAAATTTTTTGTGATAACACAAATTGTAATTTTCTCTCCCTGCTTTTTAAGAAATTACTGCCGGCATGGGTGCATTTCGCGTACAATAATCGTTACACGGCACTGCTTGTCATTGTGCGTATCTCTCGGAGCTATGTCTTGTTTTCATCCCGCGAAGAGTTTTTTTTTTTTCTTTCATTTTTTTCGAGTACCTATATATTCTGCCCTGGAGGAAAGTAAGTTATCTTAAATTGCAAGAACTTCTCCTGTTTCTCCTCTGCCTTCCCCCCTACACGAATCAAACGCATGCTTTTTGCGTGCTTATAAATAATGTCCAGAGTCGAGATTAAAGGGTAGAAATAGGCAGATGTGCATGTACATATGAGATAAGACACAACTTATGTAAAATATAACACGATGTTGGGCTCATACACAGCTGTTTTTACCTTGTGTAGAACGGCAGCAAATTTCTGTAGGTTATCTTTCAATAGTTAGATGCATATGTATATATAGGTAGAAAGGTGTAGATTTAGATACACTCATACTACATGTACAATGTCCATACATGCATGTACATTCACCCATGTGTTTTGGGATGTGTGGTGGAAAGGAAAGTGCTGGTCTGTGATTCATTGTGTTAGATGAGCGCCCTGTTGAAGCATGATTGCTCAAACTCATGTGCAAGTCTTCCCAGAGCCTTTGGAATGTAACATACACCTCCGTGTGAGTATATGGTGTTGAGGAGTTTAACGCTCGGTCCGGGAAGGATTAAGGCAGATGCGCGGGATCAGTGGATTGGAGCTCGCGTTGATCGCAAACACATTGGGGCAGAAGCCCTGTAATGGCAGCCCGGCGCAGAGATCATCAAGTTATGATCACAGGCAGATAGGCAGGGATTTTACACACCTTGATTACCTGGGAGCAAGCGGCCCTCCCCTGTGGGTCGTTTCTAAGACCATCTTAAACTCCCTGAGCCGTCACCAAAGCCGATGAAAATTGCCAAGATGTACCTCAATACCCATACCGTGTCACCACGGCCACACTCTGTCTTGCAAACAGGCACGGAGACAACACCGATGATGGAAGAAGAAGAAGGAGAAGGAGGAGGAAAGAGGAGGACAGGGGAAAAAACAGGGGGATAAACGGAGAATGATTTCTCGCCTTCTCCGCAGAGAAGATTCCACCGCGGTATATTGCCGTAGAGTTCAAAGGCAGGCGGGGCGACTTGGGCGCGCCACCTGGGAATATACCTGGCACAAATCGCCTCAAGAACGTCCCCGCTGCAAGTTTGACAATGTGAACGCATGAGTAATCGGCAAAGCGATACCATCAGCGCACTGAGCGGAAGAGATTTTCTCGCCCCCTTCTCTTCATCATTGTGTTCCCTGTGCCCCCCCCCCATCCTCACTTCTTCCTCTCTTTTCTCATTACCTTGCCTGTCCCAGAGGTTGTAGTACAGTACCATGTTAGGGAGAAAAAAAAAATGACATCCATTACCAGCACCGACTATTAGATTATATCTGAGATGCAGGAGGGGTTTTGAGAGAGAGTTTGTACATGGTGCAGTAATCCGTTTCTATTTCATACCTGGATTAAGGGTTCTCTGCACTGCACTGTTTCATCCCTGGGTGATGCAGGCTTTCTTTTTGCCTGGAGGTCCAAGGTGTTGGGCATCTATTGATAGTAATAGGATGTTTGCAGGGTATGAATGGAGTATGTGTGGGAAACGGCCAAATTCATTCGAGTTTGTGAAATCTGAAGAGCCAGCTTAATGTATTTACAAGTGTGGTTAGCATAATTTTTGTTGAAGTTAGATACAAATAAAATCTCGGAAGGTTTCCATGGCGGTAGAATGTTTACTAGTAGAAGGGTTCATGGTACACCATTCTTTCTTATGCATGTTTGTGACCCTAAAAAGGGCCTACCCACTCTCGGCATATTGGTCTCTTATCGTTTTCAAGAAAATTCTCTTGAAAATGTTAAGAACATGCCGACCAAAATGTCAAGAGTGAGTAAACCCTTTAAAGGACTACAAACATTACTTAAGAAAGAATACATGGTGTATCATGAAGCCTTCTACTGGTAGATACAAATAGAAGTGTAGAAATATGGCTGGTATTGTTGTGTTTTCTAGCTAGGAACAGAGAATTCAATGGAAAAAAAAAGTCAAAGAAATGAACCTCTGACAATTTCATTTTCCACTGATGCATACGAGCACAGAAGCTGCTGATTTCAAAGATAACAGGAAGCTAATAAGAAGATGTTCTGTGAGTGCAAATTTTCTTTGTGAATTCTGATTAAGAATGCATATTTTGGACAGTTTTCCCATTTTTTAAAGCCAAAATATGATTTTTGCTTTCAATTATGCGTCAGCATATATATATATATATATATATATATATATATATATATATATATATATATATAATTTTATATATATAATTTTTTTTTTTGGGGGGGGGGGTGGGCAAGGTCTGTGAGCATGGTTATTAGTCATGTGACTTAAAGCACATCAGTGCAAGTATTCTACTTGCATAAATATAGAGTACTGAAGTGTGATGTCATAGGAATTCATCACCATGGAAACTGGTCCTAAACAACCTCACCTGTCCCAATTGTTTAAGCACACACCTGGTTTGAACCCAAGCAATAACAAAAGACTGTGACATCATTACTTTGATACTCTATATTAGCTTATGTGTCAGTGAGTGTGTGTGCATGTGCATGTTTGTGGGAGAAGGGGGGGGGGGATTGGGGAGGGTAATAGGATAGGAGGGGAATTGGTATAGAAGGGGAGAAGATCTCATAGAGTGACAGGAGAGATGATATGCCGATCATGCAAGATATCACGGTGGCATTACCTGCTGTCATCATGGGATAGAAAGAGGGACATCTGATGAGAGATAAATGTGAGAGAGTTCTCTCCCGATGTCTTTGATTCCTTTCCAGAACTGAATATCAGTCTTCTTTTCGCACTACACCTCATGGAAGTTGAAGGGGGGGGGGGGGGGGGGAGGGGAAATCTTTATAATGCTGGTATTAATGTCACCAGGTATATGTTTTTTTAACATTTGGTTCCTAATTACTCACATTCATCTTACAATGTGAGGTTCACAAACTGTATCATGTTTATGATTATGTAGCTTATGGGCTTCGGTGTCTCTCTCTCTCTCTCTCTCTCTCTCCCCAACCCCCACCCCTCCCCCCCCCCCCCCCCCAAAAAAAAAAAAAAAAAAAAAACTACAACAACAAACAAATATGATTTGTCTCACATTCTGGTAGGAAGAAAATATGACCAATGCATTGCATTAAGTGTACCTTCATTCAAATTTATATGAGACTTGATAAAATGCTAAATCTAGGCTGAGATCAGATTAAATACAATATAGGTCCACACTTTGTGCATCATTGATAGAATGTGACGATGAGCACAACCCCAGTAGAGCATAAGCAAGGTTACACGTTAGTTTTTGCTTGCAGGTACAGGTTCAGGATTTGCTCTCCCAATCAAATACACATTTTTTTTTTCTACCATTAAGGTTCATGCAATGTATTAGAAAGGGGAGATTCACCACATTTTCCACATAAAATATTACATGCATGCATCATCTCTTGGGATGTGATATCTGATGTAACTAAGGAAGGAGAACCAGAAAGGGGGGGGGGGGAGGGTCAGCTGATGTGGACCTCCTCATGCTTGTTCCCTGCATCTGTCTGTCTGTCTGTCTGTGTCGGTGCAATCAAATGTTTCTGAGCGAGGGTCGGCGGGATGTACAGACTCTGATTTCATTTTAAACTCTCCACCCCACCAGTGGCTGTAACCTGACAGAGGTGTTTGTTTTCATCAACATGCCCATAAGCTCTCTATTCCAGGTGTTTGAAGATCATTTCCTGCCGATGAGGAGAGAAAAAAAGAATAAGGGAAGAGAAAAACATTACATGAGGAATGGGAAACATGGATTGTAGGCATATGGGAGCGCCAAGCAGAGAGTACAGTTATTCAGCATCTATTGGATTTCCCTGGAAGTTGCATCTCTATTTATATCTGTGTGCAAGATGAGAGCCACGGAGGGGTGGAGGGGATGGAGTTAGGTTTTTTTTTTTTTTTTTTTTGATGGAGGCATGAAAAGCGCATTGTTAAAGAGGTTGCATGTCGTCGCTTTCGCGCCTGCCCATTTGCATGGTGATTACACCTGGTAATGCGGGATTAGAATGCGATGCCACTATCTCCGGCCGAGATGGCGGGGCAGGGAGGCACCTGCGAGACTCTGGTTTCAGCGCGACATGTGCATCCAGTTCGACCAACGTCTCTTTACTTTGGTGTGCTTTCACTCCCCAGCTCCCCACCCCTGTTTTTCCCTCTCATTTGCTTTCTTTATCACTCCATCTTGGCTCTCTTTCTGTCTGTCTATCTATCTGTCTATCTATCTGTCTATCTATCCATCTATCTTTCTATCTATCCATCCATCCATCCATCTATCTATCTATCCATCTGTCTATCTATCCATCCATCTATCTATCTATCTATCTATCTATCTATCTTTCTATCTATCTATCTATCTATCTGTCTATCTAACTATCTAACTATCTATCTGTTTGTCTATCTATCTATCTGTCTATATCTATCTTTCTATCTATCTTTCTATCTATCTATCTATCTATATATCTATCTCTATCTTTCTATCTATCTATCTATCTATCTTTCTATCTATCTCTAATCTATCTATCTATCTATCTATATATCTATCTTTTTTTCTCTCTCTCCCTTCCCATCTTTTGATAGCATTATCAGAGTTTCTCCTCTCTCCTATCTCATCCCCTATGCACCTTTTGATATTGAGAACAAGCCATTGCACACTCCTGTTTCTGGTTATATATATTTTGACAAAAGGTCATACTCAAGGAGGGCATCTCTTCAAAAGATGTTTACTTTATTATGTCGAGGATTCTGACATGCCATGATACCCCTGTCATCATCAGACCTTACATGAAATTGTGTCTTTTCTAATAGTTTTCAATGACTTTATACATACCAACTCAGTCTTTGATTTTCCCCGCCAGTAATTGCACAGGCTCATTAGCTTATGAAGCTTCGGCAGTGGCAAATCGCACCTTCGGAATTAATGCACATGAGAAATGACAGTCTTACTGTTACATTCTCAGACAAGCCTATACTTGTTGATGTGTGTGTTTCTATTCTTTTCATCTTCGTGATTATCAATAATGATGTATCTCAACAGCCAGCTATTGCTAATGGGAAGGATGACATGATCCAGTGTGGGAGTTTGTGATTTAAACACAATCTTACATACACTCCAGCATCTTTCAGGTCTTTCTTTCACCCTCACTCTGTTGAAATCTGTGTATTATCAATCTATTTTTCATCATCGCTCCATCTTCTCCCGGCTTAGCTTTCAGAGGCATCACCTTGTGGTATCAACGATATGATTGACTGCCTCGAGCAGGGTAGAATCCTCCGAGTGAGGGGGGGATTTGGCCGGAGAAGCCTGGCGGAAGTCGTCCAGCTTACAAAAGGATGACACAATAAACCCACTTTCCCTTTCAAGCGAGTCTTCTTCTTTCTTCCTTAACCTTTTCCGACCAAAAATCCATCTCGTTTGCATCCCTTGTTCCATCTCTTTATCTGCCAAGGTTTATTTTCCATTATGGCATTGGCATCGGGACCCACAGGTAGCTCATGGTGCGCCCTCATGAAGTTTTAATGTATTCCCCTTTCTAGCGGATTGCCTTCCAGCCCCCCGGATAATGGTAGGCTAATGTAGCAATCTGATTATTAGACAGTGCTATGAATCCGTCTTCAAATGCAGCTTTTGATGATGTCAGGGACAGAAAACAAGAATGGAAGAAGAAGGAATCGGGGGGGGGGGGGGGGGGAGAACCGATCCACTCCAACACAAAATGGCTAGCCGTGGGTCCCCTGACTTCTGTCTAATTTTGAGGGGATATAAAGGGGAAGCATGAATTGTTTGCTCAACAAATCGTGTCTTTTCAGGTCACTGAGCCATTTTGTTGCACACCTTCCTCCCTGCTGATTTCGACAACCGCAGGGAATTCACATCGGTAAAACTGTAAAATCATGGGAAAATATCTTGCCATCAGCATCAGGTTCCCTCATGCATTCTTTTTTTTTTCAACAATTATTGAGGACATCTCACGTGGAAATAGATATGAGTATTATGATAGTATTTATCATAATGATGTAAACAATCTAAACAATGATGTAAATAATGTAAACGATGATGATGATGATGATGATATGATGATGATAACAATAATTATAGTAAAAACAAAAATGAAAACAATGATGACTGTAGTGCTAACACTAATGGTATTGTTATCTTTGATATTATTCTGATGAAGTATGACTTCCATGCAGTTGCCAAGGGCATTAAAAAAAAAAAAAGGTTTTTGTCCTGGATTAAAACTAAAAAGAAGTATCTTAGCAAGATTGGTTTCATTCTTATCCGCATAAGACTGGTTTATTAGAAGATGTGTTTGCCAACACAGAATTTCCCCTTCCATGGTAATAATCTCATGGCACTTTGTATCTATTTATTAAATTCATTGGAATATTTGAATGAGAGCATTAATAAAAAGAAGGAATTTGACATCTCTGTGCTTACATATCAATTACAGCACCATAATAGTTAAATACTTTCCTCACAAATTCTGGAGGAAAAGAAGATCTCATGCTGCAGAAGCTGAAGGGCATTCATTGTTTAAAAGTCCAGTGTTCCTCTCACTGAAATTTGATTGGTGATTTCCATTGATACTTAGAGACGCTGAGGACCTTTGCTGGATTAACGTTGAAACTCTGTGAATAGCTGCAAGAATCTCTTTTATTTGTCTTACAACTTTTCCACACGGCATCAGATTTGCCCTTTCCGATATCAATTCTTTTGAAACCATCTGGTTTCTCTCCCCCCTTCTCTTTTTCTTTCTATTTCTTTCTATCTTTTTCTCCTATCTCTTTCTATCTTTTTTCTTTCTTTCTCTTTCTCTTTGTCTCTGATTGTGTATTTTTCCAGGGGGTGGGTTTTTTAGTCAGAGCCGAAGATTTGACGTGGAAAATCCCAAGATATCTAACACTGACTCCCGGCCACAGTCAATGAATACTGATGATAGCTGTGACTGAGTGCAGATATTTTTTTCTGGCTGTGATATCCTCGCAGGCACAGTATGCCAAATACATCTCATTCTCTTTCTTTTCTCTTCTCTCTCTTTCTCTTCTTTCTGACCGAACATCCGCCCCTTGTCCTTTTGTCGCATATACAGTATACGCCATATATTCAGCGAGTCTAAATTTTCACAAATCGGAACTTCCCGACGATTTCGCGATTGTGGAGTCCTGTACTGAACGGAGAAATATGAATGCGTATTCACATTCATAGCGTGATCAGGGTCAATATTTTCGTGTGTATTTAATTTCGCGAATAGCACCTGACCTGTGAAATTCGCGAAAATATAAACCTCACAAAATATTCGGCGTATGCAATAACATTCTGGAATTGTATCTCTTCTGTGTTGCCTTGAGTTCAAAGGCAAAGACACATGGGCAAAAAACGCTGAGACATTTGTATGATTTCATCATTGGATTGTAGGTTTTTTGCAATATATTGTTTTTCAATATGCTAATAAATGCCCAAAAAAATAAGAGAGAGAGAGAGAGATTCCAAATATATGAATGCAGAAATAAAATCTATGCATTCAGACATATAGTGTATTTTCACACAGAAAATACTGTATTCTAAGACAGTGGTTATTTACAGTCTGTGCAAATCAAATAAAGATACACCTTAATTATCTTCAGATCTGAAAAAAAAGAAGAATAGTAATAAATACCAAGACAGCTACATGTACCATTGGTGTAGGACAAAGGGCAGGAATATCATCTGTACTCCTAACAGTAACTAGAATGTTTCGGAGACTACTATGATATCAGAAATTTGTGCGAATTTTGCAAGGAGCCATAATTTGTGAAAGTAAAATGCACCCACAAGTTCAACAAATCCCTGTATTACTAGTACATGCATGTATTTGTAGTAGACACATTTTTTTTTTTTAGTTTGCATTGAAAGTTTCATGTTGTGAATGTTTTTCTTGTTTATTGAATATGAAATATGCAAATGCACAATAGTGTGCAAAATTATGTGCAAATCTTGCGTATAACAACATAAAATGCCTCTAAATCGTGTGACAAACTTCTGAAAATGTCAGCTGCCCTTGGCCTCACTACACAAAAGAGTAGTTTTGCAAGAAGTTAGACATTTTTCGAGTGCATGCGGGGAGTTTCGCTAGCAGTTTTGCTGTTAGTCTTGCGATAAGTTTGCGGTCAGACTGCCCAAACTTGTGCAACTCAGAATACAGGGTAGTGAAACTATAGTGTCACAGCAGTTATAAAGGCAAAGTTGCGAGGATTTTGTGATGAAATTTTGAGGTTCAATGAGTCTCATGAGAGAAAGGTCAAGGTCATGCAGTCAAACAGACTCCTACCACACAGACTGTAATAACTTACCATTCTTAGCCAAGCATGAACAAGCTGAAGAAACCTTGATTTCATATGAACACTGTTCACACATTGTATTCTAGTCCAGGTATCTTATCATTTGAACTGTTGGACGTTTGTCAACTGATCTGTCAGTGCATTCTTGACTAAGTTTTTTCTTGAGCAAAGTAGTCATTGTGATGCATCTGTGGCAGTACTTAATCGATATATGTGTGTGATGTGTGTGTGTGTGTGTGTGTGTGTGTTTGTGTATCAATTGCAACATTTGCTCTGTGTAAATGGATACAATAAACTAAAAGTTGTTATTTTTGGGAGGGTTTGATTTGCGCGGATTTTGTGAATCATGTTTGTATCACGATGGAATCCCATTTTCTTTGCTCAATTTTCCACGCAAAAATATCGCCACCTGATCTTGATCGTATAAAATGGTTTAGTTAACGGACAGGCATTAGTGCACTTACAACGTACTGTAGCCTTGATATCAAGTCTAAAAAACAATATCTTGAGAAAATGTCTATGACCTCATTCGCAGAAAAATATCTGTACATAAAATATATACGTACATGAAAACAGCAGCTACTGTGAAGATGCTGAGACGTCCTTTTCTGTTGTTGCTGTTGTTCGGAAGTGGATGAATTACCCAATGAACTGCAATAGCTCCTGGGGTCGTTTGTTAATGGGATTGACATGGATAGGGGAAGGGGGAAGGCAAGATCAAGAATTGATGAGGAGATTTGGATAATCCCTGGTGTCCAGGAGGGATATTCAGCTCATCCTGCTGGAATCCAACAAATATATATTTAAATTCAGAGATCAGTGCAAGCCAGCAAAAACAGGGGCTATCCATCTGCCTTCCCCTAGATGGTGCTTGTATGGTGTAATTAACTTGGGAAAGTCCCTTTTAGTTTTACCCTGTTGTTTGTCCTTTCTCCCTAACCTCATTTGAAAGAGAGGTCATAACCACTCTGGTTATCTCAATGATGGATATGTCTGACCTTTCTAACAAACCTCACATTTGCTGCCAGAGATAATTTCGCAGAGAGAAAATGAATGCTTCGTGTATTCAGGGAAACATATATCATGTATACCGGGAAACATATATCATGTATTTAGGGAAATATATATGGTGTATTGCACCATGTATCATCAATGAGTTGGGTGCATGCGTGTGTGTGTTTGTATATGTGTAATAATTCATTGAAATGCTTTCAGAATTATTTCAAAATGGATAGATTATGTTGTAACGTCCATTCAGTATTACAGGTATAAACCAATCTGTTGCTTCCAATATTCTGCTAAGACTCATTCTAGTCACATGAAAGAACAGGCTAAGTGTTTGACTTTCTTTGTTTCCCCATGAAATTACTAGTATGTTAAAGGTGCATAGTCCCGGTAGTGTAGAGGGCACTGTTGATGATACTGCCAATCACCGTTAGCATTGATACGAAGATTAGCGAAGTTGAGCTGTCATCAAGAGTAAAGTGCGTAGGTGTTGCTAAGTAACATTGCCTTTGTTGTCTGTAGTAATGCCAGGGTGCGTGAATATGTGCTTCTTATTATGACATCACAAAAGAAGTTTGCTGAAGCTGTCATCCCCCTCGGCCGAATCATGAGCCGAACTGTGATCGGACCACTGACTACAGTGAATCGGACTTCTTCGGACTCGGGGAAGTGGGCCACAGCGTAAGCGCCAAAGAGGAGTCGATAGCATAGGTCTCTATAGGAAACTTGCGCCGTGCGCCCGCATACGCATTTGACTAAAACACCGGGACTATGCACCTTTAAAGAATTCTCCCCTTCTTGATACACTTGTTTCACATCTTATGCTGATAGCATTAATGCGGCTGAGATTCCATTCAGTTGATGCAAAAGTGACATGAAAGAAATGGCGCTTGATGTAAACCCTTCTCAAGGAATGTGCCGTTTTATTTATATTACTACTGCAACTCTGCTACAAGTACCACCATTGCTACCACCACTACAACATCTACAGCTGCTGCTGCTGCTGCGACGACAACTACGACTGCTACTACCATTTCTATTTCTACTACTTCTAATACTTCTACTACTACCTACTACTACTACTACTGCTGCTGCTGCTACTACTACTACTACTACTACTACTACTACTACTACTACTACTATTGTATTACAATAACAACAACAACAATACTGCAACTACTACTGCATGGAAGTTGTATTCATATACCTCTCATTGTTTCTGTTTTTGTTGATTATAGCGGAAAGTGTGCACCTGCATACCCAAAGTACACGTAAGTCTGTGCCTATGTTTTAGCTTATGGGTGCTGCAAGTCTATGGGGATTTACAAATCTTATAGGGAAAGGGTTAATCTTAGTGGGAAGGACATGGATGCTTAGAGACAGAATTGATGAAAGTGTGTTTCCCATGTTTCTAATGATTAACAGGGACTACTGCGATTTTTTTTTTTCCTCACTGAAAGTGCTGATTAGATCTGTTTGGTCATGCACAGTATAGGTACACGCACATAAAAAAAAAAAAAAACAGCACGCACACAGTCACAAACATGCAATCATGTACACATGTGTACTGACACTATCATAATTTCTCATTTAATATGGAAGAATTTTTTTGCATTGCCACTGTTGTTGCAGATATTGAGATGGCCTAACGGGCTGCAATTACTGGCAATTTAACTCGTTAGGCAAGAGGCTAATTGAGTTAATGTGGAAGTTATTGCTGCCGCTGGCTAAGAGGACAGACACAAACACGTGCCCCCTGGGAAGGTTTCAATAGATTCTTTAGGCATTTTGAGATGAGCTAATTGAAGGGTTCGATGCAGACATTTCATTAGCTTGCTAATTTGGCTTAGTTTGTGCTCGCAAAACTTGTTGGTTTTCATTCGCGCGCGACATGAATTAGTTTTAGATTGAATCAAGAAAGCTAATTAGGGATTCATTGCATCTAATTTTGCGCAATTATTGTGCATTATCGCTCTGGCGTACAAGCATCTAATTTTCATTTTACCCCCAGCTAGAAATCATGATCATTCATGTGCTTTGGAGGGGGGGGGGGGGTAACAACGAGAACAATTCACATATCAATAGCCTTTTTGTCACAGTGGTCTGTTTTTGTTTTTGTTTTCTGGGCTTGACCATTTATGTGGTTTCATTGTTTACCAGTTTGGCATTCATTGCAATATTTCTTTCAATCATATTCATGTCTTGGTCAATATTAGCATAGTATGTTGTTAAATTTTTATGGATTCAACACCACTTGCTATTCGGTATTTTGTAAGGCATAGTCAGGAGCTGTCTTGAACTCCCTATTTCTTTTGGTATTTAGGGAGATTGAATTCCCGTTTATTATAGATTTAATTTCAAACCCATCTGAAGTCTAGAACTGCCAAAAGAGAGAGAGAGAGATAGGGAGAGAAAGAGTAACAATGAAGCATGAATGAGATTCAGTTATGTTGATTCTCTTTTTTTTTAAAGCTTTCCCTATTCCATCTATTAATAACGATGTGCATTACTCTTGACTGTTGTCAAATTTTTAGCCTTTATCTCTTGGTTTGCAATGAGAAAAGTAAGGTTGCAAGCAGGGAAAATTTTTTAACATAATTTTCTGTGCATTTCCATTTGGCCTGAGACAATCATCAGTTATTTTCTCATGCACCTGTAGGACTGGGACCCAGAACGTGGGTGTATGTGAACCTAATGTGTCACGATTACGACATTGGTATCATTAACTTCCACCCCCCCCCCCCCCCCCCCCCATCCACCATGCCTTGCGGTGGAGTGCCATAACCTGCAAGGTAGCCGGTAATGTAGAAGTGTGGATTGGTTTCAGTTAATGCAGTGTGCTGGGGTTTTGTTTCTCAGGGGCTAATAAGCCACCTGCTAAGTGAGCTGCGGTGTGAAGTATAGCTTCGCCCACCCACCTTCCTACCCCCACCTTGAATCTTGCCTTCTAATGTGGCTGCGAAATTATAGCTGTTAATACATTTGTCAGGGCGCATCCATTACTGGGCAACATTAAACCTCTCATTACCGCGGCTCTCTTCCCCCAACACTTCCCTTGGCGTTGCTCCCTTCTGCTCCTTGGCAGCACACAGCAGATCCTGCTCATTTGTAATCACTTTTGGAAGGTAATTGCACGCCACGCCTTGGAGTGTCTTTAAATACAGTTTCCATGGCAACCGATGGAGAAGACGAAGACAGAGAAAGACACACACACACACACACACACAAATACACATAGACATATACACTGAGATTGAAAAAGAGGAAATTCGTGTAGAATCCATGCTGTGTCTTTGTGTTTGGAGTGCGTGCCTTGGCAGTCATGTGTTGTATAATGGCTGCAAGGTCAGGATTAGCTTGTATTCTGTGGTGAAATGGTAAGCCATAGAAATCAGAGAAGATGAAATAACAGAGGGAACGAAAACGTACCATATTTTTTTCTCCCCCCACGATTTTTATGAAGTGCACCGGTAGCAAAGGCAAGTGAACAATTGACCAAAGTGAAGCAACAGCAGATTTTATTTTCAAGGATTTCGTGATGCAGAAATAGCTGAAATTAGTCATATTCTCCCCCTTTGTATTCCGGCATATCTCGTGGCATCTCTCCTTCTCTCTTTCTCTTTCTCTCTCTTCTTCTCTCTCTCTCTGACATTGTCTATATGTCACTCTTTTATGTCTGTTTGTCTGTCTCTCTCGCTTTCTGTTTCTCCTTCCCCTTTCTCCTTAAGAAGTGGGAAGCAGCGATAAAAGCCCTGGAAGCGGAAAGTCATGCATCTACATACAGTCTTTACCAATGAGAGAGGCGTGAATCGCTGGTGTCGTGTGAGCCGTACATTGTTATAGCAGGCAGGGTATCATACTATAAAGAGGAATATTGCCTTTGTACTCTGGGATCCGATTTCTCCAGCGAGTGTGAGCACAGTTTTCAAGATATCATATCACGCTGTTTGTTTCTATGGTTCTTGTTATGAAGTTTCTGGTAACCATGCAGGTTTATGATTATAAAATAATTCAAAGTTGCTTGGAAAAAGAAGAAGAAAATATATATATGTATATATGTATCTGCCGTGACATCAACTTCCAATGCTATGAAAATGATATGAAGTATTCTGAAATAATTTTGAGATCTACAGATCTCACTTCAGTGTAGAAAGCACAGGACGCCTTTGAAGTCATATTGAAAATTTAACTTATCCATGTATCGTATAATTGACGCCATGATTTGAATATTATGAAGAATACACATGGCCACAAATGTCAAGATTTGGTTTCCTGGTCATATTTCACTGACGCTATGTATGAAATAACATGCTGGAGATATGAGTTTCCACATGTCGAGATGATGACATTCTACCCAGTAGTCACTGGGTAGAATTTTAAGGCTAATGTGACTATGTGCCCCACTCTCCCCTTCCCAGCGAGTGGGAATTGGTTCCATCAAATCAAACTACAGTGCACTCCGAATATAACAAGCACTGTTGTAATGAAATATGGTTACGACAAAGTGAAAAGTCAGGTCCCAAATTATTTTCTACATATCTTTGTATTCTTTGTTTGTTCATTATAACAGAAGAGGACTACTGTTCCCAATAACTTTATTATAATGGGATTCCCCTGTTTGTAGTACTTTCAAACCCCTGTGTTCATTTGGTTGATAGAGATGTAAAGTGCTCTTTAATCCACCATTATTCTTAGTTTATAGGCCTATGCTTTTGAGAAGAAAAAAAATAAGTGTGAAGTTCCTGTCAAACAGAGAACAGAAAAAAAAGAACACATGGCATGAGAAATGCAAAGCATTTTAACTGGCATGGAGAAATAATAATAACACTTGATATCCAGTTAGGGTTATTGTATTGTCTTGTGAAAAAAAAAAACTAATCCCATTATTTTATTTCATAAATTTTGTGGTGTTTGGTTTTTAAACAGTTACTGCAACCCTCCCAAAACTGCTGAAGGGAAAACCCATGATAACAAGCTTTTGATGAGGTGTATTTGGCTGTCCTGATTGCCCATAGTCATTTTTAGCAGGCCTCTTTGTCAGTACACGTACAACAAGGTACCAATTATAATGAGGTACAATTGATGTTCCCAGCGACGTTGTCATAACACAGGTTTTTCCTGTAGTCACATGCAGTGTAATGTTTGTGTATGACAACCAAATACCCATAAACACCCTACAATGTATTTGTTGTTGAGTGTGTCGCACATTTGATTAGCTTGCTGAAGTAATTAATCCTGTATCTCAGACTAAAGCATTCTAACATCAAAGTTTCTTCTTTCCTTCTTTCCTTCTTCCATCTACAGTGCGACAGTGAAAGTGACCAGGATGACCCGGTAAGTGCATTTGACATATTATTATGCTCTGCTTTTAAATTGTGTTGACTGGCCTCCCTTAACCCTTCGAGGGTCACAATCTCATTGTGCTATTGACATCGCACACAAACAAATTTGTATGGTAGTGAGAGAGTTAACAAGAGGAAAAGGTGTGCTAGTGCAATGTGTAGAGTGGTTGTCATTGTAAGGTGCAAGACTGGTGGAACGTATGACATGTTGTATGTGACACGAAGATTGCATGTATCCTCTGGTGTCCGCCCTCAATAGTTTTACCCCTCATGATCTGTTGCTGCTTTCCAATCTTCTTTAAAAAAAAAAAAAAAAAAACCATTACCAAGAGCGTTGAAGAAAGAAGACCGCAAGTTGTATTGGCTGCCTGCCACACTCACCAACAAAATGGCCACCACCACGATGCAACGTGACTTGGCATCGTGTGGACTTTACAATCCCCCGCATCCATCGCTTCCCGTCACCATAATGAATGGTGTTAGGGAGGTGTGGAGTGCAAATATCTGAGAGGTGATGTCCCAGAGATGTTATCTGTTACCTCCGTCGTTGACACCAGTACTCAATAAATCTCATAGCTGCACATCACCCGAGTTTAAACGTCAAACAGAAGTGCAGTGTCAACCTGCCATCCAAGCCACCAGCTAAGCTGCTTATTCAGATGTCTTTATTCTTCCAGTGATGACCTCGCCGTCTGCTTTTCCAGATTTAATCGCAGTGGAGCCAAAGTGCTCTGAAAAGTCGTTGGTGATTGTTGCGCAGTTTTCTTCGTATGGATTGGAGTGCATTTTAATGACCTGCATGTGCAGTCAGCGATCCTTCTTGAGATCTGCGTGACTCTGTGTGCACAGAGTCTATGCTGATATCCCATCCAATTTTTCATTTTTGTTGTTTTTTCTATTCTGTCATGACAGAGTCTGAAGGAAAGAGGGCAATGCAATCTGGCATCTTGGCATTTTCCTGTAAGGTGGGGGGAACTGTTACACGCTGAACAGAACCTCCCTTCAAAACAGAATGGGCAACCACAAGCGACCTACGGCATTTTCCTGTACGAGAGTTGTAGCGAAACCGAAACCAGTGGGGGTATTCAAAACATGATTGCTCAGATACTACGAAGGGGAAGAATATAACAATGAAATTGGACAGTGTTCCATGCAGTGGACAATCTGTTACCTTGATGCGTAATTGCCCCCATAAAAATCCAAGATCAACTCACAGGAGATGCTAACAAAAGGGAACTGACACTGTGGATTAGGTCTCCATGGAACTTTGTTGATGATTATTGTGAAATGAGAATATGGCTGTCAATTATGTAATTGGCCTCCCCTCTTTGTGCCCCACCCTGCCCTCCCGCTGGAAGGGGCGGGGGGCTGCATGGTGATTCGTCTATTTCAGTGTCGCCCTTGGATGGATTGTCAACACCACAAAGGGTGTCACCCAGATGCATCTTTGGAGAATGAGCAGTATCAAGATTTCTGGTCAGAAAAGAAAAAGAAAGTATTGACGTAGGGCATGCAGAATGCATCCTCTTAAAGTGTAACGCTACCTTGGCATACATACATTCAAAGGAAGGTAGAGATATATAGCTCTCAGAGGAGGTACGAAGAAGATATTGAAGTGGATAGGAGAGAAAGAGCGCGAGAAGGGAAATCTTTGGAGAGAAAAGGAATGATATGGAAAAGGGGAAAAATGGAAGGCCATCGATGAATGGAAAGAAGTGATTGATACTCCCCGAGGTTCTGTGCTGTGAAAGCTTGAAGGGTAGGTTGGTGAAATGTGTGAAAGGGATACAAATAGAAGGAAGTATGTGAGCAAAGAGGGGGTGGCATAAATAGACACGGATGACAGCGAATTGTGGATGCATCTCAGAACGCATCTCCAGTGTCTTCTTGTACTTTGACTCGAGGCTCTCAATCAATATCGTGTGTGTGTGTTGTGTGGAAAACCATTGAAAGAGGTGCTAGTTGAATCATGAGAAATGGCTTAGATATATATGTTTATGAAACAAAAAAAAATAGTATCTGAATACCTCCTCCTCAAACAGATAAATAGATGAAATGTAAGAACAAGGGGAAAAATAAACAGGAGAAGTTTCAGATGACAAGCAAGATGCAACCATTCCGGGAAGAATAGATTTTCAATGCTCTGTGGAGTAACGGTTGTCATATCTGATTCCGTGACTGATCAATCGTCATTTTGTGAAAATTTGTCTGGTGATCATGTGGCTGCTTTGCTTTGTGCCAGCCAGGCCAATCAATTTCTGGGTATTGATCGGCGTGCAATAAACCCAGACGAGCATATGCTTACTGAGCCGAACGGCTACCGATGTAATGGCAAATAGTCAGTGTGTCCATTGGTTGTGCACCTTTCTGTTTACAGTGCAACAAAATCTGATGAGAGTGTTCCATCCCTCTTCCAATTCTTCAATGCTACGATGATCTCAAATTGCTTAAAGCAATGATGTAAAGAGAAACTCTTTATTTTCATGAAGACATGATGCATGATGAATCAACTGTACTATTGCAAATTCTTTCCTCCCCCCCCCCCCCCCCCCCCACCTGCTTCTGTGCCACACAAAGTTGGTTTGCATCGTCCCACCGCAGAGCCACTCTTAGCAATGACATTGCCCAATTTGCCATTGATGTCCTAATTGGGCTTTAGCCCAGAGATTGAGCAATTAAACCATTTGGACACTGATTAGCATCCTGCGGGAGCGCAGCGTTATCATTCCAAGGCTGCGATTAATTGTGGGGTAATGAACAAGGTGAGCCCCGGGGCTTGCGTGCGACCAGTAATTTTACGGGTCGGTCAGAAAAGCAGGGAAAGACGGGTGCCAACAAGAAACACAGCAGCACCAGCAGCAGCAACGAATGAATAAAAGATGAATGACGGAGGAGAGGGGGGGGGGGGGGTGGGGAGAACCCAGCAAGGAAAACAAACGCAGATGATCAAGGTGAAATGTGATGTGTTTTGTGGCCGCTGAGATGATGGTGATGATGGAGCAGTTGTATAGGGGGGAGAGAGACACTCTCTGCATAGATTCATTACTCCTAATTAATGCCTGATGAACTGAGATGACTACGTGTCCGTGCGTGTTTGAGCGTAATGAATTTTTCATTCCCGGAGCAGGATTGGCAGCACGCTTCGCCACAAGACCTCCTGTGGTAATATCCTGGGAATCATCGTTTCCCTCACTCCCCTCCACCCCCCCCCCCCCATCCCCCATCCCCCTCCTCCTCCTCCTGTTGAGTCAGTAGGTAGAAGAGGCAGGAGTTTTGGTTATAGAATTCTGTGTAAAAGTTGCAAGAAATGGTATAGGTAGGATGGCATATTGTCTTTTCTTTTTGGAGGGGCAGGGTCTGCTTCATGGAAAAGGTTTCATTTTCTTTTGTTGTCTGCTTACAGCTGCATTTACTGTATTTATTTTGATTGATTGTGCATACAAAAGTGTAAGACTTCATTGTCTTACCAAAGTTTATACACTTAATTGTGATTGATATGTTTTTCTGTCAGAACAGCTCCTGTGTAAAAATATATTTTTGTATGTTTTAAGGGGGCAGGCTGTATGAAGTTGACACACTAGCTTCTGTGAGGATAAGGCAAGCACTCCCATCACGCCTGGTTCATCATCCGAAAACTCATTTCTCCCCAAAATGGAGACAGTTCCCTTCGCAGATTGCAGCGATTTTGTGGTGAGAGTGTCTGACGAAGCAAGAAATGCCGCAATTCGCCGCATCTCGCGGCAGATCAGCACGGGTGATGCTTCCCGTCAACCACGCTCGCTGGATAATAGAATCAGCGATCGGTCATCGGAAAAGGACGTCCCCTTGCACTTTTTGGCAACCACCCGTACTCTCTCGTCAGCCCCCTAATGCGCCATCACCAAGCAATCACGGCACATTTCTTTTCCCCTGTACTGTTTACTAAAAACTGAACGGGAAAGGGTAGCCATGGCAAGGACTCTAGGGAATGTATTGAACTGTGGTATTTTACCTGCAGACTCCGGGCAATAGCAGTGAGGAATTAGTGGTTCTACGAGGAATAGGTCATTTGTAAGGATGGGGCTAAAGGTGTTTGTCATGCTGACAAGGTTTTGGGTCATGCAGGGACGGGGGGGGGGGGGGGGGGGGGGGGGGAGGATATCGTACTCCTAGGCCAGGGATGGCCCACTAACCCACTACGGCAGTCTCGTAGCTTCTTCCCAATCGGTATTGTGACGTTACTTTACTGGATAGATGTGAACAGGTTAAAATTTCGTCCTTACAAAGGTGTGGATATCGTTTCCTGATGTGATGCATGTGCCGTGCAAGAGACGTCACTTGATTGAACTAAGGCTTACAGTTGCCACCAAGACACTCTTTTTTTGTGTTTTCTTTTGTTCTAGAAACCAAGAACCTCTGTTATTGAAGTATTCAAAGATATTGCAGTGTACAATTGTATGTTACAAACACAAGCCTTGCATACAAACCTGGCAAAGAAAACATGTTGTTGCTTGATTCTAATTTCTAGCCTAGAGTACAGAGTAAGTAAATGCTTTCTTGCTTGGGTCACTGATTTGCAGTACTTTGACACTGACACCAGCTTCAGTACCTTTGCATGCATGAAAGATTGCTCATCAATTTGTTGCACACTCATGATACACCAGCTAGGGTAGTTATCACTGGATGCTGAGTTGCTGTTGGGGCCATCAAACTAATTAGAGCCATCATTTTTTGATGAATTTTTGTTTCAAAGGAAGATGGGTATGCCAGTCACAAGCAAATGCTTTTCAAGGTCGTGTCTCTGCGTTTCGGCTAGTGTGGGGGGTCTGGTCCCCTGGTTTTGGCAAGTTTTGTGTCTGGTATCCAAACGAACATGGGCTCGTCACAGCTAGAGAAGGATGAGCTGCTTGCAAGCATGCCACATTGCATGTTTGATTCATGGCCAGGCGAGTGAAACTCATCAGTGTCGTTCATCTTTTATCGGCCTGGAGAATCCATGCAGTCCCAAGGATGTGTCGAACACTTCACAGCATAACAATTTCCAAAGTGGAAGGTTGTTGTTATCAAACATTTTGGATTTGTTTGCATGGGTCTACCACCAATTGGATTTTACCGTAATCAGAATGTAAATCTGTCTGTTGAAACAAAACAAAAAGAGATTTCGTGAAGAGGAAAGAGCATGGAGCATTCACTTTTAACTCTGGCTGGCATCTCCACCCTAATGCGTTTGTTTGTTGCAGGTTCCGTTCATATCATATAAGAGAAAAAAAAAAGACTGACAGACAGACAGATAGACAGACAGACAGACAGAAACCTCCACACTGTGAAAGATTGTGCATCCAGTTCATGCACCCCTAATGAAGTGGAGGAGAATCTGTGTAGGAGTCATCCATTCGGAAGCCCAGGTCGTCAGCCTAGGTCATACTGCCAGTCTAGACAGTGAGTGCTGTGCTCCATGAAGCTTTCTTTGTGTCATCAACTGAGGGGACCATTTTCTACCCGCTATTGACGTGATATCAGAATACGTCCCCCAAAGTGAAACTGCCATCCATACAAGCATGCGTGATGTACACTCAGTGTCTTTGGAATTGTAGAGAAATTTTCCATCAGAAGTGGCAGATTAATGGTCACTTGTAGAGCGATACTTGATATTTTCGCTTCTTGTTCCGTCGTCCTCTCTCATTGTAAGAGAACATTGGCACTGCACTTTCGGCACAAGAAATCAATTTGATGCTATTCCTTACTCATTTTGGCGTGTTTGTCCTATACACCTGATCCATGGATGACATGACATGATGGTGTGATATTTTACGGTAATTGGTTGTCTGACTAAAGGAGCATCTTCGAGCCTTGTGCAGACATGTTGTTGGGGAGTGAGAGATGGAGAGTGGGGGGCAGGGGGGGGGGGGGGGGAAGGAGGGAAGATGGCCAGAGAAGCAGAAACAGACAGCGGACCAGGGTTGAAGGGAGCGAAAAATATTTGTCTGCCCTCACGGAGCACCGAAACTCTTATCGGGACGTGATGGAGGGGAAAATGCGATCAATACAAGTGATGGTTAATGGTTCACGCCCCAACACGCGCATTAAGAAGAACTGAGAGATGCCTAAAGAGAGATATCATGGGGGGGGGGGGGGATAAGGGGAAAGGGGGAAAAGTACAAGAGGGGGAAAAAAATATGGAAATGTGCTGTGTACTGATTGGTCTTAGCGAATCCTTGGGTCCTCTCTCCATTCCTGATGTGTGATGCCTGCCAGCTCCTTCTGCTAGCACCTGTCTTCGCTTTTAGGAGTCAAATGGCTTTATTTTGATATTTCCTCTCAGCTCTACGCCAGCCCTAAGGTCCTGTGACAGTATTTGAATATGAGGAATAATCATGAATATCGCTACCTCGTGTACTCTTCATTTCTCTTCCCTCTGTGTCTTGTATCAGCAGAGCATCATGTATTGAAATCTAGCCCAACCTCTATTTGTTATCCTCTCCATACTTTTTTTAATACACAACATACCTACAACCATGGACCCTAGGTAGGGTCCATGCTACAACAACCTTCTCCCTAATCTTACTCAACCTTAACCCAACTGAAAATTCCAGGCCAGAATCCAGTCTTTGAAGTTGAATCCCTTTGACTATGTATAAAATACTCTGCTGAAAGACCAATCTACGGCAGACTACGCCATACTTACCTACACCATTAATGCTATTCCCTTAACTCTACCCGCTCAAGTATGGCTACTTAGTAGATCTGATTTTCACTACTGAAAATTCATTTCAAATTCTGGCAAATAGATCCTGTCAAAATGGGGCTATACACCAATCTGTGCTGCAGACTGGGACATAGGCCTATACCCTCTTTCATCCCTTCTTCCAACTGTCCAGATAGATACCTACGCATTGTTTACCCATGTGTGTAAGAGTTGAATTCATGTGCATATCATATGACAAACTTGAAGTGTCAGTGTTGCTTTTCTATATTTACATTCTGCCTCTAGCGTCTAGTTAGATGCCTCTGACATTTTTAGAGGAATCAAATGTCACTTCTTGAATATCATCATATTCAGCGCTGACAGTGACGAAAAGCACCTACGTAGAATGTGATGAAAAAATTAAGTATTCAAAGGCTGATTTGATGCGTTTGAGCTTCTACACTTGCAAGAATAGGAAATTTAAGTGCAAATTGTCAAAAATGTATTTTCTGTGATTTGCTGAATGTGAAAGCAAATGGTGCTTTTCTAGGGCTAAGTTTCAAATTTGTCTGGATTTGTCTTAAAAGTCCATGTCTAGAATTGTTTCTGATTTCGATTTTTAACTACCACACTCTTTGCTTTTATATTCTAACATTTTGGTAATATGTTTATTGTCTTTACTATCTGAAAATCATCATGATGCAAATATGTAATGAATTGTATTTTGACCCTACGGGGTGATTATGCAGATGACATTGGGGGGGGGGGGGGTAGAGTGAGATTGTTGTAAGACTTCTGATTTCCAAATTAGTATTTATCTATGAGGGACCCCTCTATATACAGGTTTTTTTTTTCAAGGTGGGGGGGGGGGAGGGGATGAAAAATGAATAAAGAAATTTGTGAGCCTCAAATATTTAATGAATTGCCTCCAGAAAAGGTGCAATTAAGCAATGTGCACAATGTGCAGTGTTTGTATGAGTGCCTTTACGGCAAAGAAAAAAGAAAGAGACGTAGAGGAGTAATTATGCTAATGTATGCTTTTTCTCACAGTGTGTATGTGTGTGATGGATGTAACTAAAATTGGGCCAATTTAATTGTCTGCCAATGTTTAGCCAAGGCGGCCTCGAAAGTTGAGGCAGAATTCCTGTGAAGCTGAACAGAGAGTAATTCAAGTTTTCAAGTTTGTAACATTTGACGTGGATAGATGACTGCTCATTTACCATCGAGTGCCAGAATGTTTCATTCCTACAGTGTGAGTACAAGTACACATTGCTTGTATGACTCTCCTACAGAAGGAGAGTGGGTAAAAAGTGAGAATGATGCTGTGTGCTGCTGGGTGTGTGTGTGTGTGGGGGGGGGGGGGGTGGGGGTGGGGAGGGGGATCTATTGTCTGTGCTGCCTATGGAAAAGAAGGCGTTTGGGGAGAAATCGTATTGATTGAGGCATAAGCCAATGCAGCCGGCCGTGTGCCAATGAGCTGCCCGAAAGGGCAACCATCCAGCAGCAGTTGAAAATGAATTATTTTCAGTATCCCCAGCAGAACGTTCTCTCTCTTTCTCTCTTTCTCCCATTCCCCGCTGTCTCCCTCTCCCTCCTGCTCTGGCCCGCTCTCTCCCCGCTGCTTCCTATCGCCAGAAACCAAAGCATGACGGCTTTAACAAATCATTATTTCATTGGGAGGAGGTTGGTGTTGAGTTACCCGCAGCCCGTGTTCTGCACCTCCCGGCAGGACAACTGACACCGTCTTTGGGAGTAACAGGCGTGCGCTCGTAAGAGTGTCTGTTTCGTTTTGCGGCAGGCAGAAAACTTTGGCGAAAAAAAAAAATAGAGACTTAGAAGAAAAAAGCAAAGGTTTTTTTTTTTGTACATTTTCCACCATTTCTCTTTTTCCCCCTTCCCTTTCTTTGCTTTTGTTTTGCGTTCCATTGTACGTCTCACTTTTGTCATGTGGAAATTGCTGCTATTATAGAAGAGGGTGAGACTGTGTCCCCTTGGGGAAGGAGAACAACACCGCGGTGTGGTTACTCCTGGCCATTATTGCCTCTCCCACCTGTTCCCCTCTACCCCCCCCCCCCCTCATGGGGTCTTGGCCCTCTATTAGGTCAGAGAGTTATATCGCCGTGGCAACAATAGCAGCTTCCTGCGCTGCGAGCTGCACTTCCTGTCAGGAATCGAGTCCCTGTTTACCCAACTCCTCCGACGAAATTCAGCCAAATTACGCCTGTCCAAGCATTTAACACGTTTTTCGTCGAGAGAACGAGTGCCCAGGCTTTTTTGCGGACAAGGATGGTACATGGAATGGAAGGGGGGGGGGGGAGGGGAGGAGGGATGAGGGTCTGGTTGAGATAAATCTGGCGGAATATGTCATCGGTGATACGCCTCCCACTCAACGCATCCATCAACTCTTGTTTGCCCGGCTGGATGAGAATATAGGGACTCCACATCATCATCACGCATCATTAAGGACTGCCTGCCCTGTCACTCCATGTCCGATAATTACCTCTTTTTGCACGGGATTGTCGCCTCCCGTCTCTATATCTTTTTTTTCCTCTCTGTCTCTAATTCATTCTCTCTCTCTCTCTCTCTCTTTTTAAAGTTTCTGTCTGTCTTAAGCTCCTTTTTTTTTTTGTCAACCCCCTCGGGCACTGTTTTTGTTACATCTCATTCGCCATTCTCCGCGCCGTTTCTCAATCCCCGCTGGTTCCTGTTGTTGCTACCGCTCCTGTATCGCCGCTGTTCCTCTATGACACCAAGACCTCCCATTCCCATATATTTGCACCATGTGCAGTATATACTGATGCGATCTTTCTCTCTCCCCCCCCCCCCCCCCGTCTCTTTTTCTCCCTCTCTGTTTCCCTTGTAGAGGTCAAATTCATGCAGATGCAAGTTGTCTATGAAGAAGCTGATAGTTTGTCTCTGATGTGTCAGTCTTCTTTATGCAACTGCACCTTCCGCAAATATAACCAGGGGGATGATAACTGTCATGGAAAAAACAACATGTCTCATTATGTTTACCTCGTAGTCCTCTTTAACTTGTCCTCTCTCGTTCCGTCTAATTCCACGTGATGGAAGTGAGGAAGGCGCTGTATCGTCAAATCAGCATATTTGAAATGTCAACTCAAAGTAGCTGTCCATCTTGGAGTGAGTTTGAAATGAGTGCTCATTGAATTTCCCTTCATCTTCCGTAAATGCACGGAGCTCCTCTCGGCTGCTTTACGATGAGAGGATCCAAGTAATCAGGCACGCATTAGTTTGTCACTCTGAATGAAATCCTGCGACATTGAGAGTAAGTGAGCGAGGGCCTCTATCATTGAAAAATAGACATCTCCATTTGTGTTTGTAATATTGTAATTGGTGGTGGGCCTTTTTTTCCCAAAGTATGTTCACTCTGCCAATCATCTCACCAAAGCTGTCGTCTTGATTGATGCGGGGACTAATTAATACCTTCTGCTTGTCATGGAGGCGCACCTGTCATCCACCGACAGAAAAAAGTGCATCGCAGCCATCTTTCGTGGAAACACAATGCATTAGTGCATGGATCGTGGTAACTAGGCATTTGTCTGGCCAGGCCCCAATGTCATAAAGAGAGTGGCTATCCATCACGAGGTTACTATCGATAACAGCTCAGCAACAAACCATTTGTTGAGTCAACTTTTGTGGTCAATTACAGCTCTGTGTAATGTAATACAATACATGGCCTGTGCCTGCTGTTGTTTAATGCACTGACATTTCTATCAATCATCTGTGTGTAACCTGTAGAGTTAGGGACAGGAATGGGAAATTAAAGGTGGGACCGAGCAGTATTTTTTTCTTTTTTTTTTGGGAGGGGGGGGGGGGGGGGAAGATGGAGAAACCAGAAAGATTTTTATGTGGATGGCATGGGAAAGAGACATTTTTGTGATGATACAAAAGTGAAACGTGTGCAAAGAGGAGGAATTAGTATTGCTTTCCAGCAAACAGCAAAATGAGATTTCATGTTTAGTAAAAGCTAGAAAATAGTACTCTATGTGCACTCTCACCCACAACCACAACAGCCCAACTATGTACTCACATGCACAGTTAGGTCTGTATACTATCTACTCAGGGGGTTTTTCTGACAAAAAAAAAAAAGGACAAGAAGAGGGGAGGGAGAATGGCTGATGATGATAGGATGGAAAACATAACCAGCCCAAAATGGCCTAGGAAATTGGTTGATGTGGAGTCCTTGTCCCAGTCGTGATTTGCCATGATTGGCTCATCTCGTGCTCGGTAACGAGCCCAAATTGCTGTGATGGCTGCCGAGGCGGAAGACGACAAATTTGGACAAATTATGTCATCATGCTTCCAAAAATTATGAGCGCTGCTGATTACCGATGATGCTCCATCTCCTCCTCCCCCCCCCCCCCCACCCCAGCTCCTCTTCAATCCTCCCCACCCTTACTTTCAAGTCCTCCCAACAGTGTAGTCTCCTCCTGATTTTGTATTCACCATCACCCTCCACCCAGTCAACCCCCCCCCCCTGGTAACTATGGCAACAAAGGCAAATGTCTACCAGTGCAACATAGCTGGACCCCCACTGGTATGGCTTCTAAGGTATAAGAAAGAGACCATGTAGACTCCACCCGACATCCCCCCCCCCCCCCCCTCCCCGTGATTAAGTCATTAAGTAACTGTAACCAGTGCAGGCTCACCCATCGAACTGGACCGTAACAATGTTTGTCTACCAGCAATTATTGGAGGGGGGCGACTCACGGAGCAGTCGTTCTCCCTCTCTTCCCATCTTCCACTCCCACCCCCTCACCACCATACCTCTTTTATGATGAGGTCATCAGACCTTAACTATGACGGTATTTTGGCCAATCTTTTCCCTCTCTCTCCCGGCTAATTGCACTTATTAAGCTTGTAGTGACAGTCATTACGGGGGTCTGTGGAGAAGAGACAACAATGATTGTGGTGATTGTGCTTTTACCGCATATTCTGTAATGGGTTAAGGAGAGAGGTAGCCAAACCAGGAGATTAAGGCATGCTACGACTGCAGACGGAGACATATGACTTCCTTTTTTCCTTCGGCAAAAAGTAGGTCGTGATAAATCTCGTGAGAGATTACTATTAAGAGTGTAAGAATGGGAGCGGTTAACTGTTTCGGCCTTTATAAGTCAGTGCTATTTGAAAGCTATTGATCATTTCACAGAAGTGATTTAGCTGACGGAACCATAAAAACAAAGAGAGGTTGGGATGAGCCATAAAGTAGAAATTAGAAAAAGAATGATATGAAAAAAAAAGACAAAAATATGTTTGCTTTGAAGATCCACAATCACTTATTCAAAGGAGATCATGTTTTCACCTTCATTACATCAGCTCGCTGAAGGATCCTTGTGGTTAAAGCATTTTAGTACATGTAAGTCTTACTTATTTTTATACATTTTAGTCTAGCTATTGTTTAGATTTATGCTTTAGTAAAATGGTTTTAGGTGCTGTATCATAAAGGAAAATTGAACACCCAATGATAGGATTGATACACCCAATTGAGAAAGCAAAGGAAGCATTTTTTCTTACTTCTCATTCATAAGTCAGAATGTGGAAGATAATTGTAGAAAGAAATCTAAAAAAGAGCTTGATCATTGCCATAATGTTTTCTATGAATGTGCACTCATACATACACTTATATGCATACACACCCACATACACACACATTCATATATGTATATACATACATACATGTATGAGTTTCGTGCCTCCATATGTCAAAATGGTTGTAATAATGTATCCCGAGGCACTCATAACAATGTATTCACATTGATTTCTTCCTCCAAGAATGAAACTTCAGGGTGACTCAGGTATTGATAATGCCAGAATGAACCCCTATCTCCCACCCACCCCCAAGAAAAATTAAATGCAATTGCAGTCAGACAGCAGAGACTAATCGGCTATGCACTTGTGAAATTTGCCATTAGATGAGGTAATTCAAAAGAGATTGCTGTGAATTCTTCTCTTCTCACCAGAGGAGAAGTGCAGATGTAGGGAAGGGTAAAGACCGTGGTGGGTTCCCTCCACACCCGTGTCTTTCTTCTGGGCGAGAAGCCCTCTTCCCCCCTTAAAGAAGAAAAAATTGGGGGGGAAAAGAGCAAAAAGAAACATTGTTTTCATTGCTTCACTCTCATAATCAGCATTTATTGGGAGTAGAAATCAAATTTTTCATGACCATACAGAACTAAATGAGAACTGAATGGAATCACTTACATGCGTCATAACTATGCAACGGCAAATTGGTAGAGTTGTTCGCTAATCAAGCTCAAACTTTTTTATTTAAGGTATTGCTTTTGTTCTCCAAAGGTCACATGATAATTTGTGTCATCGAACCAAAGACAAAAAAGGGATGAATTACATGCATGTGCTTGTGTAGATGAAAACTTTTGTGCATCATGGTGAATTGGGAGGGAGGAGGAGGGGGGAAAAAAAGCATTTTCCAATTTACAGACAGGAATTGATTCTTTCGGGATTGGTGGAATTAATTCCTGATGATTTGGAGGAAATGAGAAGTAGATTTGCCCGTGTGTTTTGGCTCGGCGTACATTTGACTGCGGATCCCGCAGATGCACGTATCATTCGTAATCAAGACCCTGAATGGAAGAATGAAGTCGCTTGATTAAGCAATCAAATCCCCCAGACAGCGTTCGATTTTCTTATTACGCAGCAGGGGGGTAAAAACGAGGAAGGAAAAGGGGGTGGGAATAGGAACGGTAGAATCAGTTTTTCGAAAAGATCACTAACCATACATACATCCGCAGGAGCAAGGGGTGGTGGGGGAGGGGGGGGGGGGAAGCTGAGCAGGAGGTAGCGCAGAAATTTGCCCCCAGAACGGTTGATTCTGATTTGATAGTAATTCTCACAGCTCTGATGAATCTGCCGTCTTCCTTGTGAAGCGGGGAGACAGCCCCCATTCAAAGCCATCACCCGCCGCTCTCAAATAGATAGTCGAGAAGATTACCGACATATCTGCCTTTTCCCTCTATTGTTGCTGCCAGCCAGTTAGAGTACAAATCTATTCACTCATGCTGTTTCTTTTTTCCACCAATCTTATACATCCTATGCAAAGAGTCATTCCAGGAGGGAGGCACATTTCTTTTCATGCGCAATCATAAACAGAATCATTCAAAAGCAACCCAATTCGTTCTATTGCAGAATTACTGTATTCTCTGATAAGATTATCTATTTTTGCTTTCTGTAACAGTCTACGATCCACTGAAAACTTCTAATAAGAGTATTCTGGGTCCCCCCCCCAAAAAAAAAAAGAAAAAAGAAAAAAAAAGAAAAACAACAACAACAACAACAACAACAACAATAAAACCAACACATTTCTTTTCCATCAAAGAATAGTAGCTAGCAAAATCGAGTCAGTAAATTGTTTCTTCTGCCATAGTGATTGGATGGGATGACTTTACTCATGTGATTTTTTTTTTTTTTGAGGACACAAACAATTCCTACATAAAATCAGTTTTGAAAGAGGCGTACATTCTTCAATTCTCTGGGTTTTGGATATATGCTACTGTAATCATCCATGTTTAGTGCTGTGTGTGTTGTATATCTCTGTTTCGTGTGCATTGTGTATGTGTGTTTTAATGTTTGTATGTGTCTGTATGTGTGTATGTGTGTATGTATGTGTGTGTGTGTGTGTATGCGTATGTGGGTGTTATAAGTGTGTGTTTGTCTGAATTTTATGATTAAAGTTCTGTTTCTTTGTTCTGCTTCATACTGCTCAGAATTGATTTTTCGAAAGCCATGTAACCGTAGTACTTGCTATCAGCAGTAGATATCAAAACACTAGAATATTTCTACATCCATATATGAGTGGATATGATTGGACTTCTTTGTGTTACAGTGCATAGCAATGAAACCCATGCTTGTTGGTAATCATGACATTTCCTCTTGCTTCCTCCTAAATTTCTGCTCTCCTTACCGGTTACCGGTCCTTCCTTTCTGTGCCAGTCCCCCCCCCCCTCCCCCACCTCTTAGACCTACTCTAAATACCATGTGCCCTAGGGGGCTGGCAAAACCTTGCGACCCACCCCAAGCAATAAGCCCATCTGTCTGTAACGAGTCAGATTGAGGGTCTTACTCGCGACAACAACCCGCAGAGGGTTTATTTTTCCACTGCCTGCCCTGCCATCACCGAAGCTGACACTCCGGTTCTTTTCTTTCTTTCTTTTCTTTTTTTCTCTCCCTTTTCCCCCATTTTCTTTTGTGGAAGCACTCGTGCCCACAGGGGCCGAGCGTGTTGTGTGTTTTCATCCATTAGAAGGCGAGGCATGTTTTTCTCCCCCCCCCCCCCCCTCCACACCTCAGAATTTTGCAGCAGCATCTTTTCTCCCTCCTCCTCCCCCTCTGCCCCTTCCAAATCATCTCTTCACATCCATCGTTGCCACGTTCTTTCTCTCATCTCCCGTCTCCCATCTTCAGAGTCTGTTGTTATGCCTGGCCGGTCTTGCTTTGCTGCTGCTGCTATGCCAAGGGCTTGATTATTTAAACGCAGTTGTTTTAGCCCTCAAGAAATGGGTGTAGACAAACGGCATGCTTAGCCTGTCTAGAGGGCATTGTACTTCACGTCCTCCTACCCCATCCCTATCTCAGATTTATCATACATTACCCCCCTCTATCCCTGTCCTGATGTCCCTCTATGTTGCCAGCGCTTTAGAGCTCCTCCTCCCCACCCCACCCCCCCCCCCCAAAAAAAAATCTGCTGCCCACCATTTGGGTGAACGCAAGTCGCCTCTCTTTGCACTCATCCATCCTCACCCTTGTCAAATTTTGTCACCGGGGGCGATGCATCGTAAACGTGCGCAGACTCGAGAAGCAGTGTTGCCTCACCTCAGCTCTACCACCCCTCCATCCCCCCCCCCCTCCCGCACCTTGCTGCCCTCTCCCCCTCTGCCATCTTGCAAGTATCTATGATGTATGTGCGATGCTGATGTCGATAATGATAAAGGACCCGCAGTGTCGCCGCCGCTACTCTGAGGGTCGTAGTGCTCCTGTGGGGATGGTGCTAGATAGCTCCAATTTTTGTCTCGACTGACAAGCTAAGTAGGAAGTCCTCCGCACCTTTTTGCCATTGCCCACTTCCAACTCTATGGTTGGTGGGGGAAAAAAAGAAACAAGAGACAGAAAATGAGGGAAAGATCAGAAGGAAGTACAGGAGTAAAATGGAGGCAATTTGCACAAGATCACTTACGCAGATGATAACTCAAACTGACACAGTTCTTTTCCCCATGGCACGTCGGCTGGGAACACTGATAGCATAGCATGGTTACGAAGGGAAAGAAGAGAGTGAGCGAGGGATGAAAAAAAATTTGAAAGGAAAAAAGAAAACAACTCCTCGATGTCAGAGTAACCCTCGAAACGGGAACAAAGAGCAACAGATAAGAAGGGGTCACGAAGAGAAAGAGTGAAATTATTCCCCTTCTGTATCTGTTGGGTTCCTGGCAACCCCTGCTAAATGAAACGTATCCGTTTCTTATCTGTTAGCGATCGATGGCTGTCGCATTGTAGGCTTCATTAAAGTGGTAATCGATCCGCGTCCTCGCCGTCTCCTGTTAGCACATCGCACAAACAGCCGCGGGACAGCGTATCATGCCCCCGTGCTCTCGCATGAAATGTACTCCACAAACACCCGTCCCCAGGGCACGGCACACACAGTGGCCATTACCACATTCTGGCCCGTTCTCTCACCCTTTCTCTCTTTATATATCTCTGTCTCTTTTTTTTTCTTTCTTTCTCTCTATCCATCCCTCTGTGCCTTCATTTCTACACGGTAGAGTCTTGTTTCATATGCCAACATGCTGTAGGCCGTGTTTCCTTGCACTGAGCTAATATATACTGAGCATCTCTCAGGTCTCGTACCCCTCGTCAGTGCCATTGTTGCTTTGCATGGACTCCCTTCCCCCTCTCCCCTCTTTTGCTTCCCCTTCCCCTCCTCCTCCTCCCCCCCCCCCCCAACACACACACACACACCATCTTCCCACCACATAACACCCTTCCGGACCTGCAACACAGAATAAGACAACTGCTTTTAAAAAAAGTAGGAATTTGTAGCCTTACTTAAATGTGCTATCTTACGGAATTCTCGCTTTGTTTTATTGCCTAGGCATTGTTGTCTGTTGTCTAGCATCGCATCGTTGCAGCTAAGCAGCCAGCCCGCTTGAGTCCCCATTTGCCAGAACGAATAAAGTCCAATCAAGTTTGTGGAAATTGGAACCCTCAGCAGCTAGCATTGGAAGATTTTCTAGCGGGATCTGGCTATCCAAATTCCACTCTCCAAAAAAAAATCCAATATTCTGATTACGCTGCCTTCATTCTTTAGTCCCGCTTTGCCCTATGGGATAACCCCACCCCCACCCCACCCAGCCATACCAATTGTAGCTACCCCCAATCCCGATCCCATCACTGATGATAAATGAAAACGAATTCATGCTCCTACTGTTTTATTTTGAAGGAAACTCTTTGATGGGTATGCATGAAACAGACAAACAGACAGACAGACACATGCGTGCATGCAAGCACGACAACATCAGACATCAACAACAAAAGTCATGCGCATATGAGCAAAATGTGCAAAGTTGGCAAACCGTTGACTGCATTATGCCTGGGAATGTTACACTCAAAAGGTTAAGGAGAACCACATGTTCTTTTTATCAACTTGAAGGATGTCACTATGGGATTTTGTTGTTGTTGTGTTATCAATGTATCTTTTTAAAAGCTTCTGAAAAATGTAGGAAGTTACAGGATGCCTCCCCCCTCCTTTAATTCTCTTGTTTCAGAAGCTTTAATCGCCCCCCTCGCATCATCGTTCGGTCACACTGGTATACAAAAATGTTGTTGAGGATGTCCCCTGTATGACCCATTTCAAGTTTGGCGTAGTAGTTTTGCGCTATTTTGTTTTAATGAAAACAAAAAGAAATACAAAAAAATGCCCTGAGAGATAATAATGGGGATCCATGTGTGAATTGAGTGGGAGAATGGGAGCTTTAGTGGCAGAGCTTTAGTTGCTTTCAAAATGATGAAGCTATTTAAGAGCAGTTTGTGAATTGTTTGTGTGTCGTACTTCTGCAGTGATTTTCAATAAATCTCCTGCCATTAAATTCCCAGAGAACTTTCTGCATAGAATTTTAGACGCTAACAGAAGAAGGGTGGTGTGGATTGCTGTAACTTGAAGTAGATTTATAGGGAATTCGTTTCCGAGGGTACCAAAGGGGGGAAAAAAAAGCAATTGTGAGATGATGTTTTATGAGGGAGACTTCTGGTTTCTCTCTGTGGCACGAACAGATGAAGATGTGCAGGTATTATAAATTTTACAGCAGGGTGTCTGTAACCACTGAACTTGCAGACAAGAACAATAGAACCGTCAGGGTGTTCAGACGCAAAACATTTATACTAGAACGGTATAGCTATACGATGACTTTATACGTCTGAACGCTGACTAACGAAACAGCGTATAATGAAACGACGTATAACGAAAGACGGTCAGAGCATCGTTTCAAACTAGAACTTGATAACAAATCAGCATTCCATCAGGTCCATTGTGCGTCTGAACGTATGACGACCAGAGAACGGTATAATTGGGCGGGGCTTAATGGGAGCACGCACGAAAGGTGACCCAATAGCTGTCACTCATGACCAAGACAGCATGCGCAGTGGGAAACTGCATATCTATACGACGTTTTCCAGAACAGTAGAAATTAGCATCTGAACGGTCTATTGGCTATACGATGATTCTTCATACGTCGTTTCTTTATTGAGTTTTGGTATAAACTTGCTTGCATCTGAACAGGGGGTACGAAGGAGGAGAATGTTGTGATGGAGTGGTTTATTCCCGACTCATATTTCATTAGGGGTGTATACTCCTCATCTCTATACAGGGCCAGATGGCTCTTTGCACTAGAGACTGAGAAAAAAAAAAGAAGAAAAAAAAAGAAGGGAAGAGTGAGTAGGACAAAGATGTAAGAAAGACTTGGAAGAGGGAAAAAAAATGAGGGTAGTTTGTGAGCCACTTAGGTTGGGTCAAACACACTCCACCGCCTGTTAATAGTGTCCGGTATATCGCGTTCCACGCAAAAATTGGATATTGGCCCGCAATATTGGATTGCCCACCGATCCTCTCAAACTTCGCCCCCTCCGAGAGCTGCAAGTAAAATGCAACTTGAAGGGCTCTTTGCAGGGAATCCGTGTCATGCGAAGAGACGTTGCGCAGTGGCTGCAAGCCAAGCCGGATCTTGCAGATGGGATACCTTGATTGGTGTCCATGGCCGGTAGACCTTCCGTGAAGTACTACCAGTATGGGACCACTGTGGTGGTCCTGTGATTATAATATTTGGTTTGAATGGGGGATTTGGGGGGCTGGAGGGGAGATGATAGTAATACATGATTACATTTTAAACACAGCAATAACAAAGAAACAAAGATTTTTTGCAACCATATGCAAGCTACTGTATACGCCATATATTTCGCTAGTCTAAATTTTCGCAAATCGGGAATTTCTTATGATTTTGTGAGTGGTTGAGTTCGCGATCGTGGAGTCCTGTACTGAACGGAGAAGTGTAAACGCGTACATCACATTCACATCGGGATCAGAGTCGATATTTTCGCTTGTTTTTAATTTCGCGAATAGCGCCTGACTCGCGAAATTTGCAAAAATAAACACCTCGTGAAATATTTGGCGTATACAGTATCTTTTACCCTTAAGCACGCCATCTTCAGGGAATTAATTATGCACTTTGGAATGATCAACACAATCTTTTGTAGCAATGAAATGTATTACCAGATAGCATATTGATTTGTGTTTAAGAGTAATTCTTAAGTAGCATTATGTACTTGAAGGTAATTCTTAAGGACACATTTTCATTTAGGTCAAGCTCATTATTTATTGGCCAAATCAATAAGAGTCTTACATCATTGTCATGTGACCGGCTAAGTGTTTCGAGGTTCCCTTAGTATATCTTCATCACCCTAGCACGTCATTCTCTGCTGTTTGCGTAGTGCTATTTATTTGTTTTGTCTTCCTGCATAGCCTCATTTCCAGTCAGAAGCAGGAACATAATTAATTATTGGGAAAGACAAAATTGACAGTGTATATATATCAACTGTTTGATAGCCTATTTGTCTAAGGTTATGTGATATTGCAGGGTTTATTACCTCCGCCAAGGGAGGAGGTTATGTTTTCATTGGCGTTGGTTTGTCTGTGTGCAAAATAACTCAAAAAGTCATGAACGGATTTGGATGAAACTTGTAGGAAAACGTTGAAAATGACACAATTAGGAACAGATGATGAAATTTTGGTAGTGATTCGATAATTTTTATGGATTTAATGAAGGATTTTTAATATTTTGGCGGGTAGGGTCAATGAACTTGAGAGTTCAAGCTGCGCATTTGTTAAGGTTTGCTTCTGTGCGTTTCTCGCTGCTAGGAAAGGCTTCTATATTGGGAAATTGGATGATTTTCAGTATGCATGTTTTTATGTATGGATGGAAATCACTGATCTCTATGGAAGAACAAGATCAGTGCTTGGAAATGAGCTGCTGCTGGCGGAGGTCTGCGCTCTCAGAGTGCTTCTCTAGTTTGGGTATAAAAAACAAAACAAGACTGTGTCAACGTATGGCAATAGCCAATCATGCAAGGTACAAGGTGGTATCTGAGTAATCGAAAAATGTATTTTCAGGTTAAACTTAGTATATATTGCCTCATGATGAGCTACAGATTACAAGACTCCCCTCCCCCTTCCCCAAACAATTCTCATGCCATTACCCCTTGCGTGACTTTCATTAATTCATCCAATGTATTCCTGTGTTTCACATTCTCTGTCACTCCTACACACACACCAAGAATGGCTCATGAATGGCCGACACATTTGCGCATAATGAACCTCGCGACGCTAAGAGCCCACGTTGGGTATCTCCCCTCTGCGCGGCCTGTGGCTTGGGACATCACGCCCGGGAGTCAGTACACGACATGACTTTCCTGGCGCTAAATTAATCAGACTTGCAACTCTCAAACAGCACAATTAAGTGGCCTGTGCATTATCGGCTGTAGTGAGCAATTATCCTCGCAGTTGTTTACCTGAATCGGCTCACGATCTTGTGCATATCTGTCGTTCAGAGATGCTAAAAAAGGAGGTAGAGGTCGTCACTGCATACATAGTGGGAAATCATGTGACTGAAGAAGATGAATGGAAGTATGGATGGAGATACAAATAGTGTGTGTGTGTGTGTGTGTGTCTGTGTGTGTATGCCTCTGTACGTGTGTGTGTATATGAGCACGTATGCATTGTGAGTCTTAACTTGAGACACACTGAGCACAAGACAAATACACCTTGTTATGTCCCTTGTGTGAAAAGAAACATGTATTTGGAGAGGTAGATATTGCAATTTTCTGATTAAGGGTGGTGTGAGGCTCGGTGTTTGAGTAATGCCGTGAGATGCAAGATGTGTCCAGTCTGAAGAACAAAGGGGGCTTGGTTCACCTCATTTCAGGTTGACAGGAGTCTGTATTGACCAAGCCAATATTTGACCATTTTTGGGATGCAAGGGGGGGGGGGGGGAGGGATGAATGAATAGAAAGAGTCGGTCTTCAAGCCTCAGACATGCTTTTCTGTATTGAAGGTGGCACAGTTCATACCACACCCCTCTCATGTCTTGATATGTAGGTTTTTAGAGAATGCCATTCACATTGATGCCTTGGGGAAAAGGAGATCACACATTTTGGAAAAGCCTTCCATAAATCAATCATGTTTTGCCTTTCTGAAACTGTAACAAAATTTTACATCGCATTTGTAATCTCTGTAGTTTCTTGTAATGTTACATGATGCATTTAATCGCTCGTGGGGGGGGGGGGACCCAATCTGACATGAGATAAGACCCCACACAAGCAAACGATTTTTTCAGACATAGTGAGAAAGGCTGAATTCTCAGTTTGTTTTGCAGAATTCAATTTCAGTTTCAATTTCATTTCATTTTTTGACAAAAGCATATTAGACATCACTTTTTTTTTTTTGAACAGAAAATAGAATGTCTCCAATAATTGTAAAACGTGAATATTAGTAAACATGAATCCGGACTCACAGCAGGGTATTCATCCCTGCCGCAAGATGCTTGATTGTTGAACTGTACTTCATTCTAATAACGTTAACAGCTCTTACTCTGTGCGTACATGAAACTAGATATAGTGTCTAGTTCTTTGTCTTCATACCTGCTTTTAAGTTTGGATGTGTGGGGTTTTTTTTAAATGCTTTGTCGTGTTATAATCCAGAAGCTGGGTTCAACCAGAAAATGCACCAAAAAATTATTTTGAAATGAGTAGATGTTTCATATTCCAATCTTGGCATGATCCCAGTGTGGCATTCCCATGTTCAATCCATTTCTACTATTCATTTGAAGCCTTTCATCTGTTTAGATGGAAAGTTGTCCTCATTTCACTGTTGTGGCTTTTAAATTGACAGGTTTGCAGTTTAATTCATCGTTTACATGGGTTGACTTAAAAAAAAACTGAGAAATAGAGGCATTTCTCAGCATTCAACATTAGAAAGAAAGAGCAAGAAATGTTAGGCAAAGCGAAAGGAAGCTCTGGCCAGATGAAGGGAGAGGAAAGAATGATAGCGAATTGAGCACACAGTATTGAATGTGTCAGGAAGTGTAGATGATAGGCTGGGAGTCTCTTCATATCCATGGCAAATTAGGAATAACATCCTACATCTTATGGATAGGTAACACTAACAGCATTTCACTGCCCTCGCCTCCCAGTGCCTGCGTACAATGTCCAAATGCGTGGCGTGGAGTATGGCCTTGTGTGTTTAGCCGATATGAAGATGGGGGGGGGGGGGATGGAAGCTTATTCTGCAGTCAGCGGCAGTCTGGGTTGAGAGAGGGAGAGGGAGAGAGAGCACCCTCATCCTCGCTGAATAATTCACACTCGGATTGTCGTGTGTCGTGTCGTCCCACAAAGTGACCGGCGGCGTAGCTGGCGGCCCAACTCTCTCCGTCGCTTATATCAGTTGCCTCACCAGCAGGCACAAGGTGCTTTTTCTCCTCCGCTCAGACGCATGCTCGTGTCTTTGGCTGTGCTCCTGTCTGTAAGCAGGGATTTGGGTTTTTTGTGGCAGCATCATCGCTTTGCACTGGAGAAAACAGAAACAGATCTGTCGGCGGGTTTTACTTCTTCCATGCTGGGTGAACCTGAATAGAGATTTTTGTTTTTGTTTTTGCAGGCAGGGTATTCTACGAGTATACAGCACGCCTGACTGCACATTTATTGGATACATGTTCTTGTAGCTCACGCCAGGTCTAATGAAATTTTCTGCTACGATCCTACCACACTGCGTCCATGACTGTGTTGTGCCGAGCAGTGGGCACATTAGTTTTTGTGCGATCGCAGAGCACCCATCGCATATTCGCACGTTAAACCGGTCGGCGAGGCAACAAAATTGCCGGGCATATTTTCCGGGGACGGCGTGTTTTCCAACCAGCGCCGATTTGGATCATTATATGATTGTGTTGTGTCGCCGCCGCTGCCTCCCAGTCTACGGAAGCCGGGATAGTGCAGGCCTGCAAGACCATCAACACTCTTCGGGTCATTTAAGGAGAATAAGCCAAACCCATACAAACACCTAAAGCCATCATCAGTGAACACATTCAACACGTCTATTCCATTCCACCACTCCCTTGTCCTCTCCCCAGCTCCCCCCACCCCCCACCAATCTATTTCTCAGAGTTTTATCGCCCTATAATTTGCCACTGTCTGTCTCCTGTCATTGGACAACGCCTCCTCTGGGCATCAAAGCCCCCTTGCTTTGTGTATGTGCAGCAGAGTAAACATCGACGACCAAAGCCTGAATGCTGGCAGCGAGCTGCCCTTCCCGAGCTTGTGCACACATCAGAATAACGTCTGTGCTCTTTGTGGCAGCAGTCTGCGAGCAGGCGGGAGGGGAACAGAAGGAGGAAAAACCAGCGAGAAAACGAGCGGAATAGGGAAATCTTGGAGTCAGGACTTCACTACCACCACTTGAAGCCTGTCATTATCCCATCAAATGTGCATTGTATCGTCAGCTTTTATGCGCGGTCATTTCCAGGAGTGTGTGTGTTTGTGTGTATAAAAGAACCTCTCGAGTACTTTGGGCAGGTGAACAGCTAAAGGTGAAGAAAAGGGATTTTTTTTTTTACCCCGTCATTGTTATGGAAAGGACATCTTCAGACTACGGACTGCATGGAATAGCTATGATAGAACTTCACTTCGCATTGCTGATGATAGCTTGAGTATCCCAGGTCTGGCTGCCCTCTCGCTGTACAACGAGTGAGACCGTGTCACTCACTGCTCCCTTCTCCCTTCGAGGCAGGCCTGTCGGTCGTCATCGCGGAGCGCGCACAGAGGCGGTGGGTGCCAGCACACGCCACCTCCGTGATTCCACGCAGACGCCGTGCAGTGTGAACAGGAAGCCTTTCCAGTTGGGAGGCAGCTACTGCGTAGATCTGATGCTTTGTCGTATGTGACGCTGGCACCCTGTTAAATTTCAGACAGAGAGAGAGAGAAGAGTCTGTGTGTTCCTTTGCGATGCCACCACACAGCCATCTCCACTGATTGCAGACTACTACCAAAGACTACTTTTGTGGGAATTGTCACTTTATCGCAGCAATCTATCACCCGGTGTAGCATTGCCCTCTTCACTTTGGAATATATATGACTTCATAAATCATCGGGCATCAAATACAGACCTGCCTTTCTGTCCATCAAAGTGATTCATTTGATTACCAGGGGACCGGTTTCTATACCATGTGATTCATTTGTGGTGGAAGAGGTTGTAGTTAATGCCATTGTGATCTGATCCTTGTTGTTCATGGAATTTAAGGAAAGCAATTGTCAATCCTTCTCATTGCTCAACTGGCAAGTCACCTCTGCAAATTGTGATGCTTCATATTTTACATGGTAATCAGTGGTATTTCGGTTGTCAGAATAACAAACAAAATTGGATTGTGAACTCTTGGATGACGCACCGTTGTAGCTAGAGACGTGTACGTCTTTGGTCTCTCTTTCTCTCTATTTTTAAATGTTTCCCTCTTCGTCTGTCTCCCTCTCTGTTTTCGATTAGCAGAGGAGTCTTTTGACGAGTGCAATACGGTAACACCTTCTGTTCCTGTTTGCATTGCCTGCGCCACTACATATCGTTACCAGGACTTTATCAGGATTACACAGGTATAAACTTCAAGGTTATGTACACAGCAGCAATCGCGGTCGTCCGAAGCTCAGGACTGAGCAGGCAAGCTTGTTATCCTAAGTAGAGAGAGAGAGCAGAGTTACCTCTTGCTTTTTTTATCCCCTCTCTTTCATTTCATCTCCTTGAGCTACCCCCCCCCCCCCACTCACAAATAACTGAACAAATATTGAGTGTGTTGATTCTCATTGATACGTCCTATTAGTTCATCACGAAATCCTGCTGCCGTGCACGTAGCTTGGGACTGAAGTCAGGAGACTTTGTTTGAAGTGTCAGAAGAAGCTGTCCCCGTGCCCCAGAAATCACTGTACTTTTTTCCCAAAGGTGTGTGTCGGCCATTCACTGGAATTTTTTTTTTTTTTGGTACCCCCCTCGTGTGTGCAAGAAGATAGTCGATTGCTTCATTCTGATCTGTGATAAGCTACACACATGGGTATTAACTGACTGACTCTCCTCTTGTGGATTTATATTACTCTTCCGCTATTTTGTCAGCGGCTAAAACGGATACTACCACCCGGCCAAATTCGGTAAGTGAAGAGAACTGTGTTGCAGATGTGTTGGTGATGATGGTTTCATGCCTCATGCAATAATTGTGGAGCTCTTTTGACCAGATAAGCTCTTTTTCTTTCTTTCTTTTTTAAACCTTAATACTTACAATGCTTCAGGTTTCCAAACATTGGAGAGACTGGAGGTTACTGGTTTTGAAAAAGCATCAGAGTTTCTTCTCTCCCCTGGAAAAAAAAAAAAGTTCTTTAAAGGATTACAACTGTAGGGAGATCTTTAAAAACACAAACAAATGGAAAGTCACTTTTTGACCAAAATTCTGATGGTCGAATTTATGACTCAGCAAATTTGTCATGCGAGTCGCCACCTAACCATGCCTTTTTTGGTCTACTTTTGCCCCTTTGCTGGCAAGATGATGGAATATATTGGAATCTACCATTAGTTCTACTAGATCTAGCCAGAATCTTTCAAAGGTACACTTTTGTAGCCCATGCTCTCTTTGGGGATTTGTACGTGGAATGTTGGCGAGACAAATGCATACAGTACTGCATAGTTGTTCCAAGTATTTCAGTTATGATTTTTCAGTGCCAACATATGACTTTTAGTCATATATTTCATATTGCACCACATGTTTTCACATGGTACAGTATGAAATATAAGAATGCATTTTATTGATTGTCTGATGTGTGCATCCACGTAAAAACTGGTTTGATGCTTTACCAGTAGATCCTAATCATGTGACGATGAAATGATGATGAATAACTTTCATGAAAGATAGACAATGAATTAATAAATGAGTGAATAAATGAATGAGTGAATGAATGCATTTTAATGAATTTATCTTTTGCAAGTGAAACTGGTTTTGCCCTTAATTTCCAAGGTGACAACAGACTAGTTAGCTAAGTCTCGTTGGTTTTTGAGAGTATCTTTTAATGCTGGTGTTGCGAAACATTCCTGCCTTTGAGCAAAAAGCAATACCCCTGTCCAGTTTTCCCTTCTTAAGAAACGCTCGTCTAATCAGGGAAATGCAGAAACGTGTCTGCAACAAAAATATGCCTCTTACGAGGACAGTCAATGGTAACGGAAGAAAAATGTGTATCATGACTGGGAGTGATGAAGTTCTAGCATGTCTGAGTGTGGTTTATTTATTTCTCTCTTTTTTGTCCTGCTTTAGGGAAGAAAATACCACAAGGGAACAATATTAGCACTCTGTCATGATACATCTGTCTCGCGCTAATCCAGTCAAAGCTGGCGGAGAAAATCCAGGCAAAACTCTTTCCCTGAGAAAGAGTGGGATAGAGGATATTGTGGTCCATTATAGGAATCCAGCGGCGTGAAACCCAGTTGAGGAATATAATCCTCTAGCTGCCGAGAAAGCATTTTTTTGGGAAGGATTTTTCCTTTTTCCCTCCATTTCTCTGTTCTCCCTTTCCCCCCTCATCTCAATGTTGTTGGGCTTTCACCATCTTTTCCTTCCATAATCTTTCTTTCCCCAGATCATCCATGATTAATGTTTGTGGCAGTATACACAGTGGGGTATCATTCATTCGCTAGTCAAGATTTGTGTCTATGGCGAGAGAACATCCGATTGATTAAAATCTCCTGCATTTGGAGTGATGGCACCAATACTACTACAAGTACGAGGGTTGGTTTTTTGTTTTTTTTTTCATTCCTGAATTCAAAGATTTTATAAAAGGTGCACATGCTAATTTGTATTCATTCAGCTTGTAGTGACGTTGGAGATATAAATATTCGTAAGAAGTAGCTCTGCTGATCCTTTTTTTTCTCTTCTTTTTCTTTTTTGCCAGCAGGCGTATCTGTAGGCGATATCATTTCCGTGATGAATAGCTTACAAACATTAATCACAGTCTGATACAACTTTAGTTTTCTTTTTTCTTTTTTAGAGAGAGACTAATATATGGCAGGGCATTATGTGATGTTGTGGCAGGAAAATTGAGGGTGGGGTGGAATGGGCGCTGGTTCAGGGGTTGGATTTAGAAATTCTACTCTACCACAATGTACATCTACCCAGGTAGATGATTTATTATGGACAATTCATAGAAAAGTTTAGAAGTCAGATTATATATCAGGGATGATTCCAACATTCACCCCTTGTTTTTGTTTTTGTCCATCAGATGCACACAGAGCGCAATTATATAACTAAGCAACCGGATGAATAAATGTTCGGCAAAATTTGGGCTAAAGGTCAAATGGAAAATATTCTCTTTGATATTGTGCTGTTACTTCACAGTATTTCATTAAACTTTGAGGATTTTTGTTCTTAGACAGGGGACAGAATCCTGTGTGAAGATGGTTATTGGCTAATGTGGCCATGATTAAAAAAATCCCCTTTGCCAAATTTTGAAGTAATGCACATCATTTTACCAAAGGTAGTAGCGTAATGTAGTATGCGATGCAAATTACGTGATTGGCACGAGTCAAATTAGGTCAAATTTGGTTGAATAAACTGTTGAAAATAACAGAGCATAAGATCAGACAGGCATGCAGAGGTGTATAATGTTGTGATATTGGAAGACGCTACACTTTGTGGTACTGGCTGTCGATGCCCTCTCTCCATGCAATATCCAAGGGAATGAGGAGGGAAAAAAAAAAGAATCGGAAGAAATCATGGCGGCGGCAGTTTATGCCCCCTTCTCTGCGCCATATTTCTCCACGGGGCAGAGCTTATTGACAGGGGAATCGAGACATTAGGAACAAATCATGGCCGCGGCAGTCGTTACTGTGTAAATTATGCATAAATTTTGGTGCCGCAACGTGCCGATGCAATTTAAGCAGTGGCACGACTGCATTTGCCGAGTTTGCTTCCTGCGCGGCCTGGTCAGCACACCTGCAAAGTGCATCCTCTGGTTTCAGGAGAGTGACTTGGGAGATGTAGGACGAGAAGAAGAAGAAGAAGAAGAAGGGCTAGAGAGATAGAGAGATAGAAATGATTTTCTCTGTTGTGAGTGCATGCCTCCTTGCATTATTCAATGCGGCTGAAAAATTGATGTGGAAATGAAGCAAGGGAGACATCAGTATGCAAGCGTGGCGAGAAGCACGAAATAGGCTCTCAGTGGAGATCGTTAAGCAATTTGCAGCACAAGTGGTGGTAGGAGAGGGGGAAGGAACAAGCAAAAGGTTATCTATAGATTTTTTTTCCCCCTTCTTTTTTCTCTGTCACGTCCCCCAGGGGTGGGGATCTATTCTTGTGGACCGGGGTGGCCCCAGGCTGATTAAGCCCTTCCTGACACCACTCACTAGAGGTCTCGGGGAAGCTACTTGCTGATTCTGGGCACGCCTTCGTGCTTGTGATTTTGGAGGGGAATGGAAGGGGGGGGGGGGGGGTAAAGTGCAAGAGGGCCTTCAGAGTGTTCCCTTACCCCCCACCCCTGAGGCCCATCACACAGTTACCTGGATGGGCTAGGGGAGATCGTATGACGGCTTTTTCTCAGCCATACCCACACCTGCCTGGCCCACTGCCATCCATAATCCACGGCCCTGCACGCCGTTTTGATTTCGCTTTGTTTTCTGCTTGTGCTTCAGCCACTTCAACGCCGTGCCTACGAGAGGCGCTTGAGTGGCTGTCCATACAATATTCACTATGTGAGTTCTCGGCTCGCCCTCTTACTGCGCCATCCCCGCACCCTGCTCCATTACTTTTGTTTGCTCATTCCGTCCCGGTTTGAATTGCCGAGTGCTCGCAATCGCACTGCTCCCGGTTGCCGCCAAGTGCTCTGGAGGAGGAAAAAAGGAGGAGGAGGAAGAGAAGGAAATGGAAAGGTGAGAATGAAAAACAAAGAGAAACAAGAGGGGGCGATCGTGGCGCTCCAAGACATTCTCGAGAGGTGCACTGAGTCGGCTCTCAAGACGAGTGTCACCGTGGCGATTATTAGGGAGATGCATATTCATGATCTCTTTGCCGGATTCATAATTGCTCTCAGGGTGGATGGAAGAAATCGACTCAGTAACCACTGTACACCGTGCACTCAACAGCTGCTCAAATATGGTATGGAGGATGCTGCTTTTATTTCCACTCGTCCTGACGCATGTATTTGTTTCGGGACGTAGACGTGTCACAACCCCGCACCTTACCCTACACCTCCACACTTCAACTTCCCCAGTGCATAGAGGTAAGGTGCTCAAGCATCTCGTCAACACCATTGCCAACCTGAGCCAACAGCCCAAGACCGCTATTAAATCTGATCGTTAACCGATATTTAATCTGTACCGAAAGCGCTCGCAGGGGGGCGCTCGGGGGAAGCGGGAAGCTATTCATCGAACCCGCTCCTGGCTGAAATGACTGGCAAAATTATTCCCCCGCTTGCCGTGCAATGCCCAAAATAAACCTAAGAGGGCTTCTTAAATTAGTCACGTCTGCACATAGTAGTGAAAGCAGGTTGTTCAACCATGAAGCAAGAAATGTGTTGGTGTGTATTGTTCTTGCTTCTCTGCTAGGGCTTGATTTCAAAGAAGATGTTGATGAGTTGTGCTTCTTCCTCCTACTCTCCCCCCCCCCCCCCCTCCTTTTCTCTTTTCCATCTCCCCTGGAGAGGCTGCATTTCTGTGGCTTATTTTGTCTCTAGTCCATTGTGGCTGCCTGTATGGCCCATTCAGCCAGACCTAGCCTAGAGATGTTTGCCACATTCCTGGCAGGAAACCTGCTGGAATCATTTTATTATTTCTTCTTTCTTTTTCAAAATAACACACAAAGAATCCCTGATCCATTCAGCACCTTCCAATTTCCATCTCATCCTTTTATGACAAGGATGAAAAGGAGACATTTTAAGGTCAGATGGGGGCAGGGGTGATGGGAATGGGGGTCGGGCATGAAACTTTGAAAGAATAGAGAAAAGACAAGAAAGGAAGAATGCTATCCAATTAAAAATTGGTTGGAGACTGCTGTTGCCGCCCCCTTCGTGTTTGGAATACAAGGCAAGTACACAGAGCAGGACGGTTGTGTTTATGATTGAGTGGGGACAGTTGTAGACACAGTGAGGTATCATGTTTCCCTGCGGTATATCCTGTGGGAAATCAATGTCAATACCTTGATATCAACAGTTTAATTGATCGCTAGACTGGGGAGCCAAGGGACTGTCCCCCCCCCCCCCCCCCAACCAAAAAAGTGGGTCAGGTATGGAAGGGTCGAATTTGTCTCCTTTCAAACTTTGGTCATAGTTTTGTGGTACAGTAGATGTGTTAGTGGCTGCACGTTGTCTCACTGAGGATAGCCTCTGTAAAACATGATGACAGTCAGGTAGAGTGACTTCGTGCACTCAACAAGAAATTCCCACATTCAGAGAAAGATGCCCATTGGCCAGCAAACCATGCATCCAGTAATTACTGGATGACTGGCTGGAAGTAAGGGATGCGCGGTATACATCTATGGCAAGCCAAAAGGAAAGGCATCCACTGCAGTTACCATCAAGTTACATGATTTTTTTTTTTTTTTAATGGATTGCCGGCAAAAAAAAAACCATTACCCTCAGTTTTATCAAGCAGATAATGCACATGCCTTTATTTGTTTGTTTGTTTCGGTAGGAATATTTTGCATGCAGTAACCATGGAATCTAGTCTGAACTCTCTCGGCTTCGCCTTAGATATTCCATAGAGTAGCTACCTTATGCACACAGTTCCTACTGATGGACTCAGAATGGTATGTCATTTGGTATCGAAGAGGGACTGATGAACCCACTGCTTTGGTGTTCCCATACCCCCCTTCGTTTATCCTCTCTACTCTGCAAAATGTAACAGCAGTCATTGACTCTGTATGATTTGTTCCCATTGTAATGGCTGACTTTAAAGACTCACTTTGTAGCCCACCGCCAAAATGAAATGCGAAGATGGTTGGTGATGGATTTTGCAGATATTGTCTTCCTCATCTAACTTCTCTGTGAAAGGTTATTCTTCATGGGTACCTGAGAAATTTATTCGATATTGAAATTTCTGTTTTTTTAGCGCATGATACTTTGGAGGAGGTTGAGGGGGGAATGCCCCCCCCCCCCAAAAAAAAAGAGGCAACATGCATTTGTTCAACAGTTTCTGTAGCTTTGTCAGTAAACATTAACCTCAAGGGTCTAATGACTGTAAGCAAATTGAATCTGATACTGTTCTAACAAATTGAGAACTCCCTCCCCCCCCCCCCCACTCTTCAGAAAAAAAAAATAGAATCTTGCTTCAGTATTTTCTCTCCTGTTTTAGCTTCAAGTGTTGAAAAACTATCATTCACTTCCTCGTGCCAACTTCGGAGCTGCTAACTTGGGTCACTCTTGTTTTGTCTGCCCCCCTCGCCCACTTTGCGTCCTCTTCACACCTCTGTGAAGAGTGAAGAGGGAGAGCTTTGAATGGGAGGGAAAGTTTGTGCCTGGGTTTCATGGTATGTTTGCAAGTCGTTGACTGGCAATTGTCCCGTGGAAGAGACAACAATACCCCGGAGAAAAGAGAGTCTTCCAAATTGGGCAGGCTTCGCAGAAGCTAGTGCCATATTGGTGGGGTGTTGTGAGCAGGCAGAATCTTTTGCGAGCCATGAAAAAACAGAAAGAAAGAAAGAAAGAAAACAGACTGTTCATCTCCGGATTCAGAACACACACTCTGACCAGGGAGGGAAGTCTGCCAAAAGCAGAAGATTCCCTGCCGTTTCAGCGCAAGCTGTCGATTAAATTTCTCAGATCTCCTGTCACGATCTGAGAGGGAAGGAGCCAGGAAAGCGACCAAACTGAATAGAAAAGTAGCATTACATACAGCTTCCCCACCCCCCCTCCCTCTCCACCGTGCTCTCGCCCTCTCTTCTCATTTCTGTGCGAAACCCTCTTGTCGTGTGTGTGTTCACTTCACAGGTTTGCCAATGTTTTGACCCCTTTGGATTGACGAAGACCAAACAGTGTCAATGGGCCGGTGCAGTGCTCCGTATTGACTCTGTCACAAAAGCGTGGCATCTGCGAGTATTATGTCTATTTAGGCAAAAGTTTGACATTGTGGAGTGGGTAAACAAGACTTACTGAGAACCATGTTCCTTAATTTGACACGATTCCCTAGCTCCCCACCATCTCTTCTTCATTTTAGTTGTCTCTCTCTCTCTCTCTCTCTCTCTCTCTTTTCCCTTTTTATTGTATGTGTTAAATTTTGGAGTGTAGATTTTCCTTTAGATTTGCTGGAATGGGACACATTTATACAACGCCTCCCAGAGCGTTGAGCGACAGCGCTCTTGTTTTCTCTGTGTGTCACTTTGATTTCGCTGGATAAAAGTTCAAATATTTGGACCAGCCACTGAGCAAACTCACACCAGACGTGACACAGAGAGCCTGCAAACCTGCACCGGGGCGCTAGAAAATTGGTCCAAAGAAACAAAGAAGAGGGGGCAAGGGTTAAAAAGGGGGGAGGGGAGGGGAGGGGAGGGGGGGAAAAGAAAAATCTCCCCAAAAGCTTCTCCGCGAGGAATCGATGCTTTATTCCCAAGTTGCTTCCTACACGTGCCTAGTGCCTAACACCATGCGTGTGAGTGTGTGAGTAGTAGTTGCTTTTGTGTGCACGCTTAGAGAGCCAGAACTGTAAAGTCTGATTTATAAATCAAGCTCAGTCCATACTGACTACGTATAAAATCACATTCCATTCGTAAATTACTTTGCTCCTTTGTAACAAAACTTCTGTGACTTCTAAGAACTGATCACCTCCCCCCCCCCCAATCGAACTCATCACACAACATATGTTGCTGACAGGTATTGATTGATGTAGTGATGTGTGTTTTTTTATTCCACATGCTCAAGGTCAAAAAATCAGAGGAATATGTGCCTTCTTTCTGGGTTTTTTCCCCCCAGACTAAAATCATTGATCAGGCAATTAGTCAGATCTCTATTTGCAGATGTCTGTGTGTGAAATTAACTTTTGATCAAGGTAGACCTTAATTTTTTGTGTGTTTTTGCCGCAAATGATATCTGATGCAAAGTGGTATTTATGGTCTTATATTGCATTTTTGGAGTCAAGTTGTTTAACTTGGTTATGATTGCAGCTTTTAGTCCTCATATCTGTCCATCTCTTTGGTTATATCCTCTCCTTCGATAGTCTCTCTTTTTTTTCTCTCTCGTTCTTCTATGCCCTGACTCATCTTGACGTAATTTCCCCAGCTCCCTTCTACCAGAACTGCTAATGGCACATACACACACACAGCTGCACAAACAGACAAGTTGTCACTGAATCTACTCGTGATTTTGTTTCTATTTATTCTGGAGAGACTCTTCTTCTTCGGCGCTCTGCTCGCCATATTTGTAGACTGGATGGGTTGAGCTCTTCATTTCCCCACCTTTATGTCCACTCTCTCTGCCTTTCCCCATCTGTATATATGTGTGTGTGTGTGTGTGTGTTTGTGTGTATGTGTCTTCGTGTTCCCCCCCCCCAAGTGTACTTTGAACAGATGACTTGAAGGAAATTGCCCCCATCACTCAGTACCACCCCACACTCTGTGATCTCCAGGTGATTTGACAAGCTAATTGCGTCGGAAAAGGCATCAGGATGGCAGTTGTTGGCGTTACAACCAGCCCCAACTACAACTACGAGGCTTGGTTTGGTCCATCAACGGCAGAATCAACACTCATTTCCCCCCTCCTCCCCTCCCCCTCCATCCACACAGAACAGCTCTAAAGGTATCCCTCCTTGTCCTCCGTTTGATATGCATCTGTTGTTTGCTCTGTACCAGTCTCTAGGATTATGCAGGGACCGCTGCTGTAAGCCAAGATTTGCAGTGTCCTCCCGGCAGTGCTCTACTCTCCAAGATGGACGGGGGAGATTTATCAGATTCATTTGATGGACAGTGAGACACATCTCTCGGAATTATTAATCCCCCATTCCCCCACTACTCTTGATCTCATGCCTCTGTGTTGATAAGCCTACAGCCCGATGTATACAGCCCCATGCATACAGATTCAGCGTATTAGCTTGTAAGAAGGTGACGTGAATGGTATCGTCAAAATGATTACAGCCAGGTAGCATCTTTCACTGTGTCGTAACGTCACAAGCATGAGCCCTCATCTCTTGACACCTCCGTAGTAGAAACTGATAGTGTGACCTAGGGAGAAGTACACATAGGTTTGGTTCTCAAGTAGATGATGAAGGTGTAACATGTTTCTGAATGGTTGTATTCTTTGATAGATTAGCTGTGACATTCGGCATGTCAAGGAAAGAAAAAAAAAAGGAAAGAGAACCCATGTTACGAGGGAAATCAAATTTCCCTTGAGAATATTGGGTGCAGGGTGTGGAGTGAAAGTTTTGATGAAGATAACCAACAAGACATGACTTGGTAGCAGCTCAGATCAGTGACCTCTGCTACTGCCTTACTCTCTTTCCCCCGCTCCAGCATTTCCTTGATTAATTGCCACTAAATGGCCAATTTGGCTCTGTTTTGGGAGCAGGGTGCAGTGACCCCCGCCTCCAACCCTGCCCCGTGTGTCTTTCGCTGCAGATAATGACGCCTGGAGTGGTGCTTTCCTGTTACCTGTTATGTTAGGCGGTTCTCTCCCCCCCCCCCCCCCCCCCCCACCATCACCATCGCCATGTCAAATCTGTCAGCTGCGAATAACTGATCCAGGTACCATTCCTAGTCTCGCTGCAAGAGACCCCGATGTCAGGGGTGACTTCTTGGTCAAGGCAGCGTGTGATCTTCTGAGACTGACTGCTCGGATGGGCTGAATTGGTTTCATGCTTGTGACTGGTGGAACGGTTTCCAGGAAGTCATGTGTCGTTAAAATGACTAAATAGTTTTGTCTGGGGATATGTTTTTGTCTGATTCATTTATGCAGCATGTACGGTATATGGCTCCCTTAGTGGTAGACATATTACTAATTACATACAAAAAGATGGATAGTGGCCCAGTGAAGGGTCTGATGAAGCAGACTATAATGACTTTTAAGTGTATTGCCCTTTAACATGAAAAGGATATTAGTCCCTGGTGTTTGGGTAAGGCTAAATATGAACTCCCCAAAAAGCAACTAACATCCTATACCTGGAGAAAATTTAGAGGTGTAGAGTTAACAACTGGACGATTCTTCCTCATCAGGTGCTGAACATCGATATCATTGTTAAAGGGATCATAAAGTTTTGGTTGAGACCTAATTTCAGGTTTCTAACATTTGTTGGTGAGGTGACGAGAAACCTCTTATGTAATATGAAAGAGCATATAATTCCATGAGGAATTTAACGTTTATTTGATGAAAATTGGTTTTGAAATGGCTGGGATATCCTAAACAGAGCGATTCTAATGAAGGGTGGGACCTACCTTGTATTACGATCGCTTTGTTTTACTTTGTTTTTGGATGTCTCAGTCATTCCAAACACGATTTTCATCAAATAAACTTTGAAATCCTCTTAAAATGGTATGCTCTGTACTATTTCATAAGTGTTTTCTTGGTATCTCACAAAGAGTTAAAAGCCCAATTCTTATCTCTACCAATACTGTACCATCCCTGTAGGATAATTTATCGATGTTAGGCAGAAATATCTGTTGAAAACAAGACCTGCATTTTTATCAACTGATGTCATTGCTGCAAAATGAGTCTGCCTGATCCTCAGTCTTTAATTGCCAAGAGAAAGTAGGCTGCTGTCAAGACTGGGATGTTAGAGCATAGCAATTTGATTCATGTGTACCGAATAACACACACATTCTTATCTCACGATATCTCGAATGTTGTGGACTGATGAGTCATTGTTATCTAAACATACTCAGAATTACACAGGAATGAACCTCCCTTGTTGTGTCAACTTTCTGAAATTCAGAAATTCAGAAAAACAGTTTTTTCTCGTTCCTTCTTAAGAGTTTGTGGGGGGGGGGGGGGGAGAAGAAGACCTTTGAAAATGTGGTGTAAAGGAAACAGGGAGAAGAGAGTGAGTGGAGGAATAAAAACATGCCTTGCTGACATCCATGTTACCAAGCCCTTCTTCTATTTTGATAGGGATCAGACTAAACAAACTGTGCATATTTTGCCAAACAAGGAGCCGCTGTTTTCATAGCACGATGTGTTTTCTACCACTTTCTCGCACAGCCTGCACAAAACGTGTGTGTTTTTCCCCTCCTAACATCTGTCTATTCCACAGCAAAGAAAGGGGCAGTACCATCCTTTGGCATTAATGCTGTATGTAAGCTCCAATAAGAATATCAAGTAACAAAAGAATATTAGAAAAAGAGTGGAAGAGCAGACCCCCCCCCCCCCCCTTCTAACTGGAGGACTGGGAAAGGAAGAGAGATGGAAAAGGTAGAGAGCTTCAATGCATGAGAGTAGAAAGAGATGAAAGATAAGAAACGATTCACCATGGCAACGGAACGGATGACCATGAGACTGTACCAAGGGACCATGTAAGTGTGCAACGTATGTGCTTGTGTGAGAGCGAGGTAGTCATTTTAAGAGGCTTTTAACCCATTGCACAAGATTATCATCAGTCTGTCTTCCCTCTGGGCCTTATTATCAGTTTGAGTGTGAGAAGTGTATTAACACCCTGGGAGCCTATGTTGGTCACAATCTTAAAGGGATGGTATAGTATTGGTTGAGGTGAAAATTCAGCTTTTAACTTTTTGTGAGATGCTTAGAAGCCACTGTATGAAATTTTAAAAAGTACTGTAAAACACGATATGTTTGCGGCATGAATATTTCGCGAATGGAAGCCGTCAGCCTTATTCGCAGCATGAAATTTTCGCGAGTTGCCTCTAACATTCAATGCGTATAGTGTAGACAAGATCTTTAGCGTGCATTTTAATTTTGCGAAAATCAGCTTTCGCGAAATTCTTGAAATTAAAATGCACTCAAACATATACATTTTGAAGAATGCAATCTTAAGAGGAATTCAAAGTTTATTTGATGAAAATCAGTTTTGAAATGGCTGGATATCCAAAAGTAATGTAAAACAAAGCAATCCAATAAAAGGTGGTTCCCACCTTTTATTAGGATATAACCTTGTCTTAGATATCTCAGCCCTTTCAAAACCAATTTTCATCAAATGAACTTTAATTCCTCTTAGAATTATATGCTTTTTTAATATTTCATCAGAGGTTTCTCATCATCGAAAAAAAAATCATCATCTAAAAACGTCAGAACCTCAAGTCCCATCTCAACCAAAACTGTACCATCCTTTTAAAGCTGTGCTCTGCTCCAGGTTGGGCAAAAGACACACGTTTGCTAGAAGACCTTTTCAAAATTTTGTTGCCTGAGCGGGATTTTCATTTCAGTATTAAATAGCACAGGATTGTCAGAATATCAAGTACAAGTTTTATATACTGAGTAGTCTTATCTGTTTGGAATCCAGTGATGTAAAGAAAGAGAAGGAATATTTGAGATTTTCTACCCCCCCCCCCCCCCACTGGAATTGTTTTTGAGATTGCCAAGATGTCAAGTGAAACAGTGACGGGTCTGTGACGACAGGTCGTCAACGTGCTAAAGGTGAATCCAAGTCATTGACCTACAATTAGCAGAGTCACTGAGAATATGTCTCTCACATAATTCTCAAACACATTACCCACCACTGACCCTCTATAATTATATAACCCCTCCTTGACCTGTATACTTTTATTATTAAACTGGTAGATGGGAGTTTATGGAGTTGTTTTATCTCAGAAACTAATGCCTGTTCAAACAATCTTTGACTGCCACAGGTAGTTATCTGTACACTGCTGCCCTTCAGCATAAAACGTCAAACACAAGTCAGAAATCAAGACATATCGTCGTGTGCCGGAAGAACAACACGAACGAACGCACCCAAGTGTATGTCACTTTCACGTAGGGCCTGGCTACCATTTGCATCGTTCTCCCATGCACACTGTTCTTGAATTGCTTGTGTTTGCGTTGTTTCTCCCGAGCACACAACGATATGTCTCTGAATACTCGATTCTGATTGGCTGATACATGATTTGCATTTTGTTTTCTGACTTGGTTTGATTTTCCTGACTTTTATGAGTGCATCTTTTGATGCAACAAGGGCCTGCTTTCCTCTGACCAATGAGTATTGACGTGATTGCGAACTATCAGTTTGACAACGGAATGGCAGCTGATTGGATGGATGTGAAAACATATAAAGTGTGCTTATAGCATTCTAATCTCTCCTTCCTAAAATACTTGAAGGGATTATGTACACCCACAAGTCTACCAATTTCTTGTTTTTTTCCTGTGTTGTTAGGTTGAAATGCCTTTGATTCGTTGTGTTACTGCTGCTTTATATCGGGATAAATGTCCCTGAGCAGAAGGGCATGAAACCTTCCTTTCCATTCATTAAATTTTAGCTTCAGCATGTTTTCTGTATTTGTCTGGCTTGCAATGTGTGTTCCATGTAATCTTGTTGAGAGAAAGGGGAGTGAAAGAGAGAAAGAGATTACAATTACTTCTATAACATCTTAACGTAAGACTTCATTACCATCCATCCCAAACAGCATTAAACTGGATTTCTTGAAATAGATCTAGTGATATGTTAAGTAAATACAAGCTGGAAAGAGTCAAAGATGGACCTTACAGCTTGGGAAGATGAAGTCTCTAGACATGTGGTAATTGGGTTTGGCATGAGGGGTTTACCCGCTAACAGATATATGTTGGTATCTTCGCTTGCACATCAATGCAAAACTGCAAGCTAAATTCTAAATCAGGATATAGGTGAGATTCGAACAAAGGTCGATGCTAATTGATGCAGATGCTGTGTGACTAGTTTTAGTGAGGTATTATTGTATCACCTAGAGGAGAGTGCTCCGGTTAAACTGGGCATGTTCACAGAGTGGAATGCTCATTTTCAATGCAGATGCAGCAGGGACTTTTTCTAGTGTATTGCGCACTAATCGTCACTGAGGGGATTTCAGAAAGATGCAAATTTTTTTCAGGTTTGATTGCTATTACTGTTTGGGGAGGGGAGTTTGTATCATCACCACTGTCATGTCAATGAGAGTAAATCCATAAGATCAGATAAAAGAAAACTGGAGCCAAAAGGGGGCATTTTTGTTCTCAGACTGATTCATGATGCATTTTGTCTGACAAATTTGTCCGACAAATTTGTCCTACAAATTTACTCTTGGCCAACCAGATGCAAAGATTTTAGTAGCTTATAACAGTTTGTCAGAAGAAAATCTAACAAAACACTTCATAAAATGCCTCCCCCCCCCCCCCCCAGCATCTGACTTGTTATTTTCATATAGGGGTTCTTAGCTTGTACATACGAATGTACAGTTTGGCCAGTCAGACTAAAATATGTTGTGTACTGCTAAACTCATCCCTTTGTCTTATCCACTTTCTTCATGCCCCTTTTCTTCATCTTCTCCATCTCACAATCTCTATGGGTCTCCATGGCAACCATCTACCAAGTCATCTTCTGCACCTTCTCTTCAATGTCTTGTATGGATGCTCCTGCTTTGCAGGAAGTCTCTGCTTGTCGTTTGTTCCTTCTTTCTAGTGTGTTCATCCACCACCCCCCCCCCCCTTTTTCTCTCTCCTTTCCCCTTCCCTCTCACTCTCTCTTTCTTTATCTGACTGTCTGTAAATGGATCTTCATTTTTAGCCCCCTTTTACATCTTCCCGCCATTTATTTGCTCTCTTTCCGTCCCGTGTCTTTGTCTGTCCCTGTCTGCACCCACCCCATCTCTCACTGATCTCAACCTGTGTGTAAGAGAATGAGCAGAGACAGGTCTAATGTGACTGCTGTATCCCGACAAATCGTCTCGATCCCTTCGCAGATGAATGCTGTTTGCAAATGTAATTTGGTTTTGTTGGAAGTCCAAATACAATTTGTTATGCTGGCTAATGTTGTCTCCGACACGATCTTTCAGCCACACACACACACACACGGTTGGTTCGTCGGTTCGTGCCTGATCTGCTGCCGGGCGGCTGGAAGTTGGCAAGTTGGGAGGGAGGAAAAGGAAGGGGGAAGATTGGGGGAAGAGGGGAGGGCGGGGGAAGGGCTAAATTGGGGAATTGCGCGGAGAGGAAGGCTGGAATGGAAGCAAAATGCGGTCAATGCATGGGTGGCTAATCACGTCAGCATTAGATGCAGCTTCCAGTGCTAGTCAAAAACTTCCTCCGTTGGTTCAAATATGACAGCCAGTACCAAGAAAGAGAGAGAGAGATAGAGAGAAAGGGGAAAAAAGTTTAGAGAGGGGGGAAATGGGGAAACGATTTACTTCCAGAAAAAGATATAAAGATGGGGGATATTGAATAAGAGCTTATGACAGCATTGGAAATTAATGAAACAGCTCCACATGGATTTGCCTGATTCATACACATCAGATTTGATATAGTCAGCGGATATGGAGAGGCCCATGTCCAAAATACAGAGAAAATTAGGGATTACTTCTCCGTAGTATTCTGTCGTAATGAATAACGAATGCCTGATATGTGGAGCTAGATATTTTGAAAGTCTTGGTTTAGATGGGGACTTAAGTGCCTCACATGTTCAAAATAAGCTTGGATATATTGTTAATCAGGGTAAAGTTGTACTCAGCAATTGCCTGATTATCTCATATCGCTACGAGAATTTGTCCTGCATTTCAATTGCATTTATGCTGATAAAGTCTCTCTCTCTCTCTCCCCCTCTCTTTCAACCTCTGTCTCTGTCGACCTATGTATCTACCCATCTCTTTCTTTCTCTATAAATATCCACCCATCCATCCATGCATTTATTTATTTATTTGTTTATTTTTCTATCTATCTATCTATCTATCTATCTATCTATCTATCTATCTATCTATCTATCTTCCTACCTTTATCTGTCTATCCATTGAATGTATTTTATATTTACTTCAGGGTTAACATTAATGGCCAGAATACGTTTTGTGAAATGGCTTCTTGAAAGAGAATGTATAGATTATTTCAGCCCCTAGGGATAGTAGACGTAATCACAATGATTTTATGCATGCATTAAAAGTTCCATTATTGGAGGAAAATGAGACAAATATATGTAGGAAAAAAAACAACAGCAACAAAGTTCATTGATAGGGATATGCACTTGTATGTTTTGATTGGGAGGCTCTTGATTGTCATGGTATCAACCAGGAGTACAATGCCATGCCAGAACCAGTTTGGATAGGGCTACCCTCTTCCCTCCCCTCCCTTTCCCCCTCCCCTCCCTTTCCCCCTCCCCTCCCTTTCTCCCTCCCCTCCCTTACCCCCCTTCCCCTCCTCTTCCTCTTCTCAAGATATTCTGCGTTATTTGGAAACAATGAGAGAAAAAAATTTAAGAAATGAGAAATATACCCCGCACAGAGTTCAGATAACGACCGGTAGGCCCAATCGATGATAATTGATTATGGACGTGTTAATAATCAATACAGCAGTCTGCAGTGTTATCGCTATGATAACACATACCACAATGTCGGTCTCTCTCTCTTTACAGAGGGACTGTTGAAGAGATAAATGGAAAGAAAGAAAGAAAGATTGATAGATAGATGGATAGATAGATAGACAGATGAGAGAGAAGGGGGCGATGGGGATAAGTATTGGACATAACTTAAGTATAATCTAATGACAAACTGCCTGAGAGATAAAATAATGATAGAGAATATAGCATCCCACAAGAGATGTGGTTTGTAGAGCACACTCTAAGGACTATGGTTTTACCATGCACCGGCCTGCAGAGCAGTACAGGCATAATATGAGCATGGGTGAAGCTGTGTAGCTATGTCTTATGTTTCCTATAAAGTGCCTATTTCTATTGCATGCTCAAAAAGACAAAAGTGCGTATGTAATGTGCACATACACTGTACATACTGGCACACACACACACACAGAATCTCTTGGTATGATATAGATGTAAGCTATGAAAGGTTAGCATTGAAAGTAAATGCGATATGCTGCAAAAAGGAAATATGTGCAAGTGACCGGATTTACCGTACTCAATATTTCCCACAGACAGCAGTGGAAGAATAAACCATTGGCTCAATGGTGTATTAGCATGGTGATATGTATACTTACATATCTTCATATTACACTGTAATAGACAGCATAATTCTAAACAATACTTCCGTACGCTGGAGTATTAGTTGCTTCGTTTCTTTTCTTTTCATATGAATGCCCACATAGCTCAGATGGCGAAGTTGGACAACTCTTGAAAATGAGCCACCGCTATGCAAGACAGAGTCTCCAATCCAGTCACTTTTACAAAATTATGTGAGCTGTGCATGCTTCCTGGGGCTGTTGGCTGTAATATTTCACCAGTACTCATGCCCCTCCCCCACTCCCCAACCAAAAAAAAAAAAAAAAAAAACCCAAAAACAAACAAAAACAAAAAGCAAAACAAAACAAACCTAAAAACCCCTGTGCAGTTGATTGATTGACTGCACAAACACTTGAGGAACCAGGGGGACCAGCATTTTGGTCCTGAGTGGATCATCCAAGATGGCCGTTGGAGAGTGTGGTAGGCGACTGGAGTAGGTGTCAACTGCCCCAGAGTGTGTAACTCGATGCTGCCACTGAAGACAAGTTGCCGACTGAGCAGCGAAGAAAACCCACGTAAAAATGGCTCATGGATCAATGAAAACTGCCATTCCTGTTTCCTGTCTACACACGCACACACATACACACATGACACAACATGCACACACACATACACTCACATACAGTACACATACATACATGTCCATACGAGGCATTTGTATTTGTATGTGTGTGTACACGTGTATGTGTCAGTTCCATTGTAACAAATGTGTTAATTCAATTAGCACATGGTCTTATGAAATCTAAATATCATTCTGAGGAAACAAGGGAACCTGTTATTAATGTACATATATATTTGTATTAGTCATATCAGCATAGGAATTGTGATTACAAAGGCCTCTATAGCTAATCATAACCTCTTCTGTGATTGTCCTGCTTATGGGAGTTATGTAATATCAAAAAGTGTTGAGATTATGTAATGCAGAAAATGCCATGTTTTTGCTACTATTGCCCTAGACCTCCTCCCAGTTGGGAGAAGGGGGGGGGGGGGAGGTACACAGGTTGTTGAGGCCCATTCACAGGAACACACACACAAGCACAATGATATTTTTTAATTGCTTTCTGCACAATCTAGACATGATATAACACTTTTCTATAAATATCCCCCCCCCCCACTTTTCCAAAAAGCCCTGGAAAGTGTTGCAACATGTTAACATCTAACCAAGAGAGCGAAAACAGACTTCCCCCAGCCACACTCTGGTCCCTGGATACTCAGCAGTTACCTTGGAACAAATCACTACAGTCGTGGCTGATGCTCTTGACCATGTAGAAGGTCATGGGACCCTCCAGAATCTGTTGTTTGTTTGCTATTTTTATCTAATCCTTGTTATCATATCAGCCAGCATATTTGGGTTAAGCGCAATGAATTATCAATTCGTTCAAACACACTTTTTTTTTGGGGGGGGGGAGGCTCCTTTCTACCTCCCCATTCAACAGTTGTTTATCCGATTACATTCACATGATGTTAAGACCATCATGTTGAATACTTTAGAAGGTTTTTTTTTTTGAGGGGGGTGAGGATTATTTAATTTTGTTGGTTAGGTATGTATTTGCTTGCTGTCAGAATATGATCAGACCATAGATATGAGCAAATATCCACACTGTAAAACTGTTTCCTCTTCAGGTTTGCAGGTTTTGTTATTAATGTTGTTATTGTCATTGTCATCATCACCATCATCTTCACCACCATTATCATCATCATCATCATCTTCACTATCATCTTCACTATCATCTTCATTAACATTTTTATTGTCACCTTCATTGTAATCTTCATTAACATTGTCATTGTCATCTTCTTTATCATATTTTCATTATCATCATCATCACCATCATTGCCATCATCTACAGTGATAGCTTGAGGCAGTTATTGGTGAAGGAAGGAAGTCAGGAACCTTTTTTTGCTCGGAGTCTCCTCTTCTTCTTGACGTCAACTTGACTTTGTGCCATCGTCGGGCGGAGTTAGTTTGTTATGACTGCTTTCAGAGAAAGGTGGATGGATACTTTGGTATGCATACATACATGCATTTTTCAAAGAAAGGCAGAGGTAGATGTTGAAGTGCTGCTTTCATATCATGTTCTATAGAAAGCATTGCAGTTGGCAGACTCGAGTGCCATTCACTCTCCACTGTGTAACATGCCACGTCGATGCGGGTACTTGGGGATTATTCGGTAGTCCACGGGCGGAAGAAAAGGAAAAATGACAACTTTGGATCCCAATCATGCACTTGAGACAAAAAGATTGATCTACCTTTTTTTCTGCCTCCAAGTGCCATTTGTCCCGGGTTCGGATTACTCGAGTGGTGGGAGAAACTGGGCGGGTGGTTCTTCTGGTCAAGATGCTGCTCCGGCTGGTGTGCTCCGTGACATTTTATTTCTGCTTCTTGGTTGCGCCAGAGAAGCAAGCACTTGAGTTCTCAGTAGGCTGGGTTTCCCTCGTGGAGTGGGACAGACTGGATGGTGGATCTCCTCTCCGCTCTCAAGAGTCAACAGAAGTACGGGGAGGGCGTGGAGGACAGATTAATGACGACGACGACGAGGAGGGGAAAAAGTTGATGGTAGATCTTGTAGCAAGCTTTGTTTCCTAGCAACCAGCGGGTGTACCCATCCCTTTATATAATGCCTAGAACCCCCCTCCCAACACCTTCATGCATTATCATATGAACCCTCTTTTAACTCATACACACAGCCAGAATTTAAATGTGTGTCGTGTGAATGTTGCATGAAGCATCATGATCAAATCCACTTCATTAGAAATATACATAAATTAGAAATACGTTTGCAATGGATATGTCTCATTCCCCCTGATTCGATATGACAAAATATGTTGCTGAAATGTGAAACCTAAAACAGGTTAGGGAAAAAAAAGTATGTATTCTGGCATTTTATATGTCTGCACTGTAATGCAAAAGCCTTGGATGCATTCATTCTTGCTGTTCTTTCAACCTTTAACCTTTAATCGTACCCAGAAATATGCTTGTAAGTCTCTGACGCCACACATTTCCAAAAAAAAAAAAAAAAAAGACATCACTGAAACCTTCAATTCAAAGAGATATTTCAGTAGAAATGATATGGATTCAAGAAACCCAACACAATGCTTGGGGAAGTGTGGATTCCTCTGAGAGGAGGTTTCTTTATGATGAAGACTGCCGCGATGTTACCAAGTCCCTTGCTGTGCAGAGAGGGAGGTTTATATCGTGTTTGAGCAGACATTGAACCGTATTCTCTCCGGCCTAACCAGACGAGCGCTCGCCACTCTCTCGCGTGGCCTCGTCGACATCCCGGGGGAGAAGCAATGAGCCGCAAAGTGTGGAAGATGCGCCTTGTTTCAACACAAGAGCGCTTCAAGTGGGGCAAGAGTCCTGGTACGCTGTCGGAAGAGGGGCAAAACTCCAGTCATTCCGAGGTTGTTTTCCACGGTGTGAGTTCCTAACCAGTATCATCTTTATTATAATATGACAACATCTGTCTTGTTTTTCCTCCTTATTTCACTCTCTCTCTCTATCTTAATCCCCATTTCTCTGTCTGTGTCATGCATGTGTTCCTTTTGATTATATCCTTTTTATCTTCCAGTTGTTATTGATGTTTTGTTTTTTTAAATCATGGCATAAAGTCGGAGACATTAACAGTGCCATTGACCTCTGTTAGGGTTGGAAGAGCTTCATTTTCCAAGCAATGCACATTCTCATAACATTGTGATATTCTCTCAGACTGCAGTCACAAGATTGAAGGTTTATTAAGTTATGGTCCTCCTAGGCTAGTTTGTTTTTTGCTGTTTTTTTTTTCTCAGCCATCTTGTCTCTAGTAATATCGTGATGAGCCACTCTTTTGTCTTCTTCTCTTTTTAGGTGATCCGAGTATCCTCTCGGATCACCTATTGTATCTGTACGGATTCTTTCTTCTTCTTCTTCTTCTTCTTCTTTATTTCTTTCTCCTCAAATCTTGTGCAGCGGTTAACTCAAAAAGTCCCCCACCTATCACTTTCAAACTTATACCATGTATGTATCATGTCCTAAGGACGACAGATCTAGTGTATCAATGTGATCAGTTGACCGTGACGTCATTATGACGTCATTATCTGAAATCACGTTTACATCAATATCTCATTAATGGAACGGAATTTTTGAATGAAATTAAGATATCATATAGTTCAAGTCAAGGTCTATTGATATATTTCATAAAATTTGGTCATGTTCATAGTAAACGAGCGCGTACGCGCGCGTTGAAATTTAAACATGCTCTAATCAACCTCAAAATTGTTTTGCACACGTTTCAGGTCATTTACAGCATTTCAAAAAAAATCGACGGACGCGTACGCGCGCGCGCATATACGCACGCACAGCTCATATGCAATAGAAATTTCCCGTTTTATCGCACGGATCGAATATCTGAAATGTCAAGGAATATTTCTACCAAGTTTCAAGTCGATCCGACTCAATATGACGTCATACGGGCCAATCAAAGTTTAAATTCCGCGCGCGCGTCAATGGCGATATACAGTGCAACTATGCCAAAAAACCGCCAATTTTAAATCCGATTTTACTCGTCAGGATGGACGGTGACCCCCCATTTTCTTTACATATTTTGAAAGCTGATGAGTTGTACATGTCATTTCATGGGGTGGTAATGCTGACAAAATGATCAAAAGATATTAAATTTCTGAATAAAGTAAAAAAAGTGAATTTTCAAAATGACGTCATCAAATTTCAAGTTTATTCGAGCATATCTCACTAGTCCTTTGTCAATTTTCACCCAGATTTCAGTATATTATAGCTTATTTAATGTTCTTACAAACACAAAATTACAAAGTTTTGATTGGATAACGGTATCACCTCGTAAAAATGGATTGAAAGTAATCTTGTCAAATTTGACCAGTTTACGTGTTATCTCTACGGGAGTGCAGTTTTTCTGGAAATGAAAATTGACATGACTATCTTTATCGAGCACTAGCTCACTTACCCTTCGGTAAATTTCTCCCAGATTTTAATATGTTGTAGCTTAGACTTTACGCTACCGTAAGTGTGCCCTTCATTTTTTCATACGCTGTCGGGATCACGTCAAAGATTTTGGTTGAAATTCAAGCTTATCTTCGATGTATTGAGATATTTCTTTCTTTCTGCAACTTTCTTTGCAATAACTCAAGAAAAACGGCCTCTATCACTTCCATATTTTGCACATGTTAAGTTCATGTCACGTAAATTATTTCATAAAATAACAACTACTTGATCAGACACCATCTTGGGTATGTAAATTAGGGTCAAAGGTCATAAGTGTTTCATCCTGTATCTTAGTGAATACCTGTACTATCTTTCCCATATTTTGCACACGCAAAGACCATGTTACAAGGATCATTTCACAAAATAACTACTTTTTACTCAGATGCCATCTTGTCTGTGCAAATTGAGGTCAAAGGTCACATGTACTTCTTTTGTATCTTCGGTATGACGTGTTATCTCTATGGGAGGGAATTTTTTTAAATGTGAAAATTGACATGATTGTCTTTATCGAGCACTAGCTCACTTACCCTTCGGTGAATTTCTCCCAGATTTTAATATGTTGTAGCTGAGACTTTACTCTACCATAACTGTGCCCTTCGTTTTTTCATACGTTGTCGGCATCACGATAAAAAAAACTTGGTCGAAATTAAAGCTTATCTTCTATGTATTGAGATATTTCTTTCTTTCTGCAACTTCCTTTGCAATAACTCAAGAAAAACACGCCCTATCACCCCACATGTTTAGTTCATGTCACGTACATTATTTAATGAGATAACAACTACTAGATCGGACATCTTGGATATGTAAATTAGGGTCAAAGGTCATAAATGTTTCATCTTGTATCTTGGTGAATACCTGTCCTTATATCTTTCCCATATTTTTCACACGTATAGACGATGTCGCGAGAATCATTTCACAAAATAACCACTATTTCATCAGATGCAATCTTGGGAGTGCAAAGGTGGGTCAAAAGTCATATGTACTTGTTGCTGTTTCTTTGTTATAGTGTATGCAGAATTTGGTACCAAACATGGCAGATATGACTCCCTTTGCTAAATGAGAATGCAAACACCACACGGCCAATGTCTCTAAACACAGATGGAACTTGTATGGTCATGCCTATTGCAATCAGGACTCGAATCATTGATTAAACAAAAATCGGATCACCTTAATTTGTCAGTGATGACAAATTACAATCTCTAGTTTTTCTTTTTTCTTTTTTTTTTTTTGGGGGGGGGGGGGGCCATCGCAAAATGTGGAGACGATATTTAATGACCTTTTTGAGATAGCATTGAGTCTCTACTGGCCAGCAATGAATTGAGGGCTTTTTACACTTGTGTTTCTTAACCCCGGACTTTCTCTGACCCAGGACTATCGTTAGTCCCGTACCAATTTTTTCAGCTTTTTACACTCGCTAATTAGTCCCGTACTATCTCTTGTCCGGGGCTAAGGAGAAAACTGACGTTTTTACACTCGTATTTCTTAGCCCCGGACTTTCCAAACCACATGAATATTCATAATTACGTTCTGTACTGTACACGTACACGCACGCACCGGCAGCACTTGATTACCTCGTTTCTGATTGGTCAGTGAGGGTCGGACTTCGTGTCCGTCGCTTAGCCCAGGATTATTTTTTCGTTCTGTTTACACTCACTTGCTTGGCACCGCAATTGCGGTGCTAGCACCGCAATTGCGGTGCTAACCCCTGCTAATTTGCAGGGCCAGATAGTACCGTACTATCGGTGGGGCTAGCCCACTTTGGCAAAAACGAGTGTAAACAGAAAGTGGGCTAAGGATAGTCCCGTACCAAAGGTGGGGCTAAGGCCCCCCCTTAGCCCCACCGTTGGTCCGGGGCTAAGCAAAAATTTACAAGTGTAAAAAGCCCTTTGGATTGGTGTGGAATTGAGTGTGTTCACAAACGGAGCTGCAGTGTTACAGGACATTGCTTGAGATGGATACACAAGACATTGCTTGAGATGGATACACCTCAGGCGTGTGTGTGGTGTATCACAGAGCTTATACCACATCTCACCTGCCATGACATTGCAACCATTCTCAGGGTGCATCTTTTTGAATGTGATGTTTTCAGTCTAGCAAGATTTTGGTATGCATGGTTAATAGATGTTAGTACCTGTGTCTAATTTTAAGGAAATTGTAAAGAAAAACAGACAATGAAAACCCCAAACCTTGCCATCATCCACACTTGGTGTCTGAGAGAGTTTCAGAACAGGTTTAGTGGATGTTGTTGAGGGAAAAAGTTAACTGCTGTAAGTGTCATTCTCTCAATTCAGAGGGTCGCAGTTCCATTGGAGTATTCAGTTGTGTTGTTTCTTTTGAAGAAAATTATTTGCATATTTAGAGTGACAGTTTGGTGACCAGGGGTGCTTCGGTCTGTTCCAAATCCTGTGTTGGATTTTGAGAGCATCCAAAATTAACTGTTGCAGTGGTTAGCTATGAATGCGTTTATCTACTTTTCCACATTTAAAGGGGAAGGCTAGTAACTGATCAGTGGGAATCAGTGGAAATGCTAGCTGGGAGATGATTGTTCCAATCCTTATGGGATTCATTCAAAAGTACATTATATATCTATTGTTGTGTGAAAATTATTTGCTTCAGAATGGTCTCATATTCAAGTAATGTGCAGTTTAATGTTTACAGGTAAGCATGCCTGGTCAGTGATAGGGCATTAAACTGCACATTACTTGAATATGAGACCATTCTGAAGCAAATAATTTTCACACAACAATAGATATATAATGTACTCTTGAATGAATCCCATAAGGATTGGAACAATCATCTCCCAGCATTTCCACTGATTCCCACTGATCAGTTACTAGTCTTCCCCTTTAAAATGAATTTCAATACCCATTATCAAAAGGTATTTGCAAATGCCTTTCAGATAGCGTTTCTCAAGTTGTTGCATTTATCAATGTTGTGATTTGATTGGGAGGCCTTGTCATTGCGCAGCTCCATTGCGCAGTTTGACCTGAGGAGCGGAAATGTGTAGTTGGCAGTGGTTGGAAGTGCATTTGTTATTGCACTTTTTTCCTCCTGCATTTCAGAAATGAGTTTCTAATCCCACAATCAAAACAGCTTTGCATCTATCAATTACCCAAAACTCCCTAAAAATTGCAACTGATTAACAAAGTGCCCCACATTGACGTAAATTAGCACTGAATTGATCAGTGTTTAGTAGTAGCCATGACGAAAGAAATCATGGGCATGCATACTCGGCCAGGATATAAACCCCAGGTCATTATTTAAGTTGATGTGTAGGGCAGTTTGTTAATTGGTTGCAATAAAAACAACGCAATGGAAGAATTTCATGAATTTGAATCCCTACAAGTTGCTTGGAAACCTTAATTATGCACCAGAAGTGAGTTGATAAATGCACCCTTTGACATCATCATGATGCTACATATTACAAACATCACATGCGCGGCTAGTACTACAAATGTTAGTAATATGTCAGAGAGAGGGGGAAAATTGTCTTTCAGAGCACCAGACAGACAAGGTAGGGATCTCCAAGAGGAAACGAAGAAGGAATCACTCATGTGATCCCGAGAAAATAAACAATGCCATATGTCAGCAACGCACAATTTCTGTATTGCATTGCATGGAAAGTAAAACCAGTCTGCCTAGCACAGCATTTGTCAACGAGGGAGGCAGAGTTTTCGGAGGGGTGGAGGTCACCCTGGTTTAACAGCTGAACTTTGATTCCGTTGTGGTGTTTAGAAGAGAGCTGGGTTGAAAGATGAGCGGGGAATGTGATGATGTTCCATCGTCAAGGGTGTTAGCGTGGTAACAGCAAACGAGAGACAGGGAGATGGAGAGAGAGAAGTGTGAGAGAGAAAGAGAAATATGGGATGTAAAGCAAGAGGGAGAATGTGATCCGATAGTTTGTGGTATTAGGATTTCTATCCTCCTGGTATGTTGGGTGTCGGCCACGGAATCCCCCCAGGCACGGAGGAAGATGGAGGGTGTAAGGGAAGATGGCCTCTGGGTTGTAAGGGTTTGATGGATAGCCCAGCTCTAGGGACAGGACCTCTCATGTCACCCAGTGTTATTGGCTTGCAAAGTTCAGATGACACTGAACCGCATCGCTCCTCTGGTACTCGGTCACAACATCATCTAGTCCTTCCCTCTCTCCATCTCTCTCCCTCTCTGTCTCCTCTTCTCTCTCAATCTTTCTATATCTCATACTCCTTTTCTGTACCTCCCTCTGCTGTGCCGTGTTTTGGTTTCCAGTCTTGCAGGCATTCGAGTTTGCCAGTCTGGCATACCGGGGGATTTGGAGCGAAATCTGCAAATAGGAAACAAATGGGCGGATAAGACCAAGCGTGAAGCTATTTCAACACCTCCTATTGATTTCTCTTCGTTTTGTTTTGTTTTGTTTTGTTTTGATTTTTTTTTTTATTGTGACATAGTCATGTTCACGAAAATCTACACCCACCCACCCTCTTTCCACTCTCTTCATGGCGAAGTTTTAGAGTGAATTACTGGAATGCGCACACGTCTTTAATTGCTAATGCTTCATTTTTACATTGACATTGACAAACCACATCCATTGCTGCTTGACATTTATACATACAGAAGTATACCGAGAGCTTGTGCTATTCACTGTTTTGATTCTCAACATACTGTATTTTCGAGGGGAAACAAGTACCGAAAGAATCATACAAAAAGACTAAGTATGCACTCGCCTGCAGTCGCCCGGCAGAGATCTGTCAAAACCTTAAGTCAGCTTCACCGAAGCCTCAAGAAATGTCTGTTGGAATAGCTTACCTTCACCCGACGACCCAGTTTCCATCTGACAAGCCAAAAAGAGCCACATCCACATCTCCTTCAGGGCAGACAAGACCTGACAGACTCTCAGTCAATATGGATCCCTGAGACCCTTCACCCTAGGGGTCAAAGGGTATGCAGGGTCAATGCCTGTGACCTCAGCCACCACCCAAGCACCACATTATTATTATGTCAAAGGGGCTGTTGTGGAAAGAAGAACAAGACCCCGGGGACATGGTCTCCTGTACTTCGATTAACCCTTCCATCACCCCTTACCATAAACATATCGTCTTGACAAGAGTCTGTTTACAAAGGCATCTCCCAGTACTATACAGCATGTGTATGAGTAGATGTGATGTTTGTATGCCATGCCTGTTGTGAGCTTTTAGTATGTAGGCATGCTTTGCTTTGTGCATGCATACATGTGCACAAAATGCAGGAACTGTCAATGTCGTGGAAAATATCCCACGTTTGGATTGAGCATTATGTGCTGTTCTTTTTTGTGTGTGTGTGAAAGGAACATGATGTCAGCTCTTGCAACCTATTTCCAGGTGATACCATTTATTGTCAGGCTGTTTGTCTTTGCCTCAAAGACTTTTGAGGTGTATCACATATCCATGCCATTAAAAGACCTTACATGATATTATTCTATATCATTTGTATCTTTAAGAAATACATTTTTTTTTTTCATGAGAGTAGTCGTGAATCTTTTTTCTGTTTGGATGTCTTGTGATATAATGCATCTTGTATTTACCACATGGCTTACATATACACTCATGAAAAAGGGAAAAAATGGTCAAATAATCTTGTGAAGGAACCAGATTGAGTGACATATCAAGTCACATTTCCATTTTGTGTTCTAATTCAGCTGTTTTGCAACAAGGCCTAGCAATCTGTGACTGCGATCTGATGTCATGTTTAGATATGCTGATCACTCCCTGTCAAAACGAATATCAGTGTCGTAGCATCAAGCATACTTTTCATTAGATATTGGCCAAATGACTGTTGTTTGTCTCCTAATGATTATTCAGCTTTGAAGCCAAATGTGCAGACAATGCAAGCATTCCAGTGTATTTATTCAATGTTGTCTACAAAATGCCAAAATTAAGTCTGTCATCTGCATGTTGGCGTTGCACCACATTCTTTCATAGCCGGTGTCATCCATCTTTCGTCCTACTCCTGACGCCCGAGCAAAAATGGAAAACAAAAAATGAAAAAAGAAAATGCATCTAGAGCACCCAAATCTACAATGTATGGCTTGAATCACTGCGTTGAATCCTTGATGCATGAACGTCACAATTCCATTGTTTTGCAACTGTTGATTCCGATTGTTCGCGTGTGAGTTGCCATAGCAATGGGCTGACAGTAAATCGTATTCAGATATTTTGCATGTTCGACAGAGCTTATGTTATGCACTATTGGCAAGCTGTTTTGCAGACAGAAAGAAAGAATGCGAATGCAACAGAAGGTGAAATCCTAATCCGTGGAAACCACACTGTTTTTTTCAAGGTTTTCTACTCCCCCTCCCCCTTGTTTTGAAGTCAGGAAATATGTGCGAATGGCCATCTTTTAGAAGTTGAATTTAAAAAAAAAAAATCTTTTGGAAGTCGCTTGTCTGTTTGATGAGTTTGGATCTTTCCTCTCCATGATGGTAAAAAAAAAAACCACACACACATAATAAAGTTTGATTAATTTGAGACACAAATTTCAGCCCATGATGCTTACCCCCTGAAGCCAATTCTAAAGGGGAAAAAATGTATGCATGTGAAGAAGATGCTAGAACGTAGAGTGAGAAGACCAGGTTAATAATCAATAAGGCAATCTGTGAAAATTGTGGCTAATTTAGAACACTTTGGAATTGGGTATCGTGTTGTGCTCTCGAGGCGTTGGTGTCACGGACCTCGCTTTGCCGCGGGGGAACCGTTCCTAATTTATCGTCACCATCCATCTTCCTCGCATACAAAAAACCAGTAGTCAGTCAATGCCACGGCTCTAGGGAGGCGGTATCACGCACATCACCTCTCCTCTCTGCTTTCATTGGAGCATATTTGTATTTTTCTCCGCCACACAGCTCATAAAGAACTGTTCTGAATCTGTGTGTGTGCGTGTGTGTGTTTTGGTACATATACGTCTGTATGTAAGTACATTGTGCATGTTTACGTATGATATGTATATTCATACAGACATACAATATTGTCAAATGTCAATGCCTGTCTGAAATGTCAAAGGGTTTGTTATGAGGAAGAAAGTTAGTCTGCGGGTACGGTGGATTGTATTTCACTCTATAGAGGAGAATCTTTTCCCCCATTCTTCCATCGTTGACGTGTGGTGGGGGCTGCAGTGGAGATTGTTAATATCGCCAGACAGATGTTTGAATGGTTTTGAAGAGATGAAGACCAATGTAAAAGAGCAGGAATTCTGCATTGATAGGCTCATTATTACTTTTAGAGTATTGTGACATTGTATAGAGATTGGAATGACATCACGGCTATTTAGGAGAATTCTTTCGCTCTTACCAAATTGGTCCCAAAGAAAAGATGCCTTTTCGATGAGGCACCTGCAGCATTGATTCGTATGGTTTAATAATGCACTTATCGTAAGTCATATTACTGTCACTGGAGGGGGAAAAAAATGAATAGTTGAATTTTTCAGGTTGGTTATCATTTCAGGCGTTAAGATGGTAATTCCAAGAAAGAGTTACCCAGGCGGTGACAGGGACATAAATTCCAGGAAAGAAGTATTCCCAGGGATGATATTTGCGAAATCAAGGGGTGTAGTGAGCAGCTCAGCCATGTACAGCAATATTTCTTGTAATGTGCGCCCCTTCAGAGAGGTTTGGATAGAACTAATCAGCCATTAGTGTAATCCCCTGCTGAGCTAGATTATGGGATTAATGAAGCTGTTAACAGTTAATCCTGTTTGAAGCTGTTCCACCTGGATTAGGGTGTAAGAGGATTAACTGGAGCCCCAGTCTGGTGAAGGAGGTGTAGAGGTAGGGTCGGAGAGAGATAGAGAAAGAGATACTTCACTTTATTGGCGAGTACGTCTGCCATCTTGGCTAGTCTGAATGACTTGAATCTGTACAGCCACACAAGGATTCGCTTTTGGGTAACTTCATACCCGACTTACACTCATGAATTTGCATTGAGTAGAATTGAAAGTAAATGGCCATCAAAACAAGAACCAATGGAATGACTTGTTTGTTTGTTTGTTTGTTTGTGTATGTATGGATACGTTTATTCAGAATAAACAGCATTTGACACTGACCTTGTTCTCGCTTAAAAATCTAGAAGTATTTTTCCCTTACCCACATATTTGCAAGAAGTTCCCACTCCAGTCCTGAAAATAATAGTAAGCCAAACAAGTAAAGGAAGATAAGTGAATTCATTTTTTTTTTCAGTAGACATTCTAATGAAAGAGAACATTTTGCAGGAGTGTTCATATGAGCAACAGACAAAACTGACTATTTTGAAGTGGCAATGTTTGGTTTTAGTCCAACATATTCACCCACTACATCACTTGATACGAAAGGCCTTCATTGCATACATGTATATTTCATCATAACGATACAACCATCAATCATACGTGGCGTGTTTACATAACGATGCTCCATCCGTCTTCTCTTGGGTTTGATCCGAGTGTGTCCTCCAACCACAAGGTTTGAATACAGGTGAAGTGTTTAAGGGAGAGATGCTGTTAACATGAATTTGCATTAAATTGACAGAATTTATTCAAGTTGGTGATCAGCCGTTTGAGAGTTAATTCTCTTCCATAGAATGGTGAGGAAATGAACAAAATGCTTACAAAAGACTGATCCTATACATAATCTTGATGTTTCTTTAAATATTAAACAGCTGAGAGTAGTTATCTTGCTTTTTTTTTTCGCCTCTGTTTCCTTTCTCTCGCTGTCTTTGTATTTTTTTCTCTTCTCCCCTCCTTTAGATCCCTTTTTTCTCTGCATGTTATGTAATATTTATTTATTATTATTTTTTTTTTAATGTGAAAGGCATGAAGTTTTCAACATCCTGCTGTCTATATCATAATTTCAAAATGGAGGCCTCTGGATTTATCCTTGCTTGGGGGATATCAGTGGCTCGTCAGTTGAGGGCTTATTAGAAGCAGCTGTAAATGCTTCATTATGCGGCGGGGCCAGAGAGAAGGAGGAAGTTCATATGTTTTGCATTTTTCACCCATGACTAGAGGTACAGGGTCACGTGAAATTCGAGAACAATGGTATTGTAGTTTTTCTTTCTTTCTTTTTTTTTTGCGTGAATTGAAAGGACTTGCGTTTTACTCACAAAGGTGTCCCATGCTGCTCTGGAAATTAATGTTAATTGAGAAATGTTCATTATTTGCAAGAGGGAGCACATAAATTGTTTGCCTTTGTTAGGTGGGAGACAGAATGTGCATTACATTATTGTCTCTGGACAAGGAACTGTGCGTGCTTTTCTTCAGCAAGGATGTGAATGATCAATATGAACAAATGATGGCAGTGACTATTCATTCTTAATGGGGGGGTATACGTTTTGTGGAAACTAGTTTAGTGAAAGGCTAATGCTGAAATCAGTTGTGTCCTTGGTGGCCAAATGCTGCACAAATATTTGGTATCGGCAAAAGTTCAATTCAATCTGGCCTTCTCATTTGCATTATATGTCCTTTTGTCTCGTGTTGATGTGTAAATGTCATGTTTGAATTGGGGTTTTAGAATTGTTGACGAATGTTTTGAACCAAAACATATTTCAGGGTCTGCTCCTTTTAGCTTCCTGCCGAGTCTGTTGGATGGTTTAGAAACTCAAGTTCAGTCAGATTGGGTATCATCAATCAATGCTGGAAGACAACATGTGTTTGTGACACTTTAAGCCTGGAAACATCATTCTTTGTACCGTATTCCTGTCATTTCTGTTGAAAATGTTACGTTTTGGCAAATAGGTGCCCCCAAATTAAAGGTAAAACATAGTTTCCGTATGACTGTGGGAAACTGTTGATTTTTGCTCGAAGATAAAGACATATGCATAAGAAATGAGTGAAATAATGCTGTTATAGCACGTATTTGTACTTTGCCCCCCCCCTATTGTTATAACTACATTCTTTTATAAGCCAAATCTTTAAATCTAGCTTTGCCTTTAGTGACATTCACAGAATATTTTGTCTTGTGTGCATGTGCATGTGTGTGTGTGTGTGTGTGTGTGTGTGTGTGCATGTCCTTGTAAACTGGTCAAAACATGTTTACTTAAACATTCTCTGTTTTGTGATTATACCCTTTTCTCCTCATTCTATCAATTGCTGCATGCCAACATATTTTTTTTTTGGGGGGGGGAGGGGCTAAAAATCCTCAAGGCCCATGATTATCATTCCTTGGTTAGTTGTTGTTGTTGTCTTTTTCAATGACACTCTTATAAACAAAAAGATAAAAGTCATTAAACTAGTAAATTGGCTATTACAGACCTCACTTGGTAAACGTGTTTATGTCTTTTTCCCCCCAGGAATAGATACTGTGCATTCCCACTGGCTATGAGCTTGTTATTGTGGCATTCAAGTTCACCAAGCACGGCAATGCAACCTTTTAGATTATGATCTGTGCATGGTATGGTATTGTGGTTTCAGCAGGTCAATGAACTGTGAACAAAAGTGTTTGTCCTCAAATTCTGAATAGGAAATGGTTGTTTTCTGTACTTCTACCGACCACATGACTGAGGTGGGAAATAAATTAAAAAAAAAACCACACACAATATCTGCGCAATAAACCATAATGCCTAATGGGTTTGGTGTGCCACATTTTTATGTGAAACAAATATGTTGGTCTCTTTCTTTTGTATGTCTTCAGTCTCATGCAAGCCTTGAAACCAGTGAAAAGGATGGGATAAAAGCTTGTCATCACCAAGGGTACATTTCATCAAGCGTTTTGTCAGATATTTTTTTCTCACAAACTGTTTTTGTTGGTGTTTCTGAAAGCCTTGCATCTGATTGGCTGAGGGCAAATTTGTGGGGGGGGGGGATCTGACATAAGGCTTGGTGAAATGCCCCCCAGACATGTTCATTTTATGATAAACACTGAACAAAACAACAGCAGTCCAGACCAGTTATGGATGATACCATTTAAGTTATCCCCCATAACCAACACTACATGTCTACCACGGCCACCACTACCACCAACCACCACTACCACCAACACCACTACCACCAACACCACTGCCATCAACTTACGCTATCACTACCACCACCACCACAACCACTACCACCACTACCACCAACACCACTTCCGCCAACCACCCACTACCACCAACCCCGAACACCACCACCACTACCAATACCAATACCACTTCCACCACCAACAACACCACCACTACCACCAACCACCATGCCCACATCTCCCTCTCCCATTCTGACTAAACTGTTGCTGAGTGAAAGGGGAGGGGTAGGTAGTGCACCCACACTCCCCCTGAAGTCTGTGAGTGGGGAGCTGTCTCTGGGTGAGGGACGTTCCCTGTGACCCGAATCTGGGGTCAGGGCTGTGTTTGTTTACCCTGAGTCACAGCTATCTGCACCCCATGCCAGACATGGGGAGGGAAAGATAAAAATAGCAGCTGCATGCTTCATGAGTAGGCTACCCATTGCCAGCTAGCTCCTGGATCCTCTTGTGTGCTGTGAGCTGTAAACGAGTTCAAAATTGGGGGGGGGGGGTGGTGCTTTTCCACATCAACTAGGATTCAGTGGTGGAAAATATGTGTTTATAATATATGCATGTACATGTATGTATGTATGTATGTATGTATGTATGTATGTTTCCAATGCATTGTATACCTTCATGTATCTTTCTAATCCTATGTAGGTGTGAATATAATATATTAGTTTATGTGTTATTCAATTAGTCATTTGTAGAGTTGACACACGAAGACAAACACACACACTCTCCTCTCTCTCTCTTGCTTTCACTCTTTGTCTCTCATTTCATAGCTCACTCTTGAACTCTTGAGTTGTCATGATCCTAATTACAGACTTCCCAACTGGACTCCCCTATATGTGAAGAACATACATAAACCTTGCAATATGAATAATGAGCACGGTGTAGTTGAAACCTAATGGTGAATCATCGTGATAGCTTAAGTACCTCTTCTGGTGGCCTTATAGCATGTCGTAACTCTCGTGGTATATGGACCTACTAAATGGGACGACAAGTCGAGAGTAATTAGTGTCACTCTTGAAATCTTGTTCTTTTGATAGGCTCCTTAACCCGTTGAAGACTAGTCCCTGAGTGTACTCGGGCAGGTGTCTATGGGAAATGTGAGTTATAGCAAAGTCAGCGCGTCCTCAACGGGTTAAGAGAAACTAGATCTCTCAACCCCCCACTATCGTTTCTAGAGCTCTTTAAACTAAATGATTTATGAAGGAGTGTCCACAGACGGACAGCTGCTGCTGTATCAACCGAGTCACCTCTTATGATGTCAGATGTAGCCATAGATGATGGCGGATTTAGCTACTATATTATATTTCCACACACTCCCCCCTGTGGCTGAATTACAAAGAGCCACAGCTACTGTTTCCTTGTCTTGTCTTCACAAAGAAGCCCTTGGATACCACTCAGTTACAACTCTGTGAAGGAAAAGTGATAACATTTCTTCCTGCGTGACCAATAGGGGGCGCTGTCCATCTTCTGTCACCCACCATAGACACATTTTTTTTTTGTATTTGAGCGACAAAATGGACGCCACCCTCCTGTTCTGATGGCGACATTATGAGCAGACAGCTCCTGTTGTGTTGCTATTTCCATCACAACAGTCAGAGCAACGACTGCGTCCTTGGCTGCTACTACCTGCTCATTCATGTTTGGCACGTCATGTTTATCAGGGCTGACATTGACTGATAGATACAAACCTAGATTTTGTTTTTTTTATGTTTTGTGTGTGTGTGTGTGTGTGTGTGCATGTTTGTGTGTGTGTGTGTGTGTGCGTGTTTTGAGGGCTTTCCTATCAGTTTCTTTCATTCTGTCTCTCTGTTGTTGCACACAAAGAATTTTTTTCCACCTGAGAACATGGTCCTTTTTGTCGTCAATGGATATACTATATTTCAGCCGCTGCGAGGTGTGCATACATTGTAGCTTGATTTATTTATTTCGTAACCATGAAAATGTGCAGCCAGAGTGGCATGGCTTTGTTGCAGTGTCACACCCAAATTTTCTGGTGCGTTAGCGTCCTGCAAATCTGTTTTCGATGTTGAACACGCCACAGATTTGCAAACGAGGTAATACAGTTTTTGTTCCTGTTTCGTAGTGAGCAACATGTCTCCTTCTTGTCTTCAGTGTCTGTTTTCGTGTCTGATCTCTGCGGCGCATCAACAATGTCTGTAATTTGACGTGATAGAAAGCGAAAACCCCCAAGCTGCGCTGTCATGGCAGGTGATTTTGGCGCACATGAAAGAAACATGTATATCCATCCACCAACAATATCATGGCGAAACAAGTAGATATGAAACCCCCCAAAATTTCTGCACAAATTGAACAGAAAATTGAATTCTCTGCCCGGTACACCCGTCAGCGAGCTTCAACCTCTCCTCTCTCTGGTCGCGGCCTTTCCCTCTCTCTCGATGGGATTTCGTAAGCGATTCTAAATTAAATTCGCCAATCCAATCAGCGGGAATTATCCGTGATATTATCCACAGAAGCCCAGCAACTAGTTTCTACTGACAGAAGACAACATCAAAAAAGAATCGCAGCTGATTTGTGAAACAACTTTCGGCATTTGATCCTTTCTCTCTTTTAGTACTTCAATTTGACTAGACAAAAATATAAGATTGTAGGCCTTACTGGTACATCTAATGTAACCTCTGGTAAAATGTGGAACTAGGATTACCAGACTGATTTTGTTATCAGTCATGTTACTCATATTAGATGTCTTCTACAGCGGTACCACTCGTTGGCTGCCCATCAAAAAAAAAAAAAAAAATGAAATTACGTTTTCCTACCTTTGATTGCAATTCACAAGCTCTGAATGAAGATTTCTGTCATATATGATTGGCAATCTTACATGTGCATGTGTTTTTTGTTTTGTTTATTGTTTCTTGAGGAAAGAATGTGGAGGAGGATAAAGACAAGTATCATGATAACCCAATTTCTAGGAAATTGTTTGTTCTTCCTGTCTTTGAAATTGAATGCATATCCAACTCAAGGTACAATACCTTTTGTGTTTTCTTCTTATTGCACGGTTGCTCAATCCGATGTACTACATATGTATCTCAATTCTCTGGTATTGGGGATTAAAGAAAACAATTTGAGTTGACAGTGTGCAAAAAAAAAAAAAGACTCTTTTTTGGGCAGAATCTTCAGTCTATCTGCTTTTTTCATTTGGTCACCACGTCTCTTCACATTCTTTGCATTGTACGTCTGTCATCCTGCATGTCAGAAATTGACCATATACCTTCATTTGGGCACAGGCTTCATTCCACCTTGTATACCTAGCGACGTCGATATTGGACAAATTTCTAGGCAAGAGGGGTGTCCGTGGCCCGAGAAAGTGGGCCAAAGCTTCCGCAAAGACACTCAATCTTCTGGCCTACCTTGAAACTAAACCGTTGTGACAGTGACAAAACAAAAGCTCAATTTCCTTCTTTAACGCCCCATTTTGCATTCATCAATTGAATCCCGCTCCCCGGTAATAGAATCAATCATGAAATGAACACCTTTTATTTCATTAGGGCTCAAATTTCTCCAGCCAACAAGACATCCTCAGAGAGAGTGAGAGAAGGAGAGGGAGCGAGAGAGAGAGAAGAAACAGTGGGAGACGGAATGAGGGAAGTGACCTTTGACATTCACGGCGGCACCCACTTTCTATCTGTCCCCCCTCCAAAAAAGAAAGCGTCGCTCCTACGAAATTGCCAGCGCAATATTAAGCACCCTAATGAATTTGCATCCAGCCTAAATCATGTCAAATTGAGCCTGGGCCGTCAAGGCTGATTCGTTTTGTCTTGCCTGGCAGCTGAGCGCAAATAAACGCCAAATTGTTTTAATCGCGTAGGATGCAGCACTGCCATTTATTAATTTGATGCATTAATTTTCGCAAACTGGCTCGGCTTTGCCACATTACCTGCGCGCCCCTTTCGTCTTTTCCCTGTCGCTTGTTTTTTTTCCCCCTTCTCTGTCTTGTCTTTGACCCATCTCTCTTTCTACTCTACTCTACTCGATTCTTCTTTCCTCTGCTGAGCATGCATACAATACAAATATCCGGTGTGCCTAATGAGGCGTGATAGAATGCGTAATGTATTGTAGGGCTTTGCGAGTGTGGAGGGAGTGGTTAGCAATCGTAAGAACCCCGCGTAATTGGCCTTGTTTCGCCAGGATAAACTGCTGATCCGCTTTTTTTTTTGGGAAGCCTATAGTTGATGGCTTAGATGTACAACAAAACATAAGTAGCAAAACCTACTCTGCCTAGTTCTGTGGTGTATCGCCTGGTATGTTTGGTTTATTATCTGAGGGAGACTGCTGCCCACACCTTAAAGGCATAATTTACCATTTGCAGATGAAACAAAAACCCAGCATTAATGCTTTAAAATAGTTCTAAAATGTGAGTTAGGGATAGAAACAACCACTGTAAAAATTTGAATCGGTATAATCGATGTTTAGTATCGTTAAATATACAAAATTTGAACAATAGTTATAATAAAAATGTTTCCAGACTAAACCATCTACAGTTATGGTTTACTGAGAAAAATACAGATATCTCCTTATATTTTACGCTTTATCACGAAAATCTTATATGATAGGATGTTTTATGGTACAACAGACCTACACATATGCATTAAATGTCATATCCTGAAAATGTTTAAATCACTGCTCCAAAAGGTAAACGGGACCTTTAACCCACCTCTTCTTCATCGTGTCGTCTTTCAGCATCACAGAATTGGGGAGAAAAAGCATAGCAGCCACATTCAAGCATTTTTTAGGTTTATCATTTTCTCTTTTTTTTGGGGGGGGGGGGGTGGTATGTCTACATGTTCTTTTCTCAGTTGGACTTCTGGATATCAGAATGTTTATCATCCCTGGGCCCTGTTTTATGAAGAGTTTTAATTATATAGTTGATTTCTATCATAAGTCTATTGCAGCCTGTGTGGTAAGGGAATTTACAATTTGATTTATCATTTGATAAAACGGGGTCCTGATTTCACAAATTTAGGTTTTATTTGCATTATGTGTCATTGAAATGCTGTGACACATGTAACTGATTTTCATAGGAACAATGAAGGAATGTTTGGGTTTGGGTTTGTATGTTTGTCTGTTTGTTTATCCTGGTCAATGCGCTGTCCAGTGGTCATTGGCTCAAGTGTCCCAACTGGACTGCGATTATTTTTAGATTCCTGAAGATAAGAATATTCTTGACAGCTGTGTAGCACATACAGATAACTTCTTCAAAATACCGAAGATCTGATACATGTAGGTCAATGATTTTGCTTCAGCAGGAGCCACGGAGAAATACAACCTTCCCTTTTATGTGAATTCAATGAAAATGAAAATTCAGTTAAATTCTGACACAGCAGATTATGTACAATAGAAGCAAACAAAAACATAAACATAGAAGGAAAGAACCTGAACTGCATAGATTATGATATCAAGAGCAATGGCAATGAAAGCTCTCTCCGTGATTGCTGTAGCACTGAGGAGATAAAGGCTGCAATATGCATAATTAAACGTGAAAATGTTTTGATGAGACGAGCATTGCATACCGATTTGACCGAGTACTAGGGTTAGAAGCAGGGAGAGGAGAAGACTGGCCATACATGCCCCAGATATCAACCGGGCTCCCAACAACTCTAACATGCCGTCAAGGCCACGTCAAAAGATGTTTCTATGAAAAGCAATTTGGACGAATAAATAGGCTCAATTATATTATTCATTAAAATGGCCCAATTAGAGTATTGAATTAAAGGCTCCCCAATACCCATTGATCTCTGTGGATTTGCCCGGAGAATCGCGCTTATTGTGCGGTGGTCCAACTACCCTACTGATGATGAAGGGATATGAGTGACTGTGCTTGTGATTGCTGAGCAAAATGGGGGGGGGGGAAAATTGAAGGGCACTAGAGCAGAGAAGATAATAGGGAGTTTTCGATTGGGTGAACGAGAAGGACGTGCCGCCGAGCGCAACCGTACGTAAAGGCGTCACGTCTGTACGTTGACCCGCTGCTAAAACACATTTCGATTTCGGGCACCGGCGTCACGTCTCGTGCGTGGCCTGTGCAGGAGGCAACCTGTGCCTTGCGTGCATATACTAGTATGCGGAATTTGTGACTCGTTTCTGTACTTGTAATATCTATTTTGTCTTTGACTAGATGCGTATCCTGGGAGGAATTATGTGGATTTTAAAACATGATGCATGGTAAGACTACTACGCAAATGCACTGCTGCACTAGCTAGGCCAAAAGCACCAAGATCTATTTGCGTAAAGCATTACGTGTAAATGCATGTGTGGGACTACGGTAGGCAGTTGCAAAGTGCGAAACAGTGAAAACGGATAAATAAAGTAGGTACCAGAGGCTGTAGTTTGTATGTCAGCGCTGCTGCTGTGACGTATCAAGATCATAAGCTTTCATGTAATTAGAATATAAATATTCTCTCGAAAGAAAAAGGAAAACTGGTGAACTGAGCACGGATTTCCCGAGAGTCATCGTGCTCTTTCGCACGATACCCGAGAGGAGTGTGACGTCATGGCAAGGTGGGTTGAGCGCGGCGCAACCGATTTGGGTGGACGGTGATAACCGGGGTTAACGCGTTCGAAATTTGTGCGATGAGCCGAGGGTCGACACTCGCGCATGCGCAGTACGTAAAAACTACGTCATAACAGGGTGACGCCTGGCTCAACGTGCAAATCGAAAAGTCCCTAATGATGTAAATCTGTCTGTCTCTCTGTCTGTCCTCTCTCTCTGTTTCCTCTTACCATGCCCCCCCCCCCCCCCCCCACACTTCCCTACTTCTTGGCATTATTTGTTCTCGGCGACAAGTAATTGGAAAGAGAATTCCCATGTTGCCTTTGAAATGATGTGAAATTAGGCTGCTTTTCCCCTGCAGCCGATTGCATTTTCCTACCTTAATGCATGCAAAATGCAATTACGATGCTCAGGTCGCAAGCACAATTTTATGGATTTGTGTCTGCGAGCAGAGCCTCCAGCCGCGTTTCCATTCGGTAAAATGCGCGTCCCCACAAGTGGTGCTGCCGTAGCAGTGATATGCACCCCATGTTAGTTATCGTCATCTCCCCCCCCCCCACGACCCCCACCCCCTTCAAAAAAGGGGGGAAAAAAGAATCCCCTCCAATGTTTTTGTCAGATGTTCCCTGTGTTTATGCTGTGTTTTTTCTCAATATCCCATTGCAACATTGCCATGGGGGAGGGGGGGGGGAGGTTAGAGAAGAGTATGAGCGACATACGAAGATGTGGCGTTTGCTTGGGGTCATTATTGGGCCCAGTCTAGCACATACTCAAATGTAATTTGCCATGTAGCAAAACCGGCGCTCTGTCCAAACACACCGGAGCGAGGGGGCAGTGTTGTTATTGCAGGGCGCCCTGTCGGGACTAATTCGGCGTGAAAAATGCCAAAAGTGTCAGGCAGCAGTTTTAAGAATTGTATTGATAATTGACTGGCTATGATTGGGTTATGAGTTTGGTCGGCCGCTCAAATGAAAACCGCTTCTTAGGCTTCGGGGCAGAGAGAGAGGGGGAGAAAAAATAAGGTTCAGGGAGAGCAAGAGAGAGAGAGAGAGAGATGTTGTGATGAACGGTTGAAAAGGACCGAGGAAATCCATAGACAATGTTTCCTTTGCTGTGAATAAACAGGAGTACTTTTGGGACCAATGTCCTTCCGTATGAAAGCACCAACTCATCTTGTTGCAGCCAGCCTTGTAGGCCTTCGCTCCAAAAGCCGCAAGTTTGTTTACCTTTTGGGCCGCAATCAAATGGAGTCTGATGATTAGGCAATGAAAAAATAATGCCCGGAGTGATTTCTATTCATGTGGTGTTGACACGATTAATCCGTTCGGTGGGAAGGGAATCGGGCATGGAGTGGAATGGGAATGCGTTAAGTGGAGCGTAGGGAGCGGCCGGGGCTGTTTGCAAGTGGCCTGTCGAGCTGTCGGCATGCTTAGTCCCATCCATCGATCTTCACAGCAGGGTATTCGCACTTTAAGCCCCTTGTACACTTTTCCTCCCTCCTTCTCACCTCCTCGATTGCCGCGTGTTCCTACTGGGACGGGCGGGTGTGGAGGAAGCCTCACAAAAATCGAAAAAGCGTATTTTAAGAAAACACAAGCCGCGTCTTTTTTCGGCACAAGTAGCTTCGAGAGGGACAACGAAGCCAACGATATATTATGCTCGAGACGCTGCGACATTTTTCACGTCGGCAGTCCCAATCGAATTACTGGCCGGGTTTTCTTTCCTCCCTTGGGGTGGTTCCGCTGCTAGTGTGAGCCCTCAACAACACATCAACTCTCTATTGGAGTGTGTCTGAGTGTAAGCACGCGCATTCTGCATCCCTCTCCCCCTCTCTCTATTCTCCATCTGTATCTCTCTCGTACTGTCTCCCTCCCTCTTTCTCTCCCAACCATTCTCCTTGCCTCTCGACTCGCTGCGGAGGCATCAAGAAAACACCCATCCAAGGGCTGTGCATGCATACTCACACCTCTACTTCTGGCGCTCAAGTTTAAGGGAGAGAGAAGGAGGAAAATTGCACAGAGAAAGGAGCACAATCTGCTACCTGCATTCTCTCATTTCTACTCTCGCTTGTTTGGCCTGGGAGGTTTCCATTCACTTTTCCTTTTATCCCAGAGCAAAAAGAGATTGATAGATATATAGGTAGAGAGCAGAGAGAGAGAAAAATCTTGTAAGAGGGGCAAACAGCCCCCTCCCCTCCAAACACTGGCTGCCCCTGTTCACCCTATTGTCAGGGGCAGCTTGCCGAGAGGCTGGTTATGGACGTGTGACATTCATTGTTGTGGGTCGATGGAGTAGCATACACACACACTCAGACACGCCACACACACACACTCAGGCGGCGTGCACACGCATTCGTTCACACGTGTGGCAGTCAGCTCAGCCAGTCGCCTCCCAGTGGCAGGCGTGCGGCTCACTTGACACGAAGCCAGGGCTCTTTGTAGTAGGGCCGCTGCATTGCTCAGCTTCCTCCCTGCTTCACTGCAGCTACCACCGCCAAGCGAGACACTCCGCTTCTTCTTCGTGGCTACGACCGGTGGACAGCTCACTGCTATGGGCGCCAATCCACCACGAGCATACAACGAGAGAATTACATTGCACCACTACCAGCCTCTGATCCTAGTGTTCCCGAAAGCTTGTTGAATGGTTTCATTATCGGTGATATAAGAACACTCACGCATCCATCAATCTAATCACAGGCATTGAGGTGAAGGGAGCTACACTAGTCATAGTCTGCGTGCGACAGGAGTGTCACTGGGCAATATTTACGTGTGCTTCTTTGTGAGCGACGCCAGCGAGTGTTTCACACATCAGGAGCTGGGAGACTGTAGTAGACAGAAGCTGCTAGCCTAGCATAAATGGTCGTCTACAAAAGCTTTCGGATGACAACCAATAACCCGCTGAGTCTATTGGATCATACCTGGTGAATAGTCAGAACGGATTATCGTCGAAAGACCTCGGATTACCCACGAGGAAGACAGCAGGCGCAGCTTCGCTTTCTCCATCTTCATCTCCCGAGCCAGCATCCCTCCCCATTACGGCTAACTGGGTCATCTCGCTCTGTGCCCCCATGACAGTAGATATCGTGTTGTGCTGCTTGCAAGAAGGCGTCTAAAAATATGTGCACTTCTTGCCGTCGGAGGAGTTGCTAATGCTGTTATACAGTGTGTACCTGTAATCTGGGAGTGACTCTACCCTGGTATATAATCGCCTTCCTTTGCTTGGATCAGTGCAGAGCATCCTCTTTGTGCATCTACTTCATCTTGAGTAGAAACCTCGGGAGAAATACTTCCTTCCATTACAAAAAAAAAAAAAGAGGTAAGAAAAAACCTGTAGAGGTCTTCTCGCTCCAATGCAAGATTACACTACGTACTGCTGATTCTGTCTGTACCAGTTCAATCTGGCATGCTTTGACTGCATTTTCTGACATTCCCTCGCCCATTTGTTACGCCTTTATCCTGATTCGGGATCATTTTTGCATTTTCTCCTACATACATGAGCCTGCGATTTTTGCCGTGTGCGTGCTTGTGTCTCGTGGAAAACTATGAGCTGAGGACAGCACAAAGTGACCGACTGCTGTAGCTTGGACATTAAAGTGGATATTCTAACTGTTTCGCACCATCTGTGGATTATAATTTGTAGTGGATACACATGTTTGACAATCTGATCTAGGAAGGTAGGTGAAAGTTTTTTATGCATGTGATATTTAAAAAAAAAACATCGAATGATAGGCGTACTGATAGTTTGAAACGTGGTCCTAAGCAGCTCCTTCCTTGTCTTTGATAATAAAATTGGACATCTGAATTGGTCGACTTTAAAGGGATCGTACAGCTTTGGTTGAGACATAATTTCAGGTTTCTAACATTTTTTGGTGAGATAATGAGAAACCTCTTATGAAATATGAAAGAGCATGTAATTCTATGAGGAATTCAATGTTTATTTGATGAAAATTGGTTTTGAAATGGCTGATATATCCAAAAAAGAGCGATTCTAATAAAGTGTGGGACCCACACTTTATTACGATCGCTTTGTTTTACTTTGTTTTTTGGATGGTTCATTCATTCCAAACCCGATTTTCATCAAATAAACTTTGAATTCCTCTTAAAATGGTATGCTCTGTACTATATCATAAGTGTTTTCTTGGTATCTCGCAAAAAGTTAAAAGCCAAATTCTCATCTCCACCAATACTGTACTATCCCTTTAAGGTCGCATATCCCATTTGCAAATGTCACAAGATTTTGCACGGTTGAAGAATAATATATCCCAACAATGTGTATGAATTCTTACGGTAATACACCTTAGAGTTTTGTTTTGTCTTATTTTAAATGAAAAATTAACTCCTTGTCGCTCGCGAATATGCTCACTTTTTGTACCAAGATTTTTTTTTTTTTTTTTGGGGGGGGGGGGAAGGACTGAATAAATTCACTGTAATTCTGTAGTACATGTATTGTTTTCCCCGCCATCATGAAGAAGTTTCCAGTTTTATCATTTTCAGGAAAAATCAGTGTTACTTACCTCAACAATATACCAGAATGGAATCTAATTTTCAGGATTGCAAAAGGGACACGTAAACTTTAAAGGGATTGCAATATTCTACTCTTATCACTGAAAAGACCAAGCTCTGAGCACAGAATAAGGAAAATTAAGTTAATCTCGATAGAAAGGCCTAATTGTAGTTTTCTTTACGGCTCCAATAAGAAAAACACCCAAGTAGTTCCAGCTCTTCTGACGACAACCATTTTTTTTTTAATATCTTGCTTGAGATATTGGCTCTGAAGAAGAAACATAGCATTGAGGAGGCTCAATTTCAGAAATGGTCAAATTTTGCCATGTTTTTAGATGCATAGAAATACTCCAGCATACTGTGTACACCATACACTTAACAAGTCTAATTTTTCACAAATTGGGACTTCTCAACAATTTCGCAAGTGGTTAAATTTGCTATTGTGGAATATAGTGACCAACAGAGCAATGTACGCGTGTACGTTGCATTCATGTCAGGATCAGATATAAGATTTTTGCATGTTGTCGAATTCTCGAGTAACACATGACTCGAAACATTTGTGAAAATAAAATCCCAGTGAATTTTAAATATGGTATATACAGTAGGACTCTGTTCTGAATTATGCTGTCACTGTTAAGAAATCTATGAACAAATATCACCACACTGATAGTTCTTTGAGTGGAAAATTTCTACCACTGATGTCTACCACTGATGTCTGTGGGGATTCTTGTGTATGGGAAATACTGTGTGAATTGGAGCCGACGGCCTTTTTTCACTGCATGAATGAACGTGAATTGCAACTGCCCTTTAATACATTGTGTAGACAAACCTTTCATCAAATTCATGTGCATTTTACTTAATTGCAGATCTTGGCTCCTCAGGAAATTTACAGAATTTTCATGGTTTTACAGTGCAATCACAAGAAATTCATAAAAGTTTCACAGTTTTACAGTACAGTCACCTCAGAAACTATCGTGGTACTACATACGACCATGCAGGTCATATTTTTAAATGTGGAAACATTGTTCAACCATGCGCTTTAATGTATTATTCAAGACAAAATGTTTATATTTTTTGCAGTTTTTCTTGAAATATATGTATGAACTTGAGCATTGCGGTATTTCTATTTGCCTTAAATTTACACGAAGGCGTAAATTTGAAAAGCACACAAAAACCACAGCATTGAGGATACATGGTTTATTTATCAAGTGGAACAAATTACATGTTTGCACTGTATGTTTACAGCCAAAGTTAGCAGCCTGCAGAGACGAACCCTATCTTGTCAGAGAAGTCAGCATATTGTATTTAGAATCGGTCTTTATGATTAGACCACCCACCAGAGACAAAGCTATTTATATGTATATGTGTTCATCACAGCCTCACTGGAAGTTATTGTTTAAACCCTCCCTACATCACTGCTTTAGAATACCTTGCCTGTTGTTTTGTTCTGTTTTTTTTCCTTTGTATGTCGTGTATAAATGGCACTCGTCACAGTTTTGCTGTCTACGCTTGATCGGGGAGCGAGTGGAGCATGAATGCTACGCAAATTTAGCGTCATTCGGCTTGCGTGAAAATTCACGCCGTGTGAAGCACGAGATATGCGACGCTCGTTCTGGTACAGAGAAGGCGAATCCTGTCGTGCGTGAAACGCACAAATACACAATGTGCAAAGAGGATGCGAGACAAAGATGTAGAACATTTTCACGTGGCAGACTTGTGGTTTGTTGGGAGGCAAGCGTATCTGTATGTGTGCTCCTGCTCCTGCCCAATTGGGCATGAAACAATGAAATATTACCATCAGTCACGTAATGGCTGCGAGTGAAATAGTGTTTTGGTTGGGATCGTTTGCCACCGTTCTGGCTCAGTTGTGTGTCACGCATAGATTGACAAAGTCATGTGGGGGTGGGGGAGAGTGACGATGCACTTGTGCCTGTGCGTGCAAGCTAGAATCTGATACTTTTGGCCATTTCAGACGGTAAATGTGTTTGATTATGCTCTTCCTAGAATTTTTTTGAGATGAAAAGAAGGAGTTCTTTTTTTTTGCCGTTGGATGTCGTTGGTGACAATGTTTGCCATACTCATCTTCTTGTAGGTCATTGTGGCGTCCTTGCTGCAAATGGAGTTTTGTTTTCTACAGGTGGGCTTTGTTTGAACTTATCCACCAGAGAGCCTGACAATCTGATTTGATTAGAATAGATTGATAGGAAGTGGAGATCACAAATGTATTGATAATCCAATTCCGTGGGCGCTTCATTTCGGGATTACAAGTGCTGCAAGTTCTCATTTGCCGGATATAAATACACACAGGCGAATGCGGGGCCGTAAGCCTCGCTGGGAATAAACCCCCCATCTGCTGAATTTACATCAATAACCGACTTATCATCGTAATGCCTCGTCTTCCTTTGCTTTACATCTTGGGAAAATAAATTCACGTCCCCCAGACTGCATGTAGCTTCAGAGCCGTGACATAAATCAGATAAAGATACAGGCTCGTCTCCAAGTTGGGCTAAAAGGATGAACTCATACCGTCTATATATTTTCCGGGATTCAGGAGGGGGGGGGGGGCGAGAGTGTTTGTTTATCTCGGCTGACTGGAATGCATGATACTGCGCCTTGCTCCACGTAATAGCAACGACACAGACATTCGAGAAAGGAGACACACACACACACACACACTCAGAGCCTTTCAACTGTCTCTGTAGCAGCAGGAGTGTGTGTTTATATACAGATATACATACTGTATATGTATATATTACACGTATATAAGACAAAACAGAGACATATAAATTCTGTTAGCCCTAAGTGCATGCTGACTTATTGTGTGGCATTGAATTTAATCTCACGGTGTAAGTGTGGTTTCAGCACAGACGGACGTAATGCAGTCCAACCACCCTTCCTTTCACCGACATATTTATTTCATCATAGTTGACATTTAGACCCATACGGTAAAAAGTAGAGTGGAAGAAGTACATGCATATATGGATATGGATTGAGCGTAAGTTGAACCACCAGAGACTGCATTGAGTTTGTCATATTTTGAGCGTATGTGAAACAAAAATGGCCGCAGATTATTTTGCTAGTCCCCTTCATTTACCCAATTGACTTGTAGATTGAGGAACCCACAGTCGTGTGCGTCACATAAAAGGCTTTGTATTAAACCTAAAGAAGGAAGAAGGCAATGGAAAGGTTTCTCATGCTGTTTCTCATCCCTCCCATACATCTGGAGACGAGTCTTACAAAGACTGCGTAACATGGGAGCATGGTAGGGAAGCATCTTATGGTAAATCATGTCGTGGCCTAGGACCAGAGGACCTTATCATCATGCCCTTTGTTCTCTCAGGTCTTTGCAGAGAATTGTACACTACTTGTAGTCACAGCCACCCCCCCCCCCCCCCCCCCAGAGATGGAGAGGGAGAGAGAGGAGTGGGATAAAAGAAAGCATCCAAGTGGAGTGCTAGTATGATGCCATGCCATATGTTCACCCGTCACTCTTGTCCCCATATTGCCGACCTAATTGCCGATGATAATTATGGCTCGAGTATTTCAAGGATAAAAGTGCCATGATGGAGAGTTGTATTCAGGATGGGGGGGGGGGGGGCCCTAAGAGGAGTCTCTCCCGAGAGGTGAGCAAACAGGGTAGAGAGAGGGGGAGAGAGGGTGAGAGGCAAGAAACAGCTACATGGTTCTCTCTTTCCCCAGAGAGTGTGGCATTCGCCTACAAGTGTTAGTTGCGCTTGATTATTGAGAAGTTAAGTACCCCACTCTTGCAAGGGCTCATTAATCACGGCAACGGAGGAGAGCATCTGAATGGATGCTGGAGACCATGCAATTCAGCCGGCACATTATTCTCCTTTTTTTTTTTCCTCTCCCTCTTCCCAGAGGATAACCCTCTTCCTTTTTACTTCCACACTCCTGTCATCCATTAACAGCTGTGGCGACTGCTGCGAGAATGGCTGTTTAAGACCCCGGTGACTCTTCGGACCAATTTATGGATTTTCAGAGAGTATGCCGTTTTTGCGGCTGTCACTTGGAGAGGGGTGAGCGTATAAAAAGTCGCGGACCCCGGGCGGGCGCCTCTCCTCGGTGAGGAGACCTGCCGGCAGTGGTGCACCGAAGGTGGCGAAATTGGCAGCCAGACGGGGATAGACCTAATCAGTCTCACACTTGTCCCAGCGCGCCGCATGGAGGCAGAGCCTTGGGATGCGGGCAGCGGGGGCATCATCCCATCCCCCTCCACTCGTCTCGCACCTCGCCACCTCCTCCTGCTCATCACTGGCCTCATCATCATCAGCATCCTCATCACCCACCGCCAGTGTATCCTCACCTCCACGCCCCATTCAACCTCTTCTCCCATCCCGGCTGCTACTTGCCGGTGTTCTCCGGCCAAGCACAATGACGGTGTTGACATAGTACTTTAAAATCTAATTTACATCAGTGTGCCGCCAGGGCTATGATCATTTGTGTTTTGAGTAGACATGCTAATGCGTTTTTGATTTATGGCCATCATTCATTTGGGGGCCCCCCTCCTTTGCCCTAGCGTCCCGTCCCCCACCCCCTCCCCGCCCACCTCTGGATGTGTCAACCAACGCTTTGATAGGGAAGCAGGAGTTCCAACATCAAATCAACCCCGCATAATCTTTACCCATGCCTTAATGACCCCATAATGCCACGCCATCAGACTGCAGAGAGATACTGCCCTAAATATCCCACCCCCTCACACTGATATGTCATGCTATCCAAGTGTGTAGGGAAGAGGCATTGAAACCGAGTGCCACATACTATGCCAGTCATTTATTGGCAATAAGATTTAATCTCAACAAGACTATTATTGGTAGATGCGTGTGAATGACTGGAGAGAAAAGATTGATCTTGTGAATGATTCATGTGTACCACATCATGGAGATCTGTTGAATCATTTTAGCTGTATCGCAGGCACAGCAAATGTGACTAGTTTTTGGTAGTCATATTAGACTATGTTGTCAGAGTGAGCAGATGAGATTTGTAAGATTTCATTAATCTCTGTCCACCTTGATCAGGAGTGTGCGAGTTTCAACAAGAACATATCTATGATAATGAATAAGCATATAGAAATTAACATATTTACAATAATGCATATGTGTGTAAAAATGAACATATTTACAGTACAATGAATACATGTGTTTGCATTGTGAATTCATTAATTAAAGGAAACACTATAAACTAAAATATTGTTGTGTATAGCACAATTACATTGTAAGACGCACTGTTTGTTTAACCACCCTGCCCCTTCTAGTAGTTACATTCACTCTGGTAACTGTATTATTATCAAAAAGCTTTCATTACTAAATGATTTCAAGAAGCACAACATTACTATTCTAATGAATTTTACAAGTTTTTTTTTTTTTTTTTTTTTGAATGGCACCTTTTATCTACACCAAACAATCTACCTATGTGGTAAACCAGATAGAGGTAACATAGGCCAGGACTGCCCTCACCTCCCTATCGTATCACAGGGAACGTCTGTGAGCATTTCTGGTTTCATGAAGTGAAATGAACTGGTATATCGTATTGTACAAAGTCAGTTTCATGTAATGTATCTTTGAGCAATCCAGCCAAGTTTTTCTCCTTTCCTGCAACTTTCTCCATTTGAAATCCTGTCTCTATACCGTAAGTTAGCATAGGGAGCGTGAAATGACATGCAGGGGTGCCTAGGGAAGCTGGAGTTCCACAAATCCAGCTCGAAAATTGTTAAAATTTCAGTTGATTAAGTTGATAGGACTGATATCTGGAGGTTTAGACAACTGCAGGCATGTAAATGTTTCAAGCTAGTTTGTGTCTCGGGATGATTTTCATGTGTCATCATCGAGAAACGGGGCACAATTTTAAGGTTTTCATTGAGAAACAGGGCACAATTTCAGGTTTCAGATAAATGAAACAACAGATCTTATGATATTTCCAGTATCTGAGGTTGAGAGGAAGAAGCAGGTAACTCGGGTTTGTTATTTTCCTCCCTAAATCTCTGCCTAATGCAGCACCGCGTTACAATCTGTATCAAAAGATGTCTCCAATTTCCAACTGACCTCAATATATTTCTAAATTATAAATGCTGAACTTTAGCGGTAGAAAGAAATGCACAGGTAGAAGTGTGGTTTTGTTGCTTAGTTGGGTAAATTGCCATCATGAGAGCACACATTTGAAATCTAGGTTTAGGACTCTGTATAGAATGGTCACCAGCATTTAGAGTGCTCTGGAAGTGTTACGTGGTTATGCGCTGTGCATACAGTTTGTATGTTGGAAGTTCCTGCACACAAAGATCACCATGACACATTTGCTTCTCTCACACACTTTGCATATCAATGGCCAAGTACCAGAAGGGCTTTATTGCAATGGAGAAGGGGGGGGGGGGGGGAGGGGGGGTATAGTTAATGGTGTCATGAAGTAGAGCTCAATCTCTTCTATATGATGTCAATTTTAGATTATTTTCCATTTTCTGGAGAATTGTTCAATTCTAAAACCACAAGAGGGCTATTTTACTCTATATTTGGAACAATGCTTAATGAATCTTACCACTTTTGATGAAATATAACAAACTTTTTATTTCATGAAAATTTATCGTTTCACTTTCATTTACGCTCAAATCTTAGAATGCAATAGTGCCCTTCTGCTTCTCAGCTGACGATATGGTCTCAGCAAACAGTGTTTCTTGGAATGAACAGACTCAGAGGGGGCATACATCTAAGTTCTTTAGGAGTGCTCCTGGGCTTGACTTTGGGTATAAATGGGGCATGAGGCACAGGAGTGCGCATGTTGCTCCCTCTCTTGTGCCTGAACAGTCAGTGTGGTTGGTCCCAGACCGTCAGTCCACAGCAGGTTGTGTAGGTGGTGGTTGCAAAAAAGGTACTGGCCTGTGACTGCTAGCGGTCTCTTGGTGACACCTTTGCTTCTCACCTTTCCCAAGTGACCTAATGAGTATCCCAGTGGTCATACACCTCCAGGAGTTAGCTGTGAAAGGTTGTGCTTGATGGCTAATTTTTGTTTTGCTAGTCACTTGTGTATCACAGCCATTACATTTGAAGGGAAATTTACCCCAAACATACAACATACGTGTGTATTGAGTGAATGCAGCAACAGTAGTAGAACACATTAGTGAAGTTTGGGGAAAATCAAACAATCTGTTCCAAATCCATGATTTTTTTTCAGTTTCAGTGCCTCAATCACTGGATTAGAAAATTACAGTTCATCAATGTTCATGGCATTACTACAGAACTATGATATTTTTTTAAAAATCAATAAAATTCAACATATTATCATTTTTTTAGCATAATGAAATAACAATTGACTTACATGCAAAAGCAGGGGGAATGGTATTATGCTTCACATGTCAGTAACATCTTAAATGAACATGCCCTTTTCATTTAAAAAGATTAAATTTTGTGGAATTTTCTTGACATTTCCTTGATATCCTTGTCCTTACGTAGTGATATCATGAACTCTTATAGTCTTTTCATCCAGCAATTGTGGTGCCAAAACTTTAAACATTTATAAATCTGGAAGAGATGGACCAATTTCCCTTAAACTTCACTAATGTGTTCTACTAATATTGCTCCACTTACTCAATCCACATATACATTGGTATTTCTTTCCCCTTTATTGAAACCATGCTTTCGTGTGACAGCATGTTCCCATTGAATTGGACAAAAGCTTGCAGTGAGGACTTTTTGAGATGTTTGTTGCTATCCCCACTTGACATGTTCAGAATGGATTCTTCTCCTACCCCTCACCCCCTTCTCCCCACCATCACCAACCCCCCCCCCCTTACCTCCCCTCGTCTCCCCTTTCTCTTCCCTTGTGGATCACTCACAAACTACTCTTCCCAACCCCATACTCCTTGCCATGTTAACACCCCACACCCATAGTGTCAATTTCAGCAATAAGTCTGGTGCAGTTCCAATTTGAAACTCATCACATAAAAGGGCATTGGAGCTGACCGTCCACCATAAAAGACGCAAAATTATATCAAAGTGAGTTGAGTTGATCCCCCCTTTCTCACCAACATGCAATGTAATATCTGCAAAACATTTTGACGAAACAATAAAGTTCAATTCTGACGCGAGGGCCTCGGGAGAGAGAACTGTGAACTTCAAAATGCCCAATCTTGCCCAATATCGCCAAATAAACACATTTCTGCACGGTGGAAATCCAGAGAATTGCCTTCAGGGAATAAAACGGATGAGGAGAGCAAGAGGAAGAGATGAGATGGACAAATGCAGAGAGTAATATTTTTCCCTTCCAGCGTGTGGGATATTACCTGTTACAATCCTATTGATGACTCCAGTTTTCCTCCCTTCTTGCGCCTGAAATTGGTGTCGAAATTTGGCAGCATTTGGAATTGAAGTAAATGCTTTCTGACACTGGTGATTGAATTTGTGTTATTTATACTAGAGCAGGGGCTTTATTTGATGTGACAGTAGTTTTTGATGGTATTGAAGATGAGCAAAAAAAAAAAGGAAGAAGAGAAGGGCGACAATAAAGAAGAAGATCGTGGCGCTGATGGCGAAACTTGACTTTCCACCGCCACCTTCTAAGTTTGATATTCACGGTGCAAAGATTTGTGATAACCCTACGGCTCTTGGTGCTGTGGCCGTTACATCTCCCCAAATCGGCCGTGCAGTATGATGTCATCTCCATCCTCACCGTTCCCCCACCCTCACCGAGACCACTACCCGCCCATCACCACTTCTCCCCGAAGTCCGTCGCAGCATTATTAGGTATCCACGCAATCTCATAACTTTGAACCACCAATATGTTTCCAATTTTATTGAATTGGATTATATTACCGCATGCAGCGGTAATACAGTGCTCTATAAATATAAACTTCACTCTGACGGATCGGCCAGATGGGTACATATCGCGGGGAGGAGAGGGGAGGAATAACAAAAGATCCCAGAGAGAAAGAGAGAAGGAGCCGAGATGATGCATTAAGGGGGGAAAAGGAGGAAAGAGTAAGAAAGTTGAGAGCAGGATAGGAGAGATTCCAGTCCAGGGATTTAAAGAGAATGACATCAGTTCCGTTTCGGTCTTCTTCTTCTGTTTTTTCCCCCCTCTTGTCGAAGACTCTCCACCACTCCGCTTAGAACAAGTCCGAGAATACAGCTCGGCCTTGTCAAGTGTCTGTAGATTTGTTTTTCCTCGCGAGTGCGATGCGCAAACAGAAACAGCAAGGAAGAGTCTATTTGTTTGGCAGCGAGCCTCGTGCCATTCACAGCAAACCCCTAGAAGGCTGTAGTGAAGAGAGGGAAAAGTAATGGAATAGTCCTTTTTTTTGTCACCTGTTAATCTCCCTCCTTTTTTTCTTTATCTGGATTGAGCAATGTGAAATGTGCATGGATGTACAGTCTTTTCTGCAGGTGTTTGTATTGCCTTCCCTGTTCTCACACACATGTGTGCATCCAGTATGTAAGCCACAATAACTGTGTGTTTTAGAGGTAGGGTCCATCCAACCTTTGGAAGAATTCAGAGAGTGACTTTCAAACCTGTTTACTCTGATAGTCCCTCATGTTCACTTTGGTGTCAGTCTCTTCTGGCTGTCTGTAGGAAGCTCATATCACCTCTGTCACTCCAGGCTCTCTTTCTTCTCCATGGGTGCTAATTCATTAATCTGTGCTAACAGGAAATACGCCCGCACAGACAGGGCTCAAGTTGTGGCGGAGCGATCTCCACTCACACTCTGCCGTACGGACTGGCGATATAGACGGGCCTTTAATTCGATTTGATTCGTAATAAATCCCAATTCGGGCCGACTGGGATGCCTGACAAACTGCATTACTGTGACTGGTTCCCTCTGCTTGGGGTTAGCCTACACTCAAGGAGGACAGCTTGTTTTTGTTTTTATTCTGTTTTTGTTCCTTTCACCTTCTTGTAGTTCATCTTGCGTGTGTGTGTGTGTGTGTGTGTGTGTGTGTGTGTGTGTGTGTGTGGGCCTGTGTGATGCTTGTTAGGCTCACTATATATCGGGCAGAAAGACAGCGTCTGTGGGCAAGTCACCTACAGCGATGCATAACTCTCCATCCCTCCCTCTCCCCAGAGGTCGCATGTGAACAGAGATTCCAGTTGTCGGGCATCGTTAATTCCGATAATGATGATCCAATTTCAGCCAATCGAGCAAATGACAATTCAGGGTGATGTTTCCGTGTCCTCCCGTGGAATTGGATAATACGCCAGGGCTCCTTCCCGGCAGACTTGACGTTGTTCCCCCGGAATTGGAGGGTACACTTTGTGAACGAGATGTGATTCCCTCTTTACCCTCCCAACACTCCTGTGTGACAAACTAGTAATGATCACCATTTTGGCTCTCCATGGAGGCCATTGACATGTAGACCTGAGGGGTGCTGCCAATTTGAGGAGCGCAGGAGTCTACTGCACATTGTTGCTTTATAGCGCAAGATTGCCAGAAAGTGTATTAAAAAACTAGATGCGATCTGTGGAGTTGTAGTGCCTCATTCTCGAGAAAAAGGGCAGTAAGAAGAAGAGAGAGAAAAGGTACATGTTATGAGTAACTTTGGCCTAGATTAAATGCAGTTGTAGGCTGTGCATCAACTTACATTTAGAACAGTTTCAGTATGACTTTCTCTTAACACTTTTGTCTGTCCTTTGTGTATATTCTCGTTCTCAGGAACAAGGGCCGACTACACTTTTTAGTCTAGGATCTCCTCCCCCCCCCCATGTGAGTGTGTGTGTGTGTGTGTGTGTGTGTGTGTGTGTGTGTGTGTGTGTGTGTGTGTGTTTGTGTGTGTGTGTGTGTGTGTGTAGAGAGAGAGAGAGAGAGAAAGAGAAAGAGAGATGGAGATGTTAAAGGTGACAAGAGATACACCAGAGATGTTTTATTGATTCGATCTGTCCCTCTAGTATAGTTTACCTTGGAATCTGTGACCCAGAGGCATGAAAAAGTAGTCTAATCCACCATGGCGAGAAGATGTCGGTTACATATTACCCCATCTTTAGTACAGGTGCCCCTGCCATTATTTGCACCCGTCCTTCTTTTTTCTTCTTCTTTTTCTTTATCTAGCTTTTAAGCTTTTGTATTGGGGGGTTGGGGGTAGATCTCATAAGTGTCAGATCTATGACAGTGGACACCAGATGTGAAAAGGCCTACAGTTCAGATGCTCACTTGCCATCTTTAATAGAGCGATATTTAAAGCCTCTCTTCCTGTCGTCCCTGCAAGGTATACATACATTTTCCTTTGACCAGAGACCTACAAAAAAGGGTGTCTGGCCACACAACAGATGCAAGATTTGCATGGATAACACATGCCACATAATGCAGGAGAAAATTGGCGCGGCGGTATTGATTTCCAGAGACGACCGTAACACAATCTCCGCCAACTGACGATTCATCATTCCCCCCACAAACAAGCCGTTATCCCAACACTTGACGGATAGCCCCCTCTCGTTGCTGCGACTGGCAGTAAATCATAGAATTAAGGTTATATGCACTTTCCTCTTCCTGCACTATAAATCTAATCCTTGGAAAGATCTTATTTTGTTTTCTGTCAAATACTTGTTACTTGCACCATCCATTCCAGTTACCCCATATTGCGAACCCACGAAATTTGAACCCTGCGACTTCATGATGTTGCGCACACCGGCTTCAAAGGAGACAAAGGGAGGAAGAGAGAGAGAGGGGCAGAGTGAGACGGCATTCTCAGATTTCATATCAGAAATGTCTCTTTTGATACGATGGTCAGCCACTGACAGTGCTTTGTTTAAAGTCAATTGACAGACTTCTGTAGGAATAAAATACACTCTATGAGATATGTCCGATCCGTGCACGCATCTCGTCTTTCTTGCGTTGTTCCATTCTATTCACTCGCATTCTCTTTTTATCCCCCTCTCTTTTTTCCCACCTACAGGCATCCGAGACGGGTTCAGATCTCTTCACGACAGCAAATGCAATAAATAGAAGTAAGTGGAAAGTTTTTATTTATCTCTTCATTTTCCCCTTCTGGCATTGTTTGATGGTATGCTGTTCAAGTGTTGTATTTTTATGCGCTGTCTTGTGTAACTTTTGCTATGTTATGGGTGTGTGGATGAAGTGTGGAGCACCTGTTTGAGTTGTTACTGTGATTTGTATGGGATCACATGAATCCTTTTAAAATATGATTGATAATACAGTCAGCCTATAATCTATACGCTGACAGATCAAATACAAAAGTATCTTTTTCTTCGTAATAATTGAATGAAGCTTCTGCTTGATGCTGTGTTTGTGCATGCAGTTATATACTGTAAAAGTGGAAATTTTCGCGGTGTTGAAATTTTTGTGCATTTCGCGCAACCAGAAGCTAGCGCGAAAGATAAAAGCAGGCAGATATTTTTGCTTACCATACGTTCCAGTAGTTGATGTCCTGATTCGGCAGAATTTAAAACACGCAAAATTCTTCTTACGCGGCCTAGTGCGAAAAATTAGTTGTGCGAAAATATCCACTTTTACAGTATTCAGGCCCACCAGTAGGAGGACTTGTGAGGCGTAGCGACTGAAGGTATCGATATGATGGGTAGAAGGATGTATACCATGTAGCACACAAAAGGATGATGCACGGTTAGCATTAAAAGAGAATGCAAAATACATATAATGCCATGTTGGGCTTTAAGTGAAAGTGAAGACTGGAATAGTTTGTACTCAGAGAGAAAGAGAAAATACCTGAAGGCAGCGAAGTATAGATCAGTGCATTTTAGTTTGTGTGCGATGATGAGAAGGAACACAAGGTCAATGCAAAATGTGGAATGATACTAAACCTCACTCAGATATGACGAGTGTATAAGTAGATGGAGATAACTGGAGTGATGGGGGAGATCTCTAACGGTGGAACGTGAGGAGCCCAAGGGATGTCACTCTCGGCCTCTACCTTACCTCCGCTTAATCCCTCTAAAATGGCCACCGGATTCCAAGGCATCCTGTGTCATCATCGCGCAGGAGCATTGAGAATCACTCAGATTAATATCAGGAGAGAGGGGGTGGGGTGGAGTGGGGGAGAGGGGAGGGGACGGCATCATTTCTGTTGGAGAAGATCAGGCTGTGCGTACATAGGCGAGATGGATGGTAGGGGAGTGGATAGGTAGGGGGTTGGGGGAATACTGTAAAACATGATATATTCGCGGCACAAAATGTTTGCGAATAGGAGCCGACGGCCTTTTTCGTGGCATGAAATTTTCGCGAATTGCCACTGGCGTTCAATGCATATAGTGTAGACAAGAAATTTCGCGAATCTTGGTGCTCATGAAATTCGTGAAATTAAAATGCATGCGAACATTCCTCGTTTTACAGTACTCGGGGATGGCATTCTTGTGTAAAAAACAGTGAGGTGAATGAACAGTAAAATGCGCTGAGGTAACCGGTGCATAAGAAGAGCAATGTTGAATAAAGGAGATGATTCTGTAATATCTTACTCGAGGAGATACTTTGATCGTTGTAAATACCTCCTGTTGCTTTGAAATCCAATATTATGCAGATTGTAATTCACCCCACCATTAAGAGGATATCTGCGAGTCGGGTGGCGATTTTGAAACAAGCACAGTTGAGCCGAAGCTGAGCCCGAGTTTACGAGAAGGAAGAAATTCTGTGAGCAGAAAAGATAGATTGGGGAGTTTGGATAAGAATCAGGTGTGTGAAGGAGAAAAGGGATAGGGATAGATAAGTAGATAGCCAGAAATTTTAGGAGGATGGGAGGAGGAAGAGGTGGAAGAGGAAGAGGGAAAATACGGGGGGGGGGGGGGTGTTTCTTAAAGCTGTTCGTAAAGTTACGAATCAATGACTTACGAACAACTGGTGATCAGTTCTTGTGCTGAATTATTGAAAGTCTGATAAGTATAGCACATCAGAACTGATCACCAGTCATTCGTAAGTCGTTCGTAACTTTACGAACAGCTTTATGAAACAGAGCCGGGGTTAGATGGGGGGGACCATGAATGTGATGAATGATATATATATATATATATATACGTAGATATAGTGGAAGCAAACTGGATGACTACAGGTAGTGTAAAGGAATGCTATGGCCAACCACTGACCCATTATTATGATAATCAGATGGAAGATTCTAGTGGTATTTCAGTTTTATATGCTCATATCTCATGATCATGTCTCAAACATACTGGCCAGCCAGGATAACAATTTCAAGCTCCAGCTGCATTTTCAGACAATGCTTCTACAAGTAGAATTTTGAATATTTTCCAAGGAGGGCAGGGAGAAAGCTCTCAAGGTGATAAATAATAGATAATATATGCACTTTATCACTGGACAGCTAGCTGAAAATAATTCTATCTTGGTGCAGACTGGTCAAAGGTGGCACTGGAACTTTTATTCTTTGCCTCACCTTTATGTTTAGGACAAGTTTTTTTTTTTCTTCTTTTTATTACTATTATTATTATTATTTATTTTTTTTTTTTTTTTTTTTGGGGGGGGGAGCTGCAGGCTTGGAAATTGCTGGAAGATGACACCAGGCAGAACTAACATGCCAGGCAGGTAGGGAGAGAGGAGAGCAGGGAAAGATGGGGGGGGGGGGGGAGGAGGGAGATGCCGCCGTAATGGACGATACCTGAGGACATGGGTAAGCCCAACAGGTTCAGGGATAATAATTGACGGAAGAGATAAGATATTTCGTAGAAAGGCTAAAGATGCGGGGAGACTGTAGCATCCTAAGAGGGTTTCCCCCCTCTTCCTTTCCCATTCTCCGTTCTGACGGGCGTTGGCGGTAAGGGGGAAATTGTCATCACCGCGGCGATCATCATCTTTATCTCGGAGGGGCTCCGGTAATGCAGGCGACTTTTTTTTTCCTTCCTCCCCCTGCAGAGTGCTTAGAGGGAGATTAGGGGCCGCATTATCTTGTCAGAAATACCTGGATGCCCTGCGAGATACGCATCTATCAGCTCAGAAAAGCAGGTGTCTTATCATGACCTGAAGGTATTACATAGAGACGAGGAGAGCTATGATGGGGGGATGGGGGGGGGGGGGGGTGGTGGGGGGATGGGGTGGAATCTTGCTGATGGTGAAAGCTGCCATGGCAAATGAAAGCATATCGAGATGACTCCTATGTGATGGGAGAGCGGGCCAACAGGGTCGGTATCATTTTCATGGCAGGTAAAAAATGTTGAAAGTGGGTCACGATGACGGGGGAAATGCACCGTGAAGCATTGACGATACATACTTGGGGGAGACAGGAACTTCCAACATCAAAATCCTGTTTTCCCTCGCGCTGAAAGCAAACTGAAACACTGGCTGCTCCCCCTTTGTGTCGCGCAGATCAAGTTTCTGCAACATATGATCTTTCTTCTTCTTCTTTTTTTCATCACTGTGTCTCTAGTGGCTTCTTGAGTGACACATGGGTCCAAAGGATGTTGCAATCATTCATTTCCATGTCTTGGATATCAGCTGTGACAGCTAAATGCCCCATCCCAATTTATTCAAACTTCAAATTCATTACTTCATAAAGGTTTGAAATTTGTTTGAAAATGTCATCTTGTTTCCAGACCATACTTCTGACTGATATTTTTTCGTGAAAATTATGGCATTCCTTGTATCCATATTTTCTGTGAAGCTGACGCCCACTGGCACTGTTGTTATCCTCTTAACTCAGTGTTTTGTGTCAAATGATAACTTACATGTACTTACTTGGGGTTGGGCAATATTCAAACCATGGCTCTAATGGACACTTGGTAGATGAAATTAATTTCTTTCTCTGCTGAGTTGTTGATACATGTATAAAAGAACCACACATTCTTAGTTGTTGACCTTACTTGACCAGGGAACACAGGTTGGGATTAGTGGCTGTTTTGTCTGTATTGTTATGAACGACAACTCATCAAAAGTGAGCTTCCAAGAAATCAGCACTCCTTCATTCATGCTATTCAAACTCTGTAACTTCAGATGTGAAAGAGATGGAGTAGATGCCCTTTTTCTGAGTGTTTATCGGGAAACAAGCATGATTCCTTCTCACTTTTTGCTGCAATCAAGATTGGCAACATGGATAGAGGGCTGCGTTGTCGGAGAGAGGAAAACCCATTCTTTCGTCTTGGTGGTCAAAATAATGGGCCATTCATGATAACAATTGTCAGGCAAGCATGGACAAAAATGATTTGAGGTTGTAATTGGCTGATAAAACTTGTTTGGCTGAGGACCAGGGCGGAAGATTGGGGCGCAGATTGTTTGCAGCTGTGGGGAGGTGGGTCCCAGCAGAATTCTGGGTAGGTAGAAACGGGGAAGAGAGAGGGAGACTGTTGATGTGGAGAACAGTATGGTAGTGAGAACAACCCCATGTTTGAAGTAAGAGAAGGAGAGTGATATAATGCCCAAAGCATCACGGACTGCTTGAACTCCACGGGCAAGTGAATGCGGGGAATGAAGGAGGAAATTACGCCATTATTACCTCGTTTGACCCCTAAATTTGAGGCATTTCTGGAGCAAATTGGACCTGATAGAGTGAATCAGCCCTGGCGGTGGGTGGGCCCGGCAGCGTGGGTTGGGTGCCGGTGGAAGTCTTGAATAACTCCAAATTAAACGCTGCTGTCACAGAGAAGAAGCCATGTGACGGAAACGGATTCCGAGGAAGCCAGCCTGTTGTGTGCCATGCTATCTCCCTTCGTTAATTCTACAACCATTATCATGTGTTATAAACGATCTGATGGAAGGTAGAAACTGGACAGTGGCAAATACAGATCGTCCAATGGCAGGACTAGATGGCGATATCGCCATTGTAACTGCCTACAAATCTGAAGAGTGTGTGAGTTGGCTGAGGTGTGGAGGAGGCAGGAACTAAAATATTCTTCTTCAAAATAGCCAATACACCCACTGCCATTTTGCATGGCTTCGTAAAAATATGATGCTCAAGGGCCAAGGATACTGAAGGTTTACATAAGTGAAAACTCAGACTTGTCAATGTCATCCTATATGTAAAGTAGACTACCATGGTTAACTAAGGGAGGGGAAGGATGATTATGGCTTCTTACCTATTTTCCAGATTGTATCGTGACGTCGTGAAGTTTGTCTCATTTGTTAGTTTTATGGCTTCTCATCTTTTTTTTCCAAATTGTATCATATGTTGAAGTTTGTGGCATTTGCCACTTTTAGGTAGGAGCTTTACATTTAGGTGCAGCCTGTGTTTAAAGTTGTGTCAGGTTTTGTCTGCTCTGTCTTGCTGATGGGGGAACTGCACAGAATGGAAATGCACTGTGAGTATTGTGTATGATTGGAAGGATGATATTTGCTGTCAAACGCGCCCATTATCAAAGTCATTGAGAAGGTCACAACTGTAAGCTTACCGAGTGCACTTAAAGTTTTGCGAATGATTTGCATTGCCACTGAAGATAGTTGTATCCTTTCATTTGTGAGATGATTACCGGTAAGTAATCAAGAATGAATGAAAGGAAGGGTGAGGATATGAGTAAAGTGCCATTGCATATTTTTGAAGAATAATTTACCACAGAACATTGGTGCTATTTGGCCAAGCCTCCCCAGTCAAGTCATGGTTTCTGTTGAAGGTGCCCATCTGTTGCTGTAGACTGTCTACTGTATTTAGGCCATACCATGCTGCAGGGATCCTGAAGGTGCCGAGTGGTACCCAAGGGTATCTTTCGGTGCCCTTGGTTGCCTGCGGGTACCTTTTCATGCTGTTGGGTTATCCAATGGTGCCCAAGAGTATGTTGGACAGGTATCTACCCAAAACTTATGTGTGACTATAACATGGTAGATGGGTAAAACATGTGATTGGAACTGTTCTGCAAGAATTTTGAATGGCTTAGTCATATTTTTCCCTCGATTTTGATCCAACCGTTCTGCTAGTGGGCAAAGGTTAAAGGCCAGCCCTCTCCATCCTGCATGCCTATGGGTGCTTGGTGCACCTAGTGGGTACCACATACGGCCATTGCATCCTGGAAGGGTAACTAAGGGTGCTGTGTTTATAGACTATTGTTGTAAGCCTAGATAAGCAGAATGGGGTTTATGATGTACTCATTTTTTCCTCAAATTTGATGCAAATCTTTAAGGGGGTATCTCACTGAACGACGAATGTTTGCGAAGAATTCAAATTTTAGCAAATTTGAGGTTTCGTCATGGTTTTTAAACAGTTGCAATCAAATTCATGAACAGTTTTCATTGTCGCAAAGAGTTTTCCTTGTCGCAATTTGTTGTAAAGAAATATTAAACATGTCAAAATTTCTATGCGACAAGAAAAACTGTTTGCGACGATGAAAACTAACTGTGAATTTGATTGCAACTGTTTACGAACCCTGACGAAATCTAAAATTTGCTATGTTTGCAAACATTCGTTGCTCAGTGAGATACCCCCTTTAAGCACCACTGCCTTGGGAACATCCCTGAAAGCAGTGTACAGACTGTTATTTGTGATTAATGGCGGAATCATGGTGTCGTCCCCCCCCCCCCCCCATTTATTGTCACCTAATTCCTTCCACAATGCAAATACTTTTGATGGATTTATTTGTGTTGAAGGAATGCAGTCAATTCTGTTTGAATTCTTCTCTCAGTGTTTACAGTCACTGAAATAGCTGATCATAACTCTGCCTCTCTAAAAAAAAAAGTGTAAGTAGGAAATAAATGTCAGTGGTTGATCGATGACATAGCAAGTAACTAGCAAGCTTGCATATCGTGCTGTGGAAAGCATCAAAACAGCTCCTAAATTATGCTGAAGGAGGGGGGATGGGGTAAAGATGTTTGTCCTCTTGAACTTTTCTTTTCCATTTCCCCCCATTGCCTTCTCTTATTTATATCTCTGTTTTCTATTGTGAAAGAAGGCATTAAATTCAGTGTAATTATACTCTATCTACATCAACAAAAGGTAATACAGAATACAAATTATTGGTATACCCCTGCATTTGGCAAATTATATTGTTTAATAATAGGTTACTAGGTTAACATTTATAACCTATTGAACATGATATTTAACAGGAACAGGGGACAGTGGAAATTGTCCTGGTCCCACTTGATCATTTATCTGTTAGCTGTCTATTGTGAGTTACATGGCCCTTATCAAAGTCCTCTTATGAGCCTTTCAAATCATATTTCTATTTTGCATCTTCATAAGTTTACAATGTCTATGAATATGAATATCTCTTTCTTCTTTGTGTCAGTATATGAAACTGTAAGCCAGTCTAATAAGCTGATGACCACCGGCTAAAGAATTATATGACAATATTTGTGATAGATTTTTGTTTAAAAATTGAAAAATCGGGGGGGGGGGGGGTACTATGATATTAAAGCATTGTGTTTAACCTGTTGAAGACTAGTCCTGAGTATTCTCGGGCTGAGGTAAATGGGAAATGCATGTTATAGAAAATCCAGTCCATCTTCAATGGGTTAATATTTATAGATTTGCCTGTGTATAACAGAAACAGCAAGACTTCTGTTATATATTTTAGTGTGATAATATTCTTCCATGCCATTTTGCCCAGTATAGGGCTGCATTGCAGGCTTTATTTCAATCATCTTTTTTTTCAATCAGTTTTGATCTTACCATCCATCTTAATCAAATCAATTTGAAAAGAATGCAAAATGATAGTCAAAGGCACATTGATTGACAAGATTTGACTCTTTATTATTCCTTTTTTTTTCCTGGTTCTTCTCTGCCCCCCTTTCCCCAACCCCCTTTTAATACATAAATTATGGCAGATTGTTGCAGTGGGCTGATAATCCGAGTGAGGATTCTCCCTTAATCCAGCGAGGGACTGGGGATGAGTAAAGGGAGTTTAGTCTAGGCCCCTGAAGTAACTCAAAATAACCCGCTCTAATCTTCATCGCATGTGATACTTGTCTTGTCTTCTGTATTCTATCCCTCCTTGCCATCCACCCCACCCCCCCCCCCTCCCAATTTTTTCCCCCTCTCCATCTCTCTGCCTCTTTCATGCCCAAAGAATATACTGGCTAAAAATGCTGAAAAAAAAACATCTGCCATGAGTTTTCTGACATTTTCAGACCTCCCCCTCCCCCTTTTTTTTCCCAATCTCTTCATTAAGCACATCATGTACGTCACATGACCAACTGAAATCTATGTGCAAGAAGAACAAACACATTATGTATTTCTGTTCAGGAATGTGCTTCCGATATTGTATGCAGTGTCCAAAGTTCCTGACACAGATGTGGTTAAATTGTATTTCCATGTCTTGTCTTAAACGTTGACATTTGTAATTAGAGTAATAGAAGATTCATCTGAAGACTGAACCAGACAATTTTTTTTCTAAGTTTTTACTAAATACATCTGCAAAATTTGAGAAGGCGGTGATGTCACCTAACAACACTCCTATGAGTTTGTATACAAAAACATTATCAAAATCATGTTTTTAATTGATGCTTTAGCAAATATAACCCTTTTCGCTGTGAAGTCATCATTGCTACAGTAGATTACTAAAGCAAGTAATATTCTAATTTGATGCAGGCCTAATGGATACATCTTATTCTGGATGAGTTCACGTAAGAAGAGGAAATTGAATGAATATTTTTTGTGTGTGCATTGCTTTTGCTTTATTCATTTTAGCAAACTTGAACATGGTGTGGATTTCCCCCTTTTAGACACTTTGATAGTGAGACCCCCTAATGTGTTTGTATCCATGATAATGACTTTCATCATTTCTTTGTATTTAATCAGGATATTTCCATCTGCATGTGTTCAGCAAAGCATGAGCCTTGAAAGAAAGTTTGCCCACATTCTACTCACACAACCTATTCACCAAACATGTGTAGTTGTTTCCTTTATATCACTGCCATGTGAACCAGCATTCTTTAGCACAGAGCCCGCCTCCCTTTGGATATATTCGGTTGGCTTACGAGCAAGCAAATTATGCGTAAACACGCAAAAAATAGAGGTTAAGAAAATTGACTCGGAAGCCGAGCCGGTGCACTCCATTATTCCAAATGGCCACAGTGGGCTTGCAAGGTAGGTAGTTAGTTATAAGAAAGGATCTACCAGGAAATGGGAAAACTTGACCGGGGGTGATTGAAAAGCGATATATCAGCACAGATCTTCCTGGAATTGAGAGTGAGGAGACCTCTATGCTATAAGAAGCTACTGCCATGAGTGGATTACGAATGGTTTGGATCAATTAGCATAGATATTGAAGGGATGAAGGGGTAATGCCACTAGAGTCCAACAGTAATAACATGATGACAGATACTGTAGTACATGTTAGCTTCCTATCCAACGGTCTCAATGCTTATCCTTTTCCACTCTGTCTGTTATTTCTCTATTCCCGTCCCACCCTCCTCCCCCACACACACATACAAACAGTTCAGTTTATCATCCATTACGCTGTTAAAGAGTCTATCAGCAAACTTGTGCTTGTACATATTTATGCTTTTTCTGGTGAAGAGTAGTATGATGTAGAAAGTGACGAGGGTTACGCAAATGTCATATAGAGTATCTGATGTAGGGCGGGGGGGGGGGGGGGGGAGGGGTGGTGACATCATGGAAATAGTATTTACAAAGTAAGAGGAAAAAGTCAAGATGAGCATTGATGCAAAATCCAAGTCCTGGATGTCCTTTCTGTCAATTGTGACGAATGAAGTCTGCAACCTAGAGTGAGATATTCTACCAACGGTATTCCTTTTTGACACAGGTATGAGAAATGGGTGTTTGGCAATGTTTTGGTGATAATAAAAATAAATGGTAGAGCTCTCAAAAAAGGAAGCATTGCTGCCATAATGTTTCCAATATCACTTTTAATTGATGCCATCTCCAAATCTGAATGTTTTTCTCACACTAGCCTCGACTCCTTCCATCCATGGAAAAGTCATCACCCACCTGTAGTGGTTGACTACTGGGATGAATGCATCTGTTGCATGTTGACCTTTGACCTTGAATGAGTGTACAGCACGGTTCTTTTCATTTTTCATGACACTCCTCGCCACATAAGTCATGTACAGACCCATGGCGTGGCGAGAAATTCCTCAAAGCATAATGTGAATGAATAATGGCCCCCTGCAGAGTTGGCAGTTTGAAGGAACACGTACGGTCACACCGACACTCGCTCGCTCTCTCGTTCGCATCGACGCTTCCACGTTCTCTGCAGCCAGTCAGGCTGTGCGTAATTGGAATCGCAGCTCCCCGGAGAAATCAATTTTACATTATGCATCTCTTTTGTGCTGTGCTGCTATGGGGGGTCAGCGAAATTGGCATGCTGTTTGGGGCCACGCTGATAGATCGCTTCCAAATTGGTCTTCCACACTCTGTGCCGTTTTATAGATTTGCGTTTTTCCTCGCCACGTGTGCAAATTATTTCGACTCAACATTTATTTTTTTTTTTCATGAGGACAATTTTTCCTATGCAATTACCATAACTTCCACATTTGCTGCTCGGGGCATTCTCATATTTTCTGTGATCATGAAAATATTGCTCTCCTGAATATGAATATAGTCTCGTGTCTCGCGCTGACATTTCCATGTAGGCTATAAGTAATGGGCTCCTGGGGGGGAAAGTTGAATGTCAATAGTCTTGATCAAGGCTCTGATTGATTATTTTTTGTCTGTTTTTCTTTCTCTCTTCTTCCTGATTAGTATATGCCTGTCTCTCAAAGTCGATGGGGCTGAATCTGTGTAACTGTGTTTGCCACTAGGGTATCAGTTTCGGCATGATTTTGAAGCTGTCTTACCTTAGCCATCAGCAATCATTTGAAAGGTTATTTCCCCCCAAGTCTCAACAATTCCAGTGATTACTTTAAGACTGTGTGTACCAATGCTAATTTTCCTTGATGTTTTAGATATGTTTACTTTGCACAAAGACTGAATATAAAAATATGTGAGAAAAATTAGGTTCATGATTATGTTGATTTTTAGAACCCTCTCCCCTTCTCCTTTTCAGCTTTTTGCCAAAGATAGAGATCAATAAAATAGAGACAATTTAACGGCTGTCTTTCAATTTGATGAATTCTTTTTGGGCATGCTAAACAATCTACCAATTTTAGTGTTCTTTAATTGTACTCGAATGGTCCTCCAAGGCCAACTTTGTTCATACTGTCATAAATCAAAACCTTGTTTTAAATTTTGAAGATGCCATGCTTCTGCTCCTGTATAATTTATCATTTTGTATGGATTTTTGCTATGAGAATAAGTTCACACGTTATGTAATGTAGCATTGCATAGTGAGATACTGTGTTATATAAGGCACATGAAGCAGCCTCAAGGTAGTTTTGCACATATTTTGTTATTTACTTTACCACAAAGTAATATACATGTATATTTTGATAAACTCATATTTCATTTGGTTACAAACCCAGTTTATGAAATGTGTTTTGATTGCTGAAACTTATTGTACCTAGTACAATGTATGTCAAGGGTTTATAAGTCACAGACGCACACTGTGTGTTATTGGTTCTTAAATGCACTTTTTCATTGAACTATGTAAGTTTTTGTTTTTGTTTCTTTTGTTTGTTTCTTCCAGGGATTATTAGTGAAGTATACAAATATAGACATTAAAAAATAGAGCTAAGAATTGCTGGTTTTTGTGGGCTTTTATCCAAAGGAGGTAACATAATTCCATATACAGGGAAATGTCAGGTAATATGAAGGCCTTGTAAGAACTGTGTTTGTGGTTGTAGGTCACATGGTCTGTAGTAGAGTTTTGTATTAAAGAATAAGTGTCAACTGGGCCATAGTTTGTTCTGACTGAAAGGTAGAAGAGACAGATATTTCAGGCATGTGGGTGAAAGAGAGTCTTCTGTGTAAGCGGAAGGATCAACTGGGTATTGACGAGATACAGTGAATATAACTGAGCCCCTTAGACCCCAATCATTCTTTCCCCTTCATCACCCTATCCCAATACCTCCCCCTCTCCCCATCCCTTCCCCCTTCCACAAGTGACAAATAACCTAGGCAACCATCTGGTAATTGTGCATGACTCCTGTTATTTTCTGGGCAATCAGCTGTCACAGATTGTAGCGGGATTTGCCCAGTTTTAGCGGCAATCCGGAGTCCATTTCAAATAAATCCCGAAATTTCAATTTTTTTCCCCCAGAGGCAGATGTATTTCCAAGAAAAAGCTTCTGAGGGCGAAAGCTCAGTTAGGTCTGCCCCTCCCTTCATCCTGACAATTTTTTTTTGAGATACCACCTTCAGCCGTCAATAGGCCCTCCTCGCCCACATACCCGTCTGCTACAATGTATTCAATTGATGCCAAGCATTCAATTCTTCAACATCATCATCATCATCATCATCATCATCATCATCATCATCATCATCATCATCATCATCATCATCATCATCATCATCATCAACATCATCATCATTTTGTGTGTTGAGCATGCTCAAAATGTAAATTTTGTATTTGGGTACATTCTCTCCTTCATTTTGCCCAGTTTATGTGTTCTTTTGGGGGTTTTCGTTTTTATCTTTAAGGTGTCCAACCTGCTTCTTTCATCTTGTACTGTGTCCTCTCCTTACTGTTCATCTTGGTGTTTCCTCTGCTCATTCTCTTTCCTCATCAACCTTGTCTCTTCTGTCAGTCTGCTTTGTGCAAATCTATGGCTCTCCATCTCCTGTCCCCCCCCCCCCCACATCTCTCCCTTCTCTCTCACCCGCATTCTCTCCTCTTCCTCATTCCTCCCCGTCTCTCCCTGGAGACGGAGGAGATGACATCAGCACCTCTCCCCTGTGCCCCTAATCCAGTGTCACCCTCCGCTAAGCTCCCCCTAAGCATCTTCAAATAAAGCATGGAGAAGCCAGGAGTGAGTAGACTTGTTCACACCAGCCCACCTTCTGAAACGGGGTTCCTCTATAGATTGTTATCGCGCCTTGACTCACCGCTGCATCACCAGCCCTCTGAAATACTAGTCATTGTACCTCTTCCAAAGTGTTGTGGCATCAGTGAACTTCTTTCATAGGTCATTTTTAGCCATTTTTTGATGATGCCATTCATCATCACAGTGCTTCCACTGATATTTCCTTCAGTGCGTACAAATTCAACTTGTCCCATCTCAAGTTCGTATATATCTACTTCGAATTGCTTTACTTACCTACGTAACATTTGCTATTCTGATGGCAATCAGAATCACATTGATAACTAATAAAATGTCCGACACTGAACATACCAGCTGTTATGACATCTAGATCATGCAGGCTGCAAAGCAATGAAAATTCGCAAAATTCTAACACTTTGCATTGTTCCCTTTGTACAATTGTACTTCACTTCTCTACTTCCTGTAGTGTAGTAGGATCTAGACTCCTTTTGAGTTCACAGGGACAGCCATGCAAATGCTGTCTATGATATACCTCAAGCATTGTCTTGATTAAAGTCATGAGAACATAACATATGTTTGTTCTTACATTTTGAGTAGCCGATAAAGAGTAGCAGATGATAGTGGTACCTTGATGATAACTAGAACACGATATTACATCCGTGCTATCAAAATGGTGATACAGGCTGTATGCTATCAGAGACTCCCATCACTGTACCGTGCAGACGGCATTGTATTACACCCTTTCCTGCTGTGTTGATATCACTCTTCGCCGACCACAACCCTTTTTTTTTTTTTGCCCGGATGAAGTGGTCATCACCGTGGCAACGTGAGGCTGTAATCTCTCCCTCTCTCCCCTTTCTCAGCACTCTGCCTCTTTCTCTCCTCCGCCATTCCTCTCTCATCCCCTGCCTGATGGAGATGGATCAAGAGCGCGAGGTAATCCCCCAGACCTTCTCATTTGTCGGCGCGATGACACCTTTCCATTACCCAAAGCCAACAAAGGCGATTAAAGGGCTTAGCCGCCAGTCTCACTCGGCCATACAGGGGGGGCTTAGCGGGGGCTTACCCGCGGCTTCAGCCCCATGAGGCTCTAACCGATGGGCCCTGCCATCTGCGTGTGTGGCGAGCGCCGCCGCAGGCAGCTACGCCCCCACCGCGGGGCATCTCATGCCAGCTCGGGGGAGAGTGGATATCATTTCAGGATTGCCTCCAATTTGTGCTTGTCCATTGCTAATGTTGCTTTTCAGTCACGGCCCGGTGGGCATGAAAATCCCCCAAGGGGGCTTCCGCGATAGTTTCAGAGCCTCTCTTTCTGAAAGAGGTTTTGGGATGACGGTTTAGGAGGAAGGGAAAAAAAAGGAGGGGGGGGGGGATTCCCCAGGGATCCAACACCAAATAAAAGCCTGATCACGGAATAGATGATAGGACTCTCGCACTGATGTAATCCCATTGCATTGGAAGAAGGGATGCGGAGGGGGAGCCATTCATCCCTGTGCTTTAAAGAGCTCGGCCCAAAACGGCAGTGACAGTAATGCCATGCGACACGTCAGTTGCACTTTTTGGAATCAATGCTGCGGTGGCTAATTATGCTTTTCCTCAATGCGAGGCACGAACCCCCTACCCCACCCCTCTCGAGACAGTTGTCGAAGAAATACTCCAGGGAGTGAAAGCAAGAAGAGCCCTTGAGTGTTGCACGCAAGACAATATATCGCTGTGTCTGCTTCGCACTTGAAGCCCATTTGACAAGATAAACCCACATCAACAGACAGATGCATGCTTGTAATCTCGTCCCTCGGCGGATCCACCGAGCTTTGTTGCGGACTAATCCGACCAAATTTGTTAAATCACATTGATTTATTTGGCGCGTTTCCACCGGGCGGAAACCCTCAATAATTTCCCTGCTGTTATTCCTTCTGCTGGCCATGCCCGTCAAACTCCAGATGAAGCCATAATGAGATTAGCACTGATATATAGTTGAATTTTGTTTTCATCCCGGTCGGTCCGGGCAACCCAGCAAGCCCAAAAGTATTAACTCATTTCGAGGGGGTTTTGTACTCAATCACGCGAGCCCAACAAATTCGGTGTGACAGCTGTTGTTGATTCAGGGATCCAGATTCCTGGGGGGTGTACAGCTCTTTTAGCTGCTTCTGGGGAGAAAAAATAATAATATTGGGGTTGGTGGGGGGGGGGGGGGAGGGAACCGTCAAATTTAGTTCTTTTTGACAGAAGTCTTCGTACTCGTTCTCTCTCTATTCCATGTGTGCCAGGTACTATGTATCGTATGTTTGACAGTAATTAATGACATGTTTTCATGTGACGTCCATATGTCTTGCATTGGGAAAGAGCTTTAATTGACATGTAGGTTTGCTGTATCCTTTACATTTCGTCTGTCAAATTCTGGCTTCGTTGTTTGTGGAAATATTTGTGCCTAGGTTCCGTTCCTCATGCTGTAGGATAATATTCACCTTTAATCAGATGCTTCTACAATTCCGTTTCCTTCTTGGGTTTTTTTTTTTTTTTTTTGGCTTAGTTTTGTTTTATTATTTTGGCCATTTGATGGTTCAGAGCTACTGGCTTTCCTTTCATTCATTTGTGCATATTGGTCATCCCTATTCATCTGTTATCTCTTGTCCTCATACTTTGTGGGTTGTTTCCCCCCCCCCCCCCCCCCCCGCCAAACTATGTCTGTGATTGAGCTTCAAATCTCGCAGTCTCCCGCGGCATCGACCTCCATGCTCCATTTTCTCTTTGGTCTTCCGGCTCTTGCTCTTGCTCCGTTCCGTGCGTTTTGTTTCTTTTCTGCCCGTCACTGGACACCTGACAATTTGTCTTAACCTCCTGGCTGTCACATTAGGGTGTCCATACCGATCTCATGGAAGGATGAGAGAGAAGGGGTTAAGGGATCCAGGCATAGGAGAATCTAACACTCTACTTCTCCTCTCTCTCTCTCTTTTTTCAGCCATAGTTCGGTCACCATGCCCGCGGCAATATTGCCATGTCATAATTGCGTATTAGTGCCATTTCCGTAGCCCTGCTGTGCTCTTAATTTGACCCTGTCAAATTTAACGTATTGCTGCGCCAAAACGCTACATGTAGCAATTTTTGGATGCTGGGTTTGAGGGTGTTTTTTTTTTTTCCTCCAACACTCCCTTTGTATATTCTAACATTACATTTATAATGTATATGCCATTCATATTTGTCAGTCTTTATATGTCTTGATATTGCCTATATCCTAGGGTTCTGATTTCCATTTTTTCCCCAATTATAATATCTCTCTGGGAATAGTTTTTGAAGAGAAGTATAATTATGTTGTCATTAGTAGAAAACCAAAAACAACAACAAAAAAAAGGAGGCACAATCAAATCCTTTGGAAATACAGTCACAAGCATGTATTTTTCACCATTTTGGATCCATTATGCAAGCCTTACTAATGACAATGTCCCGCGGGGACAAATTTTTAAGCTTTCCTCCACCCCTGCTTTTCTAATTCTACAAGTACATTCAGGTGTTAGTAAGATGAATCTAAAAGGTATGATAAAATGAATCCCTGAGGGGTTGAAGTTTGAGAGCCACAAATATTCAAATATTTGCAATAATCTCCTCGTCGGGACCTTGCCTGGATGTGATAGGAGAAGACCTTACCGTGATGAGCGGCTGGTTTATCAGTGACTGATAAAACCCATGACTATGCTCCCGACACGTTATAATGATTACGCTATCGTCCCTTATATCTCCGACTGTATTCTTGTCTGTTTGCCGCCTCTGCCAACACAGCGAGCCGCGATAATGTCGGCGAAAATAATCCATTTTCAATGGTATCTCGTTGATCAGCTCACAACGCACTATCAGACACTTGATAGATAAGGGTTGGCTTGTGAGGTGTCAAGACAGGGGACTGAAAAGAGAAATAAAGATATGATGACAAGTGTGTATTTCTGAGTGAGAGAGATTATATGTACATAAAAGAGATGTTACTCTATAGACGTGAATGAGAATTTGATTTGTAGCTGAACCTGGCTTACTTTGGCAGTGTGGTTGAGTATTGAGGTGAAGAAAGAGAGATGTGTAAATATATGTCCTGTTTTGTTGGGACTTACCCATCCCTCCCCCCCCCCATGCATGTATGTGTGTGTGTGTGTACACACACACAGCACTCGCAAACACATATACACACACCACAAATAAACACTACTCTAATCTCCATGTGTTTGATCATTGCCTTGTCTCCGATAACTCATGTCAATCAAAGTTGATATGGAGAATAGTTTGTGTCAAGGTGACCCCTTCTTTCTTCGTTAATGCACACCAGAAATTGAAAAACACCAAACCGCCAATGCAAATATACATACATAAGAAATAGGCTCCAATTTTTAGAGATTTTATGCTTGCGTGATCAAGGCATCAAAGTTCCATAAGGGTCTTATAAGTGGATTTCAAGTCATTTTAAGAGGTCATAGTTTTGGGGCAATCATCAGTCTTTTGCTTTAGATCACACCAATTTGTTAACTTGTGGAGGTAACGGTGCTGTTCACCTTTATGGTCAAATCACACCATGCATCAGAGCATACGTGACTGGAATCTGGAGGAGGGGGGAGGATGTAGACCTACCATTGACCCCTTGACCTTTTCATCAAAGTTTAGCCTTCTTTACCAGCACCACCTGTATATATATCCTGTTTGTATTCCTATGATACATTTCCCTGCGTCATTATTTCTCACATCATTCATGTGAAGACGATGAGGTGAATACTCCAAGATAGATACCCTCGCTTATGAGATAAAGGGGGGGGGGGGGTGGGTGGTCACTATTTGAGGGGTATTAACACTAGGAACAGGCATGAGATTTCTCCGCGGATCCGCGGATTTCCGCGGATTTTGAAATTCTGGTTAGAAAATACACAGTCGGGAAAATGTCTGTGATTTTCCTCTTTTTCTTTCTTTTTTTTTTTTTGCAGCCACCATATCTCGCCGTGTGTGAATGGTGATGAGTGCATTTTGTCAGCGGGCAGCTGTGCGATGTTGCATGTTTCATGCGTGAAATGGATGTGAAACGTGCGTGTCGATCAACTTGTAGCTACAATACTAGTGTAGCTTGCAGTGTGGTGTGATATGATGCACACGTGAGGCTGTAACTGCGTATTACGTGTATCATTACTGTCAAGGAGCTTCGGCATGCATGCTGCCGCAGCATTCAGCGCGATGCGTTGACCGAAAGATCGGTCTGTATCTGTCCGTCGGGGAATGTTCCGCGGAGACTGCGTCTGGCTTCACGGATCTCCTCCGTATACGGAGGACAGCGTTATGGCAAAATATAAAAGAGTCCTCCGAACAGACGGATCTTTCTGTCTACGCGATGCGTAGACCGCCGTAGGGATCCGTGAAGCCAGACGCAGTCTCCGCGGAACATTCCCCGACGGACAGATACAGACCGATCTTTCGGTCAACGCGATGCGCTGCTTTTGTATCCCGCTGATTACGTTGGCGTGACCTAACGTTACATTTGTCATCGTGATTTTGTGGACCGGTGAGAATATTTCTTTCTTCAACGAGAAAATGTTTATGGACTTAACCGGGTCTACAAATTTTTGTACCTCCTGTAAGGTATTATAGGCAGTCTAAGTTAGCTGTTGCATGGACGTAGAGACGGTCAACAGTGCTGAGCTGCATGTATGATTTATTTTCAGCTCTCTTACATACCATGGTACATGATTCTCTACTAGACTACATGGACCAAGCACAAGATTAGCAATACTTTGCCTGGTCTGCGCACTGTAAACTGTTAATGGACTGAGGTAAAGACAGCCAACAATGGCAATGCTAAGCTGTGATTTTTTTATACCCCCGCCAAACGAAGTTTGAAGGGGGTATATAGGAATCAGCGGACGGTCGGTCGGTCGGTCGGGCGGTCGGGCGGTCGGTCGGGCGGTCGGTCGGGCGGTCGGTCCGTTGCAAATCTTGCGTCGCGAACTACTTCCTCAGTTTTCAACCGATTCCCATAAAACTTGGCACAGATGTGTGCCTTGGGTTGTAGATGTGCAAGACATATTTTTTGACAGTACCCAAAAGTACGTTGCCATGGTAACGGCATATTATGGGCAAAAATGGGTACAAATCTTGCGTCGCGAACTCCTCCCACAGTTTTTGATCAATTTTTATGAAATTAGGTACAGATGTTCATCTGAATATGTTAATGTGCAAGACACATATTTCCGCAGTGGCAAAAAGTGCGTTGCCATGGTAACGGCATGTTATTGGTAAAATATAGGGCAAAATGCTTCATGGCAAAACTGCTTCATCAGTGTTCTTCCAATTCTCGTGGAATTCATATTGAATGTTTGTCTTAGGATATAGGTCAGCATGACACATTTCTTGACAGTGACAAAAAATATGTTGCCATGGTAACAGCTCACATATTATGAGCCAAAATGATGGAAAATTTTGTGTTGCAAACTACTTCCTCAGTTTTTGCCCAATTTCCATGAAACTTGGTACAGATGTGTGCCTTTGGTTGTAGATGTGCAAGACGCATTTTTCGACAGTACCCGAAAGTACGTTGCCATGGTAACGGCATATTAATGGCAGAAGATCAAGGAAAGATCTTGCGGATTTAACTACTTGCTCAGTTTTTTGACCAAAGCTTATGAAATGTGGCACACACCTTGATCTTGGTGGGAAGATGTGGAAGACATATTTTTCGGACGTGTCGGAAGCTGCGTTGCCATGGTAACGGCATATAAATGGCAGAAGATCAAGGAAAGATCTTGCGGATTGAACTACTTCCTCTGTATTCGACTGAAGCTCATGAAATGTGGCACACACATTGGTCTTGGTGGGAAGATGTGCAAGACATATTTTTTGGACGTGTCGGAAGCTGCGTTGCCATGGTAACGGCATATTAATGGCGGAAGATCAAGGAAAGATCTTGTGGATTGAACTACTTCCTCAGTTTTTGACAAAAGCTTATGAAATGTGGCACACACAATAGTCTTGGTGGGAAGATGTGCAAGACATATTTTTCGGACATGTCGGAAGCTGCGTTGCCATGGTAACGGCATTTAAATGGCAGAAGATCAAGGAAAGATCGTTCCTTGGGTAAGACTGTCGTCACGGGGCGGGGGTATTAATCACCTTCAGTGATATTTCTAGTTTTTTTTGTACCCGTATGAACTGAATCCAGCAAGACGTCACCTGGGTGTACATTACTGTGATTTATTATGGCCTCACATTTGAGTAGGTCCTAGGTATTCAACAGTTAAGCATACTATTCCTTCCTTTAGATTTTGCAAGTGTCATTTATGAGTTCAATTATCACAATGTTTCTCTGTAAAATGTACCTCATAACAATAGTAAATTTCAGTTGTAAAATGCATTAAAATGAGTTTTTTCATACCTTGAATTTCAAAAAGTCCTCACCGTGCGAGGGGGGATACCCCCCTCCCACACCCTCCCCCCGCTCGGTCGCTACGCTCCCTCGCAAACTCTTCTCCTCTTTTTTCAACTTTTCTCTGTCTCATGCCTGTAGGAATTACCCTGTGCTTTTAAGCATAATATATGGCTGCGTTTATCATCTTTCCCATGTTTGAAACAGTTCCATGACATTTGCTCGTGCGACAATTGCTCCCATGAAATATCTGCACCCTTAGCCAAACTTAAATATTACAGACAAACAAAACCCTAAACCTAATCCTAATCCTCACATCAAACAAAACCTAAGACCCCTATCACAACCCTGACCCTAACCCTAAGATCCTTGGAGAAAATAAGGCAGGAGCAATTGTCTCAGGAGCAAATGTTGGTTCACCCATCACATTTCAATACCCACTATCAAAACGCATCCGCAAAGGCCTTTCGGATCACGTTTCTCCAATTGTTGCATTTATCATCTCCATCAAAAGTTGAGAGGGAGCCCTTGTCACTGCACAGCTCCATTGCATAGTTTGACCCGAGGAGCAGAGATGTGTAGTTAGCAGTGGTTGGCGTGGGCAGATCTGAGCTATGAACGCATTTCAAAACTACTCTGCGTTTATCAACTCTACAAAAGTGCATTTCTGGCTCATACACATTTGCGATCACACTTTTTTAGCATTTCAGAAACGCGTTTCTAACCCCATAATCAAAACAGCTTTGCGTTTATCAACGGCCCAATACTCCCTGAAGGTTGTTTGGAAACCTTAATTCTGCGCCAGAAGTGAGTTGATGAACATACCTTGGGTTAGTTTACCATCCAGTCACTGTGGGTAACATGTGACAAGGGGTGGGGAGGGGAGGGGTGGCCTGTTGGAAACCCAACTGTCAACCTTGGCAGATACTGGCAATTTGCCCCTTGCTGCTAGACTAGCTTCCAAGTCTGCCCCTGGTCCCAGCAGGGTGCTGAGCATTTAACACAGCTTGCCTTTGGCCTTGTCTTCAGCAGCAAGAGGAAAATTTGGGATGGTGTAAGGGGGAGGGGGATGGGGAAACTTGGCTGATGATGAAAGGAAAAAGGAAATTTGCACCGATATGGAAAAGGATCAAATATGGTGCTGTAAAACCAGAAATATTTGCGGCATGAAATTCTTGAGAAATTGGAGCTGGCAACCTTTTTTGCTGTATGAAATTTTCACGTATTGCCACTGGCATTCAATGCGTGTAGCGTAGACAAGAACTTTCGGGTGCATTTTAATTTTGCGAAGCACACTCTCACGAAATTTGTACAATTGAAATGCACACAAAAATTTCTGGTTTGACAGTAATCAGGGGTTTTGTAGGATTCCTTTGGTTTACTGCAGTATGAATATATACATGTGTGATTATGTAACATGTGGAGGTCAGAGGTCATAGTAGCTTTTGTGTGCCATTGAACTGAATCCATTTTGTCCTTTGCTCAGAGATGTTTCAAGGAGTTGAATGCCCACTCCAAGGCAGCGTGCAGTCAACACGATAGGGAACCAGAGAGCGGATGCATATCTTGTGAATGACAGTGGCAGCCATGTGACTGCCAGCCAAGTCAATCAGACTTAAAGCCCTCTCAAATTTGAAGAGGAATCGGTTGTAAATGTCTTGAGACACATGTTACGTGCTAATCAAGTAAATTTCTTGAGTTTCTGATGTACAGCTGTTGAATGGATTGTTTGCAGAACATTTGCAGTGGGTGGGGAGATTCATTACAGTGTCTGAAAACAGGTGTGAACATGCTTTGAAATGATGATGATCATGATCATGATGATCATGATGATGATGATCCACAGCATTTGTATAACACCATGTATCTGTTGTAGAAACATTCAAAGGCACAGACTCTTCCAAGAGAGTTAGCAATTAAATGCCTGGAGAAATATGTCATTCAGAAACATGATTACAGGCAAGAAAGTTTTGATTTTTTTTTTTATCCAGGTATAGAAACTTGACAGCTAGGGTCTTTTCCTTTGCGTCATGAGATGGGGAGGAGGCGACATTGAATTGGCTATGGCTGAATGGGGTGGCGTGAAGGAGTGAATTCAGATCATGCGATGCAGCCACGAGCATTGCTTATCCCAGGATTGAGAGGGCCCCCTCGTGTGCCAGCCCCTTGGAAACTATCATGTTGAGGTGAAATTATTGCCCCGCGTCTTGCCTCTGTCATGGCCGGCTTAACCCCCTTAGCATATGGAATGGGCCCTCGGAGAGACGCAAAAGGCTGTATTCCAAGCCATGCTGTGACCTGGCTGCCAATTTCAAATCTCGGGGTGTGCTGGAAAACGACTGTGTAGACAGTCATTGTTGGTATTAATCATGCATCCACTACCCTGTATTCTTTCTGTCTTCCTCCTCCTTTGAAACCCATCCGCGATCTCGCGAAAGCCCCAATTCCATTCTTAATTATGCATGAGGATAATTCATTATAGTGCTAGTTATTTCCGTGGATTATTCCTCATCCCCCCTCGACGCTGCTTCACAACAGTTCATGCCAGTCTAAATGGGCTGTTTAAATCACAGGCACTTGAATAATTTACGTCCGTGGAATTAAGGATGCGTCCCAATTCGTGAATTAAGGCAGCTCGGCAGCTCGAAAAACTGCCCCGGCTCGACTCGCCATCATTTATTCACAAGTCAAACATTTCAGAGTCAGATGTTAGTTCCTTGAGGAATCGCGCTCCGTGGTAAATGAGTTATGGCCAATCAGTCACACATCTATCTCGAGAATCTGATCCGCGTGTCTTTTATCGCACCCTATTCAATTCGCCTCCCGCGAGGGGGCCATAATCTGCCGAATCCGATAGATGAAGAGTTCTCGATTCCCGCAGATGTCATCGCGGCAGCCACTCTGTATAACTCAGGAATAAGAGTTGAGTTATGCGCAATGTCTCATCTGGCTTTTTCTCAAAGGAGGGCATCTTGTGGAGGGGTTGCCAAGGCAACAGAAGCATTAAAACACTACATGGACAATAAAACGAGCCATTAGCTATCCAGTTGGCCTGGAAAAAGACAGTCAAACAGCAGCCAAATGGGGAATATTTATAGTTATGTGCCATTCTTTTTTATACTGTACATCTCTTCTGTTGTACACTAATTGGTGCATTATCTGGCGAAATCTTCTCACTTCATTTTGATGATGGCAGTACAATTTATCATATGACAGTATTGCATTGCAGTATTTTGTAAACTTTTATATAACATTCTTGTTTATTGTGGCTCTAGCAGCAAGTATTTTGGAAGTTTTTGAGATAATGGTCACCACAACATCAAAGCAAATATGTGTCTTTGTTCTTATTTCAATTGTTTGAGATTTTAAAGGTCTTGTCAAACTGGCATGTTACAGACTTTCAAAGCAAAGATGACAGAAAAGCAGTAGGTTATTATGGTATAATTATGGTATATTTTTCTGACCTTCCAAACGATTTGATTAGAGCTGGTGCAGTAGTCATTGTTTGAGAAAGCATTATCTTTACTGGTAGTGATCCGAGAATGAATGTGACTACAATGTAGAGACCTCAATAGTGACGGCTCCTCAGAAAGGCTTCGCTTTACATCCCCTGAATCATTGATTGGATGTGGTCCACGTCAAACTTGGTCGGGATGGTCTGGTATAAACAAGTCTCCCTCTCTTTCAGATTGTTTGTGATGACTCAAAATATATCATCTCTATAATTTGTGTCAGCAAATGTTCTCTGTGTATGATGATGTTGTCAGGCAGCTACCCTGGTGTCAGCAATGCGTGTCTGTATGACACGGACGAACATCGGTGGAAGAGCTCACGCCACATCTCCACTTTGCCCGTCACAACCTTTAATTGGAAGGGGTTTTTTTTGTCTGGGATCCAAGCTGATGAGAGATGATAGGATGGCATCCTCGGGGGTTGTCACGGCGACCACCACAGGGCTGCCATCCCTCCTCCACCATTATCTCCCCACATGAGGTCACCAACTGTCAGTGCCGTCACCCAGGAGTCTGAGCCCCCTGAAATGATATCTAATCACAATTCATTAGAATATCTGCGGGGTGACGGCAAGCTTGGCTTCAAACCAAACCCATCTAAGAGCCTTGCTTAACCCCCCCCCCCCCATGCCTTTGCTACTCTTAAATTCAATAGGCACACAGCTGAATCTTAACAAGGAGCTTTGAGGCTCCTTGATCTTGCCTTCTATCAATGGATGGTCTATACCTCTGTCAAGCCCAATGCTTTGTTCAGAAATTTCAAGATGTTGGCCTTGTTTAAAGTCATTCCCTATATTTAGTGAATGATCACAAACATATCACAATTCAGTGAAGTGATAGAGTGATATATCCATAACCTTTACCATGTTCAAACAGCTTTACTGGCATTGTAACTGAGAGTAGTGTAATCTTACCCTGTATTCCAAGGGGATTACAAGCACGGCGCTGAATGTATATCGTAGCAGCATGTCATTAAAAGGTGTGGCAACCTATGTAGCCCTGAGTGATCAATCATCGACGAACAATCATAATTTTTCCTATGCTGCTGATATACTGCTTAATAATGCACAGATGTGGGCTGTGCTGTAGTGCGATACTGGTGATTATATACAGTCCCATTGTGTACGAGGGTGAAGACTACGGATGCGGTTAGGATGATAACTCCCGAGCAGCTCTCAGAACAATGCCGCGAGCTGAGGCAGTGTTGCTGAGCTCTTTAGGGTGGTTTTTAACCCATTGTGTGCTTTGAGTCCCAATTGACACAGAAAACCCCATAGCATTGTACACACTGTCCAAAGTCCGTGGCATAGAAAGGGTTATGATTGATATCGCTTTCAGTGATTCATACCATACCCCAAGCATGACACTTGACGATTTACTTTATGTGCCAAAACCAAGCAGGACGTAATGGGTGATAGAAACTTGGATGTTAATGACAAATGACCTCTGCTTCACCAGCCAATTATGTTTCATGTGATTGTTCATACCAAGAATGTAGCCCACCCCCCACCACCACCACCACCCACCACCACCACCACCACCAATTGAGTGGGAAAGTTTTTGTTCGTTAGATATTTCCAGTGGAATATACTCTATACCTTCAGATTCACCATACATGTACAGACACACAATCCCATGCATCATATCATTTGGTGATTAAGAAAGGCTTGTGTGTTGCTAACAACAGCATCAAACCAAGACATAGACCTATTGGTTAGCAGGTAGAATCATTTTGATGTGGATTATGCATGAATGGAATACACCACCCTTTTGATTGCAATTTGCAAAACGAGCGTAATTTGTGCTTTTTCTGAATAACTGCATATTCTTCAGGATTTGTTGGTTATTAGTTCTTTGCTCCAACATTTCCCATAGCCCAGCAACAAAAAATACAGAAATGTTTTAAATGTAATACCAAAATCACTTTAGCATTGACAAGATTATGAACGTAGCAATGTGAATGCATTTGATAGCACCAGTAGTAAGCATCAGTTAGATTATTTTCTGCTGGAGTACACTCATTAAACCGATAGTTGTAGTTCAGACCTATACATCAATTCTTTTCTCCCTTTGTGAGTGAAACATGCACAGATTTGTGTAGGAGAGAGCTTTGTTTTGTCTGGATATGAGACTATGTAGTGGCTAATTCAGAACATTAGTAAAAATTCCCAAGGCCAGATTCATTTGTCTTTTGGCAAGACCTACTCACGGATGTTATCCAGGATTGCTGACTTATGACTTCTGGTCCTAACAAATGTGATTAACCGCAACGTTTTTTTTTTTTCTCCTGCTACATTCACACTATAGGTCTACCTATATGTGCCCCATCCCCATTGTGTTCATCACTTTCAATGTGTCCCCCCCCCCCCCCCCCAAAAAAAAAAAAAAAGATGTGTGAGCGTCAGTTATCCCCGCCTGACTAAAAAAGAATTCACCCGTTTTCGGAAAATAATTCCGGGGATGATCCACCCCACAAAGGCGCTCGGCAAACTGGGAGAAAATCTAATTGATTTGCGGCAGATGAGGATCAACATAGCTCTGACCCAAATTCTGTTGGCTGTGCCCCCCTATAGGGGATGCATCCATACACTGATTTGATATATTGATTTAATTATGGGCAGACAATTTTTTTTTTCTCTCCACCGGCTTTAGTTGTGGTGTTCAATTTTCGTCTGTGTATGTGTGGCTGATTTGATATTTGTATGGAATCGTTTCCTCTCCCTCTATCCCCGTCTCGCTATTTCGGTCCATATTTCTCTATTGCCGTGTACGCGAGGAAGGATGATTCCGGTTATAAACCTTGGCACCAGAATTTGTCATCTTCATTATGTGCGGAATTGACACTGGCTTCCATTTGATATTCCCCCAAATCCCGCTCATCGCTGTATTTATCACTCATTTGCCGATGCCTTGTGTGATGAACAAAAAGGAGGGGGATGGATCAAAGTGGGGGGGGGGGGGGTGGGGGAGAAACTCTACTCTCTCACAGAAAACGGCATTTCACAAAACAATCAGCCGGAGGTGATAATTTCTGCCATATTTCAATCTAGCCAGAGAGCGCTGAGTATCATTTGGTTGTCAGAATAAGAATAAACTCTGTAGCAGTCTTCTTCTTTTCTTCTCTCTCCCCGTCCTCTCATTTGGCATCGATTATTATCTTCGGCATGAATGCTGTCGGGGAAATGGCAAGGTGGGGATCGGAAGGGGTATAAAGGAGTTGTGATTAGACTAGTGATGTTTTGCACTATCTGCTGAGGTGAATATCCATATGGGAGTTATTAATAGCCCGACATAGACCAATGGAAACCCAATGAAATCTCACACATGTGTTTATCCTATCCAAAGATCTCTTGGTAGAATGTTTGTTTTCTTAGAAGAAAAGAAAAATGTCATGTTTTTTGTCAGGAAAGATATATCTTCCAAGAAGTCTTGATGTCTCTGAGAGAATATAGTCTGTGATGATTGTATGGCAGCATCTTTGTGGTGAAAGTGATTCATTCCTTCCCTTCGTCAAGTTGTGTAGAGTACTATACAGTGCTGAGTGAGACAAAAATGGCTCGGAGGGGGGGGGGGAACATGATGATGATAATGTACTGTGACAGTGAAGGAGTGGTGGAAGATGATAGCTGAAAAGAAGATGATGGTGGGGCTGGATGGAGGGAGCAGTACTGTGGTCCTGATGTGAGTGCTGCGGGGAGAGAGTGATGGGATGATGGGCGGGGGCAGTCTCGTACGGGGCAGACGGAGTGATGAATGTGGTAGTTACATGGTGATGAGCCTTGGATAGGGCTTGAGGGTAATGTTGGGGAGTGATGTGTTGTGTTGACTGGAATGATGTGATGGCATTGAGGAAGATGATAATGGTGATGATGATGATGATGGTGATGATGGTAATGATGATAAGGGCAGAGGAGGTGGAAGTGATAAATTGTAGAGGAAGATTGTATAAGAAAATCTCATTTCTATAAAAAGATGATGATGATGATGACGATGACGATAATGGTAATGATGATGATGATGACAATGATGATGATGATGACGATGATAATGGTAATGATGATGATGGTGGTGATGATGATAATGATGAGGGTGGAGATGATTATGATGAGGAAGAAAGGTATACCTTGAACAATGGTCCTTTGAGATACATGTAGTTATGTAAGAGATGCTCCCTGTATAGTAATGCGAGAAATGTCTGATCACCATCTCCTGAAAGGATGCAAAAGTGAAATAATCCATAATTACAAGAGGACGTCGCAATACAGAAAAAAGAGACACGTCAGGACAAGAACATTGAAAAGGGCATGACATTTGGAAATATTTTGCAGCTTGCGCAGAAGGGTGGATAGAGTTTTGCGAGGAATAACAGGAAAACATGGCTGATCTCATGAGAAAGGTGAATGACAATGGCATCCAGGGGATTTCCTGCTACCATGTCAAAAAAATCTCTCACTCAGCAACAATGTGGTCGGAATCCGGGTTTGGAATTACAAGGGGAATGGCATGACCCACATTAATAAATCTACCCTGTGAAGAATAAAATCTAACTTAGTCCTTCATACTGCAAATCATTGCCGCAGATTTTTTCTGACGATTTACAGCTCAATGGTGATGTGTGTGCATGTTTGTGTGTGTGTGTGTGTTTGTTTGTAGGCTCAAATCATGAGTCTGATTATGAGGTATTTGGAAAGCATCTATTTCAGTTTGTTGTTTATATCAGATTGGTGTATCTGACTATTTGCCTGAAGGAGCACTATAATGCAAAATCATCATAGATAGTAGCTCTGATGCAAGTGTCTGCCTTTTTGAAGCCAAGTTCATAGCCACCATAGTGCATGAGGAGTAGGAGAGATATATATAAACCTATCAAGTGCAGAAATACCAAATGTGGATTGACATGCCCCAAAACGATGCCCAAACTTCCCCCCCAAGTGGGCCGAATTTACCTCTCAGCACTCCGCTGACCTCGCGTGACCTTTCAGTTTTTAAGTGCTCTCCTTCCCTGCATGTCTACTGACCCTAACATAACATTTGCTCCCTTGTCTTCTACCTCCCCCTCTTTCTTTCACTTTCTATTTCTCTTTCTCTCGTTCTTTGTCTTCTATGGGTGCTAAGTTCTTCAATTTCACCGACTCCATACTGAGTTAATTCACATTGTTTCGTTCAAGTATTGCTATAGGCAGTTATTGTAGAGTATGTTTTTTTTCTTAGACATAAAAGAAGAAAATAGATGTCTAATACCAGTGTTTTGAGATAATGAGTCCTCTGAAAAGATGTGAGAGTATTAAGCCGTGAAATGAAAGCCTGCTGTGCTTGGGCTGCTGATTTCCCTTGTGCCTGTGTGATGGCTCCCTTTGCGTGTCAACAGTGTGCTTCTAATGGGGGTGCATTACCTTTCCGAGATGTAAAGATAATAAACATGATGGCAAAGTGTATTTCTTTGGGGGAATTATTTGAAGTACATGTATTCTTATTCTGACCTTGATTCTAAAAGCAGTGCACTGCATATATTAGATGCTTTACGGCAGAAATATGTGTGAATTTGGGTTTAGCTAAAGTCAGTTTCAGTTGCCTACAACAACAACAAAAAATGTATGATAACAAATATTACCTTCCTCCTTAGGCAGAACCAAGGGAGTCAATAAAAGGGGAAAAATAATTTGTGCAAAGCCAAGATTAATGCTGTTGTGCTGCTTCATGAAAAGTCTTTATTTTAGTGTTGTTTTTCTTTTTCATTCTTTTATATTCATGTCTTAATCAAAAAGAGTATTAGGAAAATTTTGGGACAAACTGATTCATCTAGTAGGACATAACACTTTGCCAAGTAGATTTAGGGCACAATGTTGTTGATAGGCAATGATATGCACAGATTTTGCAGTCCCAAACAACTCTAATGTTCTGTAATGTATTTGTGGCATGTGCTTGTAAATATTATTCCCCCTCCCAGCTTTACATGTAGAGTAACTCTGATTGGATCAGTGTTTCCAATGAACCCTGGTGAGACATTCATACACGCTTCTCTTGACATAAATAGGGGAGTGAGTTGAGCTCCGAGAGCTAAGGGTAAACAGGAAGGAAATCATGCGCAGCATTCAGTAAGTCAAGTGAACATCCCCGTGGTATTCACGGCCTATTACAAGCGAGGAAATCCTGTTTTTCCACCCTCCCTCCCCGGAATTCAAAATGTTATTGCGCCCATCCGACGATGCGAGAGAATTAGACTGACATTCCCCCGGCAGTGGGCTGACATATTCACCTCTGAGCGTTATCCGTCTTGGCTTGTCTCGGCGCAATGCTCTGGCGGAGCACTGGCCCCGGGTTGTGCACCGAGTTGTGTTTGGCCTGCCGAGTCGTGCAGAGAGAATGGAGTGATGGCATTCCACGGCGACGGGGGAAGGCATCGGGACGCCCTAATTTCCAGGTGAAAATGTCAATGGATGAGAAGGTCGAAGTTCACGGCTAATCCGCTGCGAAAACTCGGGAGTGTTTCATTTCAATCAGATAACAATCCTAAGTCCCATTTTCCAAACAGGAACTGCCCCCGGGCTTTCACAGCCTTCTCATTTGTGTCTGCTTCTCTTTTTCTTGTCTTTTTTTTTTTCCTCCCCTTTTCTGTCTCCTGTTTCCCTCATGCTATCTCCACCGGTATCACCTAATATAGAGAGAAATCACTATGGTAGTCAAATTCACTTTAGCTCCTTCCATCCTTATTACGGCATCCGTCTCGATGTGATTACGCGGAGGTGACACTGGTCTTATTCGAAACCCGATTTCCAATTCCAGCGAGGAGGTGCGCTCTCTCTCTGTTCTGCCACATCGCAGACCAATTTACGGAGCTGATTAGTCCTGAAAACGTAGCCAAGACTTCATTATATGGCAATTGTCTTCAATTTGGTTGGGAAGCCCCAAAGTCGTGGGGGGGGGGGGGGGGGGGGAGGGGAGCCATAGAGGAGAGTAGAGTGTTGCAGAATGTGGGATTTGGCCGCAGATAGTGTTGTAATCCCAGCCTCACCAATTCCCCACCCCCCTTTGGTCCTGGGTGGATCACACTGTTTAGGCGTCATGTTCCCACAAGCGTAATGACGAAGAAGATGCATCGGTCTCTGTCTACGGAGCTCCTCTGCCCCATCAGCATGGCTGTGATTGAGATCTGATTGCTGGTGAGAAAATGGGCAGACATCGCTGGTACAAGTGTCAATTGAATTCCCAATCATGAGACTGCCACCCTGATCACATAAATGCCAGTCTATCGCGACGCAGATGGGCATTCTATACAGGGGCCAGCTTTACATCATACACATGCATCAGAGAATGCCAGTACTATGTATATAATGCACTTAGTGAGTCATGAAATTGAAATAACCACGAGTTGCTGTTGTTGTGGGTTTTTTTTTTCCACCTGAAAGTCATTATTGATGAAAAGTGAAATTTCAGAGGTTTCGTTTCACTGTGATGTGGGGGAATTCTTTTGGGAGGTAAAAGGTCATTGGGAGGCAGCTGCTTTGAGGAGTTCCTCACGAGCTCTTTAGCAGACAAAACGAGGAGGAGATGATGTAGCCATAGGACATTGTTTCAAGGTTTCCATTGAGGCATCCTCGATGGCAAAGATGTATCGAGACTTGGTGGAGATGAGCGTGAGATGGAGGAGGATAGAGAGTGGGCAGGGGAGCTTGGGAGGAAGACAGGCTAAGAGTGGGCACTGGAGGATGCCAATCCAAATTGGTAGGTTAATTATTTCCCCCCAGAGTGTGCGAATTCAATTTGGCGTCAATCTGCGATCCGGGCTAAGTTAGATTACCGCTTGATCAGATTAGCAGTGGCGCGCTGGGGCGCTCACTTGTTTGTTACCTGCCTCAAACAATTTTCGCTCCTGCGACACGATGTAAATAATGCAGGGTGTTCATGTCCCGCTGATACTGCCGTCTTAGATTTTTTTTAACAGTATGCATCAATAGGATGGGGTTGATTTGAGGGGAGGACTGACACTGGGTAGGGTATGGTGTAAAGGGGTAGGGTGCAGTGTAGAGGGATAGGGTGTGGTGTAGAGGGGTAGGGTACAGTATAGAGGGATAGGGTGTGGTATAGAGGGGTAGGGTGTAGTGTAGAGGGGTAGGGTGCAGTGTAGAGGGACAGGGTGCAGTGTAGAGGGATAGGGTGTGGTGTAGAGGGGTAGGGTACAGTATAGAGGGATAGGGCGTGGTATAGAGGGGTAGGGTGTAGTGTAGAGGGGTAGGGTGCAGTGTAGAGGGACAGGGTGTGATATGGAGGGACAGGGTATGGTGTAGAGGGGTAGGGCACAGTGTAGAGGGATAGGGTGTGGTATAGAGGGGTAGGTTGTCGTAAAGGGGGGTAGGGCGTGGTGTAGAGGGGTAGGGTGCAGTGTAGAAGGATGAGATGTGAATGCCTGCCTCTGTGTGTGTGTGTGTGTGTGTGTGTGTGTGTGTTTTGTTTTGTTTTGTTTTGTTTTTATTTGGTTACCAGCAGATGATGTCATGCTGGTGGTTACAATGTTATGGCATTGGTGGGTAGTGATGATTGGTCTGATTAACATGCTGACTTTGTATTGGTGGAATAGCGATTTTCCTGAAGAAAATACCTCATGATTTATGATCTCATTACCAATCATTATTCTGTAGAATATTTATTTTGTCACATTATCATGGTAATGAACTGGTGATCATATTCCTGTGGCCTCATTTGTTTCTGGTGTGTCTCGTGATATTAGATCTTTTTGTCATGTTTACATTATACCACATCTACCCTGATGTCTTCTTGCATTTTTAATATCTTATACTAAATTACGGTCTTGCTTCATTGTGTTGCCACTGGAGCATATCTCACAATGATACGCCAGCATCAGCAAACTACAGACATTTTGCATAATTCTTTGCACCAATAGGGTTTGTATGAGCCTCATATCATGTAAGTTTATTTGCTATTATCAAGGAAATGAATGAATGAATGAAATGAAGTAAGATGGGCGTGATGCAAGTGTATGTTGACTCTGTAGTGATTGCGCACATGAAGATCATCAAACATTCTCTGGCCCCACAAGGCTGATGGCAGGAAATCACATGTTCATGTCTTTATTGTGTGTGTCTGTGCCATAGGAGACCTGGTGCCGAACCTTAATTCCAACACACCGCAGACCAACGGGGATGCGAGCCCCTCCCCTTCAGAGCCAGCAGTGCCCCCGCCCACGGCCCACCAGTTGCCGCAAGTCAACGCCTCCGCGGAGTCAACTCTCATCGGCAGCAACAGCGCGGTTCCCACCACCGCCGCTACTGCTCGCCCACCTCTGGTCAACACCGTCACCACTACCACCACCACTGTTGCGGCAGCCAGCAACGCCACCAACAACAGCACCAGCAGCCTCGTCACCAACCACAATGTCATTCAGAGCGGGCCCACCCACCCCATCCCCCCTCCTCAGGGTCTAGGGGGACCGCCACACCCCGCCCCGGACCTGCGCTCGCAGGAGACCGGGCAACACACCCACAGCCACCCCCACCCCCATCCCCACCCCCACCCTCATCCTCATCCCCATCCTCACCCTCACCCTCACCCACATCCCGACCCCGCCCTGCTGGAGAGGGAACGGGAGCGGGAACGCAAGAGTGAGCGGGAGAGGCTGCTCCACCGGGAGCACCGGGAACGGGAAAGTCGGGAGAGCAGTTTCACCAAGGCTCCAGGTTGGACAAGGTAAGCATCCTATCACATCTTACTCTCATTGGTTTGATTTCCTTCTTGTTCATTCACAGGAAGATGATTGTTTCCTATCTCCTAGGCCTTAGAAATACCACCATGGTGGCTGAACCTCTTGTTGGATGATATAGACCTGAAATACGTATATAGTAACTCTAAATGGATAGGTTTGTGGAGATTTACTTGTCGGAGATGTGGCAGTTGAGAGATAGTTCCGGTGATTCTCTTCTTATGATATCTTTATGGTTTTTTTATATTTTCTTGTTATGAGTACTAGTCTCTAGTTTAGCAGTGTCTCAATTTGAGTGTTCAGCGGCAGTATGAGGTATTCTCTTTCTATAAAGGAATTTTCAAAGACTATCATCTGGAATAATGGGCATTCTGGCTCACCACAGCAAGAAGGGTACATAGGTTTAAGAAAAAGAGAGAAAAAAAAAGGTCTTCTTATCTTTCATTACCAACACATATCTAAGTATTACTTTCTTCTTATTAGATCGATAATGATAGTTAAGCAAATAAACACTCAAAGCCAAAGTTTTATTTCATACACATAAATTATATTAGTAATCAAAGTTATTACCTTCTCATGAGATTGTAAATATTTAGAAGCAATTAAACACTCAAAGGCAAAGATGCTTTAGGAGTATGCACAACATCCAATTGCATGCACTCCTTTTTATACTCTTTTGTTAATGACTGATCAGCTTCTCAAACTTAGCTCTGAGAGCTCCTTGTAGCCATCACCATTTAATGGCTATTAATTACTCCATCTTGAAAAGAGCATAAAGTGCATATCATGGGTTAGTCTGTCAAAAGTGGTCCAGGAACATTTATGCTCATTGTACAAGCGACTGGCTACTGCCATTTCTAGAATGCAAGAACTTCTCGTAGGTTGAGAGTCATACAAAGATAAACTTTAAACATGCATAGGTCAAGAATGACCTGTGTGGAGTGTTTGTGTTCAATGCATATTCAGCTTATAGGCTGAATCGTGTAACAGAACAAAAAAAGGCCACTTTCATCACACATACCATGCCGTCAGGACTTCATGGCACATTGCATGTTTCTAGAGCAGAGTTGATTTTCAGTTGTGCAAAAGTTGAACATGTGATGGCAGCAGACAGGCTTTTTTGGCTATGCATTTTGTTGGCCTTCCCCACAGCTGATAGGGGTAAGAGCTGTGATGTTTCACAACATAGCTCTGATGATGGAAACAGTGTCGAGGCAGAATAAGCTTTTTTAAGGTAAAATTGTCAAACTCAAATACAAGAAGATGATAAGACAACAACTTCTTATGATATTAAAGCATATTTTTATTTATGACAGTTTGGCACAGGTGTCAGACGCATAAGATAGAATTGTATCATCTTATCTCATTTGTCCTTCAAACCATTCATTTGCATTAGTCATTAACTGAACAATGACTGTTCATTCATTTTGAAGGCAAATTTAAATGCACACTAGTAAGTTTACTGGAAAAAATAGACTAATCTGTTTAGATTATTCTTTTTTTTCTCAGTCTAGATGATATATATATATTTTTTTTTTGGGGGGGGTACAAAGAGGGAATTGTCAACTTAAATCAGAGCCACTGTGCTTTTGAAGTTGTATGCAAGAGAACACAGGAGAGATATTCTGGAAGGTTTTGACAACTGTTTGAAATAAAGTTGTTGCTTATTTTTATAGATTTTATGTTGGAATTTATCGAGATTACTGTGACCGTTGTGATTTCAAGAACTGTCTTTTAATTGTAGAGGGCAGTTGTAAATTTTATGAAATCTGTTCATCCAGTAAGCTTATAAATATCTTTGAGATTGTTGGTCAAAGAGCTGTTTGATGCATGGGGATCATGCAATTGACTTCTATGAGATACGAATAGATTAAGAGCAATTTTCAGAGGTAAGAGTATACCCTGGAACATTTCTAATTAAAGCTGTCTCTGAGATTTTCATGTATGATAATAGTTATAGATAGAAGAGCAATAACTGTGACATTTGACAAATCTGGGGGCGGGGCAGCTCTTTATTCTCCTCTACACTTGTTGTGATGTCATTTGAACTTTCCAAAGAGTTTGGAAGTGGCCGGTTTCAGCTAAGTCTCGCGGGGTTTTCCCCCAGCCTATCCCCGTCTGTGGTGATCCACGGCAGAGGAAGACTCGCGTAGATTCTTGTATGAAGAGCACTGGGTGTAGCAGTATTTGGGTTTGGAGATCCGATCCCCAAGCAACATTGCCGAGTGTGCTACTTTCACTGCCCCCGTGTGACACAGGAGACCTCTTGAATTAGCTAGGAGCTTCAGAGACTGTCTTAGGTGCGACCGTCCACTGCCTTTGCTCCTTTTAAAACTATAATTCAGTTCGTGCAGAGGGCTCACGGTATGTCACAACTAGTCTGCACGTCTGTTGGTGTGTCTTTCCTTCCGACTTGCTCTGCAGTTGACATGCACCCCTGTCAGTTCAATGAAGGCGTTTGCCTGTTTGATAGTCATCCCCCATATCCTCATCACACAGCAGTAATCTCAGGATTTACCGGACAGTTAATTACCTTAATTGTCTCGTAAGTAATTCATCCCCCTTCTCCTTCCCTGTCAGATGACCTCGGCTGTACGAGAAGAAATCCCTCCACGGAGTCATAAGCCTGGATCACTGCCCTGTGTGACCTCCCTGTCTAATCTTTTCATCTACCTCAAAGCATGCAACACCTCATGCCCCATATGCAGGGAGAGACATCCCCAGTCCCACCTCATTTGTCTCCCCCCCCTCCTCCCTTCCTTCCTTCCTCCCTCCCCTCCTCTTTCCCTTTCTTCTTCCCTTTACCTCATTTCCTCTCATGCTCTCCTTCCTTTGCCCTGTGGCAGTTCGTACATGTATGTAAATGATAGTTTTCACTCGGGTTAATGCATCTCTAGCACATTGATATCGGACGGCTAGAGATTGCAGTTGTGGATGCTGAAACACTCGACAGTTTTTCCACCGCTAGTTTAGGGTGATGTTCTCTCATTCTTCCATACCATCTCAGTGCTGCTCCCTCCTCTGTCTTCAGTAACTTACGTAATCTCAGTTGTAGCATTTAGCCATGTCATGAACACCCTCGACTGTTCTGCATAAGATGCCAGTGGTCCATCAGAGTAGTGTTGTCTGAAGGATTAATGTAAGGCCCAGTTTCTCGTCCCATCTCTGTTCTTGCACCACTGAAAATCCTCATCTTCCATTCTCTAAAAATCATCCCCAGGATCCTCTGCATCCCTCAATCTGTCTTATCCTCGTCAACCTCATTTGTCATGTAGTCCTTTCTGAGGTCAAAGCCCCCCCCCCCTCCCCATCTGAACAGATGCAAGCCATGCCCATGCCCCCTTTACTTCTCCATGACCTCATAAGTCCCGATCCCTTCGATGATAATCCCGTAGGTTTTATTCTCATCACTATGCCTTGATACGGGGGATTACCTCCCTGTAATTAGCAGAGGAAGTTTGTCACACCCCTGCATCTCCCTCAGCTGGTCTCTGACAAACCCAGAGAGGGTGGTCATGACGTGAAAGAAAAGGAGCTTATAATGGGAGTAGGATGGGGGGGGGGGGGGGGGGAGCAAGGGAAGACTCCAGTCCTGGACTGATTGACTGTGTTGATTCCTACTTCAGGGGCTTTTTCCTCTGACTGTAGGCGGTGTGAATTCTGTGACTTCAGCTGGACCAGAGCCACTCAACCACCGGCAGTGGCCCGGTCCTCGTGGGGTAATGGAATCCTTAAAGGTAGCTGCCGCGCACAATGAGTCATGGGATCCACTTCCGTGAAAACGAGCGAAGGAATTATTCATCGTGATGCGAATTTAGTCGAGTGAGCGAGCCGATGATGAATATTGATGAGGGGAGGGAATAGATCGGTCGACGCTCACATGAGAACGTGTGAACCGTGACAAGAAGCCGTCTCAGCTGACAGCGGGCCTGATCGCGTGTTTGTAGATAAACTTGCTGTTACTGTATGATAGAATAATTTTGGTTGCCATGGCAACAATTTGAAATATTCACAGCTCGCTCTGTTGTTGGCTTGCTGCAGCCACATTGACAGCCTGTTATTGAAGGTAGCAAATCCTGCTGTAAAGTAGTTCACGAAATAAGACTACACCTGGCTCAATCTCTTCTCCCTGCTTGCAGGGCTGTTGTCCTTGCCGGACTGAACTGTGAGTAGATGGGGAAAATGTCAGAGACTGTATGCTAAATTGGAATTTAATTGGAAGGTGTTGTGTTTGCACCATATGTGACTCTGTGCCCCTTGTCTTCTGCTGTACAACAAATTTTGGAGTAGACAGTGTGCTATAAAACCGATGTAGGGACAGTTACTTGAGAATGTGCATTCATCAAAAGCCCCATAAACCAGAATTCTAGGCCAATATTACATTGGATGTTTCCAACAGTGAGCATTCTTATTTCACATGACAGAAAGTGAAACCAATTTTTCTACAGTGCAAGCTGTTAATGTCAAAAGGCATAAAGATAAGAAAGATTCAGTTTTCCTGCAACCAGGCATTTGCAATACAAATTTCCACCCTCTTATTGTGACAGAGAAGATGATGTTTCTTTGTCGAGAGGCATAAAGACAAGAAACATTCACTTTTTCTTCCAACCAGACATTTGCAATCTCAATTTCCCGCTCTTGTTGTGACAAAGAAATGATGTTTCCATGTCTAGGGGCTATATGCCTACTATAAGTAGACTTTTTCGATACTATAAGTAGACTTTTTCGATAACACGATTTATTTAGGTCAACCTTGATTGTGTTTAGATGTCATCAGATCGTCCCAAATATTTGTTTAGTAAGTCCTGCACTGTCGAGAAGTTGCTATGTTCTGTTTTATGTGTCTTTAATTCCTAGTCGGCATAGGTACATAGTTTTGTGATTAGAATGTGAGCAGGTAGAAACCTTTAAGTCATGACGAAGCAGAAACGGTGTTAAGTAGAAACGGGAGTGACCTTCCCTCTGGTGCAAGCTGCCGACCAAGTGTGACAAGCCACTAACATGGGCTAATGAATACAGGAGATTATGTCATGGAGCCGCTACCCTGACGTGTGCCCTTAAAGGGACGCGTCTTCATTTATACACAACTCTGTTTGGGTGCCGCAGAAGTGCTCTTCTTTTACTCCAGTGATGATACATAAAATTGAATGCGTGTTCCAGTGGTTTCTGTAGATGACATGCTGATGGGTTTCCCCCCTCTCCCACATACACCAAAAAATGGATTCAAACATAAAAGTTGAAATCAAATTCATGTCAGATGTGCTGGATTCTGATTGATAAGGAGGTAAATTTTGTGTGTGTGTGTGTTTAGTATTTGATGACAAATCAGACTAATTCAACTAGACCTTGGTAAACTATGCAACACTTATGTAAGTTTGATCTACCTTCTGTATCATAGAATGGATTATTATTAAAATAAATGACATTGCTGATAAAGACTTTAGTGGAGACCGGAAGAGCATGTGTTGAGAGTTTTGTGCAGCACTCTGGTACAAACTACGCCAAAGGTGTGCACACACAGGTTGTGTCCAGTAAGATGCTATTTCATTAAGAACTCGAGACGGCATCACTAGGCAGAGAAGCAGCCGTGGCCTGGTTTACATTCTCAGTAGTGTGAATGATGATGTCTGATATGTTTTGGGGAGGCATCTTTAATCGCCCGTTTCATGTCCCAAAGATCAGACGGAAGTGGGACGGAGAGATGCGGTGATCAACCGTCTCGCCAAATTATGAGTAATGATATTCAGGCACATTTGTTTTGAATCTGGCCGCTATCAATGGTCTCTTTGAATTCTCAGCTTCCTAGAATGATGGGAAGGAAAGAAGGGAGAATTACGGAGGGGGAAAGATGATGATGCGATGGGGGAAGGGGGCTATAGGAGCGAACGGGGCAGAGCAGTGACAAAATTTAGCCCCTCGTTTCTTGGCAAATTGTGACGCTTCATGCTCATGCTGGTACGTCTTGAGGGCTTGGGTTTGGAATGAGAGAGACAGGCTCGCATTGGGGGAAACACTCAGCCGAGCCAAAATTGGGTGATGCGATGAGGAAATTGGAAACAAATCCCCCTCCTCACCACACCCCCATCAAAACGATGAGATGGGAGCCCTAGGGGACGGTGCATCTTGCCTGCCGAGGGTTCCGCGGCCAAAGATCTAAATAGACACGTGTTTATGCTGGGCCGTAATTAGGAGGAAATGTGAGTAAATTGGGTCATTCCCACTACACAGGATCATTGCTCTCTGGCTCTCTCCCTCTCTCTTTCCATCTCTCCATTTCTTTCTGTTTCTCCTTCTCACCCTCTTTATCTCTCCCTCTCTCCCTCTGTCTCTCTTTATCTCCTTTTCTTTCTCTCTATCTCTTTCGCTCTTTCACACAATCTCTTACTCTCTTTCTCTTCTCTCTTCCTCACATTCCGGATTGGTGCTTAACAGCCCATTACGGCAGACCTCACGACACCGTCACAGCTCAGATAAGCTTTCAGGCTATTACATTAGGCCGGGCAGGAAATATGACAAACTGAGTTTGTTCCAGTTTGTGAGAAATCTCCACATCGATAATTGAATCTCGTTTGTTGTTATCATGTGCGTACAAATGACTCCTTGAGTCCTCTGCCTTTTTTTTTCTGTTTTCTCCCAACATTGGAAGAACTGTCGGGTAAGAGTTTTGATATCCTTCCCCTCCCCCCCCCCACCCATGTTGTGAATGTCTGTATGTTCTCATGATACCATGCCACTGACGCCTACTGACACGAAGTGTGATGAGTAGATGCCCAAGAGACAGCTGAGAACGTTATTCATCCATTAATCCCATCTTCGTAATGACTGCATGGATGCGCTCGAATGTCAGCGATGCACACGTCTCTGCCAAGAGAAGTAGGGGGGGGGGGGGAGGGGGGATGGGGGCTCAGTTGTGATAAGACGCTGTCTTGTGCGCTGCGTGTCTCTCCCTGACACCTCCCAGCCAGGCAGCCTGCCAGCAGAGAGTGAGTGAGTGCCTAGCAGAAGAGGCCGCACAGCCATCACCTGCATTAAGCCACATACGTCGACTCGCAGGGAAGGCGGCGGGCGACTCAACTCTTCTTGGGGGTAAGGTGAAGGGCTTTCTTCGGGGATGAGCAGGGGGTGAGATTAAGTTGCCTTGGGATCAAGGAGAAGCTACCCAGCTTCCACCGCCCTAATCTGGCCGGCTAAACCTGTAAATTCCCTCGGCTTTAGGACGGAGAGGGGAGGGGAAAGGTGAGGGGTGGCCGGGCGATGCAGGGCTGATCTGGTATTATTAGCTGCTTGTAAAAGGCACTTGGCTGGTGCTCGGAGAGCATGACAAGTCATCGCTGCGTGGATTTGGGGAGTGCGTTGCGGGGATTTGTGCGCGGGTTCAAATTCACGCCGGAGAGGACTGCACACTTTCTCGTTGAGCCACCCTTCAGGCAACATGTCGTCGGTCTGCCTTCGAGCAGCCCTTTCTGGATTAAATCTTGTGGAATATCCCTCCCGATGATGTTTCTCCGACTTTGCCTGTGGCCAGCTTTCTCCGAGTGCCGCTGGAATGTGATATCAGGAAGTCATTCTGTAAGGTGCCTTTCGGTTCAGAATGTGCCGCGTCTGCCGCGATTCCTCATTATTCAGTCGTTGGCGGGATTCTCCTCGTGGATAAATTGCACATATAGAGTCGCAAGGAGAGGCGCTGGATTATGATCTGCTTCACACTATTGCCTCTGGCGATAACCTTTTGATGTTAACCACTATAAGGGGGTAAGTGTTGATAGTGGCCGCCCGCGGGAATGTTACTTCTTTGCAGAATTCATTGAACTATTTTTCATTTGTGTGTGATATCTGATACGGATGGGATTATTCATTCAGCAAGTTGCAGGAAGGAAGAAACAAATGCAGCAAATTTGTTTGCTGGCTGTCTTCATGCCAGAGAACATGACGGAGGAATAGAAGGTTGTGTTAGCACAGTAAGGAAGCCATGTGTTGGTGATATGTCCTATTGACTGAAAAGGAGATCTGTGTTCCTTTTGCCATTATCTCTCATCACATTCGTGAGGACAGAGAGGTCAAGTAAATGTTGTCGTCACGGCTTTCACAGTCCTTTGTGTCCAGAGAATTAGATTCCCACGATTGAAGCTTCTTCTCTCCAAAATGTCAAAAGTGATGAAGATAGCATAACTTCCTCCATGCAGAGCACTTGACATTCACTCTGATTGCCCTGCGCTGCCCCCACTTCTTCCAGCGCACGTCAGAGATGACCCCTCATATATTACCTTGTGGATAAAAGGTGTGCACATAAGTGAGGAATGCACTCACCATAAGGAGCAACATCAACGCTCATCATGATGGAATTGAGGATTTAAGTAGTTAATCCATCTTTCGAGGTTGTTGGGTTTTTTTTCTAAGTAGGCCCATTTACACTTGCTTGGAAAAATCGCGACATTTGGGTGTAAGTTGCTAAGCAACTACACCCAAACGCCCTCGAAACATCGCCAGAAAAATCGCCAGCCGGAGTGCGATTTTTTGAAACATCGCGAAGTTTGCGGCGAAGTTAGCGAGTGAAAACCCAAGCTGCAGAAATATCGCGATTTTTCATCACGTGACTTTCGGTCTCGGATTGCACAGGGAGTTTACGCGCGCTCCCGATCCCTCTTTGGAACGTGTAGAGAGTACGTCGGTCACTGGCCAGAGTACTAGTACACGGTATAGACAGCTGTGTACAGGTCTGAACGGCCGATCCTCGATCGTCTCGTAGTCTCTCACCTCCCTCTCCCTGATGAAACTAGTACGTGAAAACTACTACTAGTAGCAAACCTGAAGTTCTCCAACCACGTACTAGTATCATCACCCCAAGACGACTTAACAAAATAATGTTCTCCCAGAAATGCGTTGATTCAGATTGTGAGAGAGCCCGTACTGCTCTCGATATACGCTGTTTGTGGAATACTAGTACAGGAGTACGTAACAAGTGTGAGTTCTTGCTGTCGCCTGATAAAATACCAGTCCTAACTTCCAAGTCCTACTTCTCACTTTCGTCATATCGGTGAAATTTCATGATCCTCCTGAATGCTGCTGTAGATGAAGTTTTACACACCTACTACGTATGTGATCTGATAGCAAGCTATATAGTTTTACCGTAAGTATAACAGTCTCGAGAAGCACAAATTTATGTGTGCATTGACTGACTGATAAAAAGCCGTGGCTCAAGGTTAAACCAGCTATTGTGATCAAAATATACTGCACTGCAGTGAAAACGAACAGAATAGCGCGCGCTTCCACTCAGCTACCGTGTTAAAAAGAGGTAAATTACGCATGCGCACTACCGACCAAAAAATCGCGATGTTTCGTGAAGCTCAAACTTCGCATGCTTTTGCGCAAGTGTAAACGGTGGAACCAAAATATCGCGATTTTAAAAATCGCGATGTTAGTAAGTGTAAATGCGGCTAGTGATAAAGTGTTTGTACATCAAACATTCTTTGAAGTCTTTCATGTTTTTGACTGTCCTTTGGCGAGTTTCCACAGTCCACCTCCAGGTGTTGGCAGTCTTGGAGAAAAAGAAGGAATAAATGGAAAGGGATTTGAGGTAAAGAAGCAAACCAGTACATATATGCAGTTTGCGGAGGAAAAGGAAGACCATGCATCCTAGCCACTTCCTCTGTGGATTGCAAAATTTCATCCATAGGACATAATTTTGGAATACGGCAATATCGAAGTAGTGCTTTGCTGTGCAAGGAAGATCTGCTGATGTGGAATTAATGTGAAGTTTCCTCGGTTTACCATGTCAGTGGCTTGGATTTCTGTCTTTCTTCTTCTTTTTTTTTTCTTTTGTATGGAGATATTGGTTTCACAGCCTGCTCTATCAAATGGACATTCACCCATAATGGCATGTAATCTTTCACAGTTCCTCCCCCCCCCCCCCCCCCCCACTCTGTTTAATACAGTGCAGCAGAAGTGGGAATGGGGAAGAAAGGTTCGTGTGTATGTGTGTGTGTGTGTGTGTGTGTGGTTGTGAGTGAGTATGTGTGTGGGGTTTTTTTTTTCTGTGCAGGCTTGGGGAAGTAACGGGAACCATTCTGGGATGGCTGGGGGAATCGATGGAATCAATAAAGCGCTTGGCTCTGGCCAGGAAACGAGAAGAGGAAGCATGCTCCCGAAGACATCGTCGCATCTTCTCCCGGTTCAGTGTGATGACATTTTGATAGAGAATTATTCCAAAAGGAGGCAGGAGATTCCTCCTTGTGTAATTCTGGGGATGTTGGGAAGGGGAAAGGGGGGGGGGGGGGGTGTGTGGCTGAGGATGAGGTTGGTGAGAGACAGGGGGAAGATGTTATGAAGGTTCCTTGGTTCATATCAGTACCGCAGTACTATATTCCAGGTGCACTGTTTCATAGAACCCCGCCCACTGAAACTCCCTTCACACGCAAACACTTTCGTCTGGCATCCGATTCTTTATGCTTTGCTGGACTTTTCCCCCAGACTCGTGTCTTTAAACCGCGAACTTCTCTTGACAGTGCAAAATACGGTTCTGCGATTTGCAAGCGTGCTATGCGTCGTCAGAGACTCGACACTTGCACAATCCTCACCAATAGTACAACTCCCTCTCAGCTTTGGTGGGGTTTTTTCTTTCTTTCTTTTTTGCTTGGGAAGGTGTAAACAGTGAAAATGGTGATTGATTTTATGCACGGCTGGAATAGCATGAATGTTGATGCGCGATCTGACATTTGTCGGAAACCGCCTTTCATCTCTGGGTTTCTCCAGTGAGGGGTGTTCTGATGCCGGAATGTTTCTCAAATGTCTCACAGAACGAAAGCTACTTTCACAGTGCGTGCCATGCATCCTCAAGGTGTAGAGTGCAGACAACAGTCACATGAGGCCCAGTGTCAATATTATGATACACACTTTGCAGCGGTCATCGTAAGTGGACAGAATACTCTAAGTTGGATGAGGGCAGGTGCCTTCCTCTCTATCATATTAGGAGCAAAACAATAGATTGACTCGTCTGCAGTCAGGGTTCTCATTCACCATGGTAGTTAGTATAGCCTGAAACTTGGTTATTGTGTGGGTTAAATTTGTAAATGTATTTGTACACATGTTCCTTATTGCAAAGGCATATTTGCCAATGAAAGATTAGAATTCAAACACTCTTTGAAATATTCATGCAAAGATTTCTTTAGTCAGACTGAATACTGCGTAGACATTTGAATTAGCTTCTGATGTGCCTTGTTTGTCTAACATTTTAAATGTACAGATACATGATGCTATTGGTCTGTTATCAGCACTGTTAAAAGCAGCCACCCTTGAAATTACATACATGTGTTTTCCTGTGGAATATACTTTCACTGGATGTTTTTACCATCATTGCAAATATTCTTCTAATCTTTTTATTTGTCTCTCTCTGTCCTCTCGTATTTTGCAGTAATTCCAGTCACATCGGACCGCCCAATCCGGGGGCGCGAGCGACTCCAACCCGGTCCGCCCTCCAGCCCTACCCCAACCCTCAGTACCCCCATCACGGCCAGCCCAAGGCGCCCCCTCACCCTACCCAGCACATGTTCTCGTCCCCCCTGCTGCCTCCTCCGCCGCCACTGACGTCGAACACGCCAATCGCGGCGCCCTCACCCGGGCAACCGCCCATCTATCCAGAGACGCAGAGCCATTATACACGTAAGTCACCATCTGCTCGATTCGCAGGAATCGATCTCAAAAGTCTCTCTAATAAGTAGCTGGATCAGAGACGCAGTGGGTTTATACCAGGCTACCTTTAGATTTGCTACCAATTGTTATGTTCTAAGACCTTACTATGTTTGAAGACTTGAAGCATCTGAAACAGTGAAAAGACATTAATCACAATTAAAACAGAATTACTGTGATAAGTTGGGACAAGGACCGTTACAAGCGCATCTCCTCGAGTCTGTTACTAACGCCATGATACCCTAAATCTAACCATAAAAAACTCTACTGAGCTGTTACAAGACCCTTTTTTTCATTCAGTTGGTTATTGAAAAATTACCATTTAGGATTAGTCACGACAGGGACTGAGCAGGATCACACCGTGATGATTTACTTGGTATCATCCGGTGGTATGCCATCCATTTCGATGTATCCGGGTGATCAATTTCCTTGGGCACCACGGTTCAGTGTGTACGTGAGATTTTAACGCACCGAGCATACAGAACCAGGGCGATGCCAGAATGACTGTTTGCAAAATACTAAGGACTGTATTGCGGGGTGGGAATCTTCTCTGGTAAAAATTCCTTTTGAGATGCCAACTGTTTTTGCAGTATTTTATACTATTTTTTGCCAGAAACTGTAGGTTTCATGATGTATTTTCCATATTGTATTACTACATATGGCTATTTGCAGGAAAGATAAAGTTATGGGGTGTTTTTTTTTTCCATTAAAAAAAAACCAAACTATATTTCAGCCCTCAAAATACTGCAATGCTGTATACAGGTTTTGCATCCTTGTTTATAAGTGTTTTCATTCTCTCTACCAAAGCTGATATATACATCACTTTCTGAAAGGTAGCCGTGTGGCATGACAGGCAAATAATGTAGACCTAAGATTTGAATTTCATGTTTAAGGGATTCAAAAATGCCCTTGGCAGAGGCACCTGCTGTTACTTTCTTGCCATATTTTGTACTGTTTTTTTGCCAAAATACAGAAGGTTCCAAGGAAAATGCTTGTTTTTCCGTAAATTGTATTATTGCTATTTCTACTGCAGGAAAGGAAAATGTATTTTTCTGCCAAAGTATGCCATTTCAGCCCTCAGAATTATGAATTGCTGTTTACAAGGTTTGAATCCATGTTTCCTAATGTTTTCATGCTTTCTAACAAAGCAAATTATTATTCACTCTCTAAGAGGTAGCCATGTGGTATGACGTAGAAATAGCGTAGGCAGGATTTCGAATTTCATGTTACTGGATGCGAAAGTGCCCTTGGCTAGAAATCGGTGTCACGTCGTACTTGTTTGCGACTTGACCTGCAGGTGACATTTTGCTCTTGCAGCATAGCGCCCTCACACTCGTTGATGCAAAATGGAGGACCGCTTTTTTAATAGAAAGTGCATTTCTCCAAATCAAGCAGCGATTGTAGAGATTGCAGGGTGGGCGTATGTGTACAGAAGAAGACAAGGTCAGGTTCTTTCTGATGCATCTATGCATGCCTTCTTTCTTCCTTTTGAAGACGCCAGCCGAAATTGGAGAGGAGTTCTGTCCAAATGAGGCTAAATTTGACGAATTTGATGAGATGATGCCGTGGCTAGTGGGGAATGTGGCAAAAGTGAAAGTATTTTTTGTTTCTTTTATATGCACGATTTTCGCAGGCAAGAGTGTGAGGGGGAGAAAGAGAGGGAGAGACATATAGTGCAAGGGAACTGGGAGAAATGTGACTCTAATTCCTTCAAAGAGACATTGGCCCTAGCTTTGGGCTGTTGCAGCCGCGGTAATGAAGGCAAATTTGGCGGGAGATTGTCCTGGAGTAAATAAATGGAGATTGCTCGGTTCGTGTCATATTTGCGGTTGGTTTAACGTTCATCATAATCTTCGTTGTGGGTCACGAGATTGGTCAGTGCTCTCTGAGTTTTGTGCGTGCAGCTCATGAAATTTTGGGGTGGGGGGTGGGAGAATGGAAAAGACGGACGCAGGAGAGAGTGGGGTAGAGTAGCAGGCAGGAATAGGTCAATCTGCGGTCATTTTGATTTGATTTTACTCCCTTTCCCCATTTATCTGTTGTCCACTTTGGTTTTTTTGTTGTCGGTGGCTGTCCATCTCAGTTTCTTTGTCCTAATTGTCGTATTAAGGTTATACGCCAGGCTGTAAAATCAATAGCTCCGCGTAAACATTGATGGTACTTTAGCAATGACAGGATATAATGGGACATGTGAAGATGCTCTTTTTCAGAGTTAACATACTCTGTCTAAAATATATGTGTACAGAATGGGAAATGTAGGAACCGCAGGAAATATGTGCCATGTAGAAATAATTGTAGCAAAATGAATACAGTGCACATTTGCAAGGCATATACAGTAATGTTTTGTGACTATTACTTTAATTTTTTAGTTTGTTACCTACAAAAAGCAAGCAACTCATATGTTACGCAAGTCTTCTCTCCTTCTCTCTCTCTTTCTCCTATTCTCTGTGTCTCTAAAAGAACTCTACTTGTTGTCTATATTAAAGCAGACTGTTATATGAATACCAAAAGAATGTTCTTCTAATAAAATTCATCGCAGCATAGCCATGGCTTTTCAGATTCCCGCTACCCAAGTGGTCAATCTATTAAGCTTTACAACCCCTCCCATCCCATCTTGCATCACTGCTCTCCCTAAAAAAAAAAACACCAAAAAACAACCCAACAACAACAACAGCAACAGCAACAACAACAAATAATCAAACGAGAGAAACAGAATGACCATTACAGGTTTTAAGGGATTTGCAGAACTTCAGCATTGAGTACGATCTCTCCCAATAGTCGTGCATCCCCCGAAGTGGATGTAGGAGTCATAGACTGATCTTCGCAAAAGGAGAGCAATTTGACAATTTGCATAGCCTCTCTTCATACCCAAACAAATCCACCCATACTTTCCTAGCTACAGTAAGCTCAAAATGGCCTTACCCACCAGCACAACAGAAGTCATCACCCATTGTACTTGTACTTTCCTTTTTTGTCTCCCCCCCCCCTTTTTTTTTTTCCTTTTTTACTGAAGGAATGGGGGGATGTCCAAAGTGCAATTTGTTATGTGGTGATTCGATCCCATGGTTTTGCAGGATTTTGCTGTCCTGGAGACATTTGGGAAGAAGAAGAAGAAGAAAAAAATGGTTTCTTCCTCATACCAGAGAATGACTATTTGATAAATATGGTATGTGTAGAAATGATACTGTACTTCGTTCAACTTTCAATTCAGTTGCATGTTGTTGTGGAACTCCCAAAACTTCCATGAGTAATTTGAAAAATCTTATTGTATTCCGATTCATCTTTGATTGCCCATAGAATTTATACGTTGGTAATCCTAACGCACAAGTCTGTGTGGTTCTGTGTTTGGAGTAGGGGTCTTGCTTTTGAGACTCACTGCCAGCTGAGGAAATACAAAGAACTGAAAGATGACCGAGATGTGTTATTGTGTAAAATATTTGAAGGACTTGAGAGATAAGTCTTTATTGATCCCCATTAGCTGCAATTCATACATATATTTATCAAATTTTTATCTTGTTTCTTTCTTTTTGGGGGTTATTTCCTCTTCCCATGGAAATGATGCACCGTGCAAATTGCTGATTGGCAAGATTGGCGTGGATGAGTCTCTGTATGATTAATTGATTCAATTTGATGGATTGTAGCAACATTCCTTCCCTGTTATCTGTCATGATCATCTACTGGTAAGGATCTACGGTAGTTGTGGAAAGAAAAAATGGATTGATGACAGATAATGAATGCTAAGAGATTTGTAAACATGTAGCTCTGTTGACCTTGTGTACTCTCTGTAAATATGAAATTTACGGGATTGATATCCTGTATGCAGTTCCACTCTAGTCACTGCTTAGAGGTACTGTAACATCAATCATAAATGCACACAAACGTTATTGCTATGCAGGAGAATTCCCTATCAACTTGGTACCAGGTACTCACTGCTTGTGAGAGCACGGCTGAACTTGAACTCTTTTCGACAATTAAAGTGCAGGTGACCACTGGACCACCAAAGCAAAGAAAGTGGAGTTAATGTTGAGGCAAGGCACACTGGAAGAGAGTGTTTCTCCTAATGTGCAGTGGAAGGAAGAGATTTGAGAGGCAAAATAGTGCCCTTCCTCTCGCGGTGATCGCAGGAAATTTTCCGGAAAGAGTTTGTGAGTCTTGAAATCAGGAAGTGATTCTTACACACAAATTATCCCTCCCAAAAAGCCAGAATTTGTGCCAAAAAGGATTGGAAGAGAGACAGGGAGAGATATTGAAGACCGAGAGAGGGTGCAAAAAAAAAGAGGAAGATAACTATTCATATATACGTTCAAAAAAAAAGTTGGGGCTTTTTTGAGAGATTTTCTGTGCTGCGCGCAAGCCCCCATTGGCTTACCATCGTGACCTTGTCAGGGCTAACCCCACATCCATGTTGGACGGGGGAAAAGGGACTGAAGATTACTCCTATATATAGAAGCTCTCATATCTGGGCAGTCCAAATCTGGCTGTGTAGCCCCTCGTAGCGGTGCGAGGCTTCACAATTCCCCCTCGGTCTGTCCAAATCTAGCACCGGAGGGGCGCTCCGAGCGGAGCTTGGATAAGGACGATCGCCGCCACCGCTGAACTTGAAAGTGCAGACTCTATCCTCGTTTCCTGTCATATTTCACATGTACTTTGACCGAAGCAGTCAAAACAGCAATTCTGCCAAGTCTGATTGCACAGCGAATAAGATTTATGCGTCAGTAGTCTCTTTTGTTTTCGTACTTTGTTTACATCTTGTTTTCCTCTGCCTTTAACGCTCCCTGTCTCCCTCTTTCTTGTGTAGGAGATGAACACCCCACCCCCCCCCCAAAAAAAAAAAACACAAACAAACAAACAAACAAAAACGGTTTCTTGCTTATATTGGCAACTGGGTCTCTGGCGGTAGAAAGATTTCATTTTGAGAGTTTTAAGGGTCTGTAGTGTAATGAAATTGGAATCAGAGTATAAGCAGGAAAAAAATTAAGATGAAGAAAAAAACTACTGGTATCAGAGGATATTGTTCTTATTTCTTATTTTGCAGCTCTTGTTCCAGTGGGTATGAAGTTTTGATGATCACTCATATACCAATGTGCTTGGTTGTCTGTCAGACAGATTGTGCAGTAAAACTAGCTCAGGGATAGGGACGTCAGATGGAGACTGCCCAGAGTTGTCAAACAGTTCTGTGAAGACGGGGTCAGTTTATTATTTCAAAGATTTGCTCTCTGTAAAGCACTTGAGACATGTTCTTCCCTTTAACAATTGATTTTACCTCTAGTTTGTAGGATTTATCATCACAGAAATGTTATCGTGAACTCATGAGGCCTATTGAGTATCACAAGCGCAAAATGAATACCCTCCGGTTACATGACCTGCACTAAGACAAAATGTGCTGTATCGGATTATGTTGCCAACCTTTTGATCGTATCGTGGACGCATGAATGCTGATAACACCCGGCCTAGCGCGGCTACTGCGGCTCTATTTTCAGACATCACAAATTACGATCTATTCTGCCCCGAATCCCCGAGATTAGACGGGGGATCAGCCCTACCGGTAGCTCGCAAGATCTCGAATTTCTCGCTGCCCAGATTCCCGATGGGAGCAACTTCATTGTCGGACAGCATAACATGATTGGTGGTTTGGGTGGGGGGGGGGGGGGCGCATGGAGAGAAGGGAAAGAGAGTTAATTGAACTGTTTCCTCTCTGCCACCACAGAGAAATAAAGCTAGTGGGACTACGTCGCTTCCGCCGTTGCAAAAAAATGTTACCAGCTCTTCGTCTCCCAGCTCAATTCCCAATCGATACAAATATGATGAGTTGTTTCGGTAGGGTTTTTTTTTTATTCACTCTTGCTCTCTCGCACACCATCTCTTCTCCTCACCTTACTGTGCTGCAAGCGAAAAATTCTTGGAATGAGGCTTACAGCACATTTTACATATTAATAAAAAGCTTGTGTGATTTCAGATTGGCTCTACTGTCCGGAGACTAGCCTTGTACCAGCTTGCTATTCATGAACTTGCTTTTCGTGTATGTAAACTATTGAATTCAGTGGAGAACACGGCTGTGTTTCACACCTTACAACTCATGTTGTAATGAATGCGGCTGGTAGAATGGACAGTAAATCGATGTCTCTAAAAGTAATGAAATGATATGTCACAAATTAAAGAATGTTAGAATCATTCACTAGAATTATTGTGTTCACATCCTCTTGCTATGTTGCTTAATTTTGAAAGGCAAGCTAAGGAGAATGCAGTCCAGTATTACGTATGAGCATAACAATCAAATCTGCAGAAAGAAGGTGAATGTCGATGCCAGGTAACAAGGCGTGAACTGAAAACTTATTTGACAATTTCCGGGCAATTAACTTGATAATTTTTCCTTGTGTCCCGATATGACACATTCCGTGTACTCCACCAAAGCATGATGCGTGCAAATAAAAGACGTAAATCTGCCAAGTGAGTGAGGAAAGGGAGCGTGTGGAAGGGGGAGGGGGCTGGGGGCTGGGAGATGAGTAACTGGTACATGACTGCTGACGTCATAAAGGAGGAAAGTGTAATGATGATGATGATGACTTGCTCATAACAGGTGAGACAAATGGGAGGGGTCTACTCCTGAAACAAAGGGAGGAGCTGCTAGCCATCACGCTTTATTGTCACAACAACCCCCACTCACTCCTATCATGGGGCATCCTTATCACCCTTAATCCAGCTGGATTAGATGGGATTAGCATATGATTTGGGAGGGGGGGGGCTGCTGTATATTCTCTTCCTCTTGTTTCCTATATTCCTTGTCATATTTTTTTTTTTTTTTTTGGTCTGTTTGACTTGTTGGCAATGGACTCTCTTACCTTTTAGGATTGCCAGCTGAGATTTGAAGCGAGTGATGTCTCATTTGTTGATCCTATACCAGCTCAAGAGTGCCCCAACCACTGAGCCTATGTAGCCTCACTCCAAGTCCTTTCTAATAAGATGTAGCATTGATACTTGGGGCTTTCTGATATGCATTGCAAAGTTTCTCTGACTGCGTGACAGGGGACAGGGTTTAAATATAAAGCATTCAACAATTACAGCAGCCCTGCACATTGAATTCACCATTTTCAGGTAGGCCACAACAGTAGCATGGCGAATGAAGTATGGCTGTGAACATGCAGATAATGATACAAAGTTACTATTTCAACAAGGAGACTAGAAATAACTAAACGTACTGCATCTTTTCACCAGAGGTAGAAGCAATCAGTGAACAATAACAAGTTACAACATCTAATTTACTTGTTCAAAAACTGTAAGTGGAAGCAAGAGCTTGACAACCCTACATATTCTTTGAGGAAGATGAGATGAGCTCGTAAAGAATAAATGCAGCTCCCCTTCAGTATTGTCATTGTGTACAATAGCCTCTATTCTATTCTGTGGTGATGGTCACGTGAAGATCTATAGAGAATGTTATCGTAGATGAGCATATCTACTAGTCAGCTCTCTCTCCCTCTCTCCGTTGCTCTCTCTCTCTCTTTCTTTCTCTCCTCTCCCCCCCCCCCCCACCATCCAATCTCTGTTAAGCATGAAGATATGTAAGGGCTCAATCCCCGTAAGTACACACCAGACTGCCAGACGACAGTCATATGAAAATAGATTATCAATTAATCTGCTATTTGTTGAACAAGAAACCTCAGGGCAATGGTAGCACTGGAGGCAAGGTCATTTAAGACACAGCCTCTCTCCCTCTCGCTCCTTCTCTTTCCCTGTGCTAATAGTTGTATTTACCGGTGTTTATAATTGTCCAGTAGCCTGAGACAAGAGAGAGGGTTGCTTCGTTGGCACTGGCCGAGCTAGCTAGTCCATCTCCAGTTTCTTGTCATCAAATGGGGACAAATCATGCCTAATTAGCTCATAATTCAATAAGGAAAGCAGCATCTGATTCTGAAATCAAACGGTGAGGTGTCAAGAGTAAGGGGGGGGGGGGGATTCTTTCTATCTTCTCTTCGTATTTGTCAGCGTGGGGGCACAAGCAAATTGAATTTTCTTTGCATTGAGCCCCTGTCTAAGCCTCCAATAAAAAAGGGATTAGACCGGTAAGGGTGTTGAGTCAGTGAAAGGAAGCCACAATGGAATGGCCCGAAACCAGAGTTTGACGGAGATAGCAGCGCGATGTGTGTTATAGCCAGAGTGAGGGTGTAACCGAGCTAGACAAATTGGCAACGCGGCGCTAATGACGACCACGTCTGAGTAACGAGGCTATAATTGGAATTACTCGTCACGCCGCTTGACGCATTTGAAACATCGCAGACTTCGGGGATCGCTAATGTACTCAATTTAGAATTGATGGGTTGTTATTATTAAGCCATTATGCAGCTAAATTGATGAAGTTAGAGTCGACACATTGTAATAACAGCGCGGATCAGGGAATTTGATACACGAATTGCATTTAGCACTTAACCTCAGACATTTAAAGCTCCATCAATTATTATGCCACAGTTCTTTCCCAGCTGTAACTGTAACATGACTACCAACTGCTACTTGCCACTCTTATCCGTCGGCTTGCTCTTTATGAACCTCGGATGAATTACTCTTCCTCTTTTTTTTCCCTGCAAATGGATCCTGGTATTCACTCCTGGCCTTTGCCATTTTCAGAGTAAGGAGAATTAACCAAAAAATTTGCTGACGGCCAAAGGGTATTCCGGAAGCCATAGATGTAATCGTGTGACCAACTTCTGTGAGTGTGTGGGTGGTTTGACACTTTCTACTGCGTGAGTGTGCCACTCTCAACAGAGAATATCTCAATTGCTGTCATTTTGTTTTTCCAGTGACAAGCATGAAAGCATCAAAACACTATCTGTATCATGTGCATAATTAATGTGAAAGAGGCAACTATCGTCATAAGCAGCATTGACTTTGTATGTCTTCTATCTTCTGTGATGTAGAGTTATGTTGGATTTTCTCTCCTTTGCTGCTGGGACAATTTGCCTACAGGAAATGACAGGCAAGCATTTGGATAGCTAAAGGCAAAGAATCACTAACTGACAGGGGTTTCTGTGTTTTGTGTATCTCTTCAGCTTTTATAAGCTAGAAGGGCATGATATCATGTAGAGGCCTGATGTGTTGATTCCATTCTATTGTGTGTATTTTTCCTTTTATATCTTTTTGCAGCAAGTGGACCACCACCACCATCGGCTCCTCCACAACCTCCGCCGCCGCCAACACCGCAGCACGTTCCACCAGCGGCATCGGCCCAGCCTCCGTCGGCAGCGCAGCCGGCGCCACCCGCCCATCAGCCCCAACCACCCCACCAAGCGCCGCAGCACCAACAACACGAGCTGCTACGGCAAGAGCTCAACAACCGCTTCCTGGCGTCGCACAACCCAGCATGTCGGTGGGGCCCCCTCCGTACCTACGCCAGGAGACTCACATGCACCAACACATGCACCAGCATCAGCACACCCACCAGCATTCCTTCCTGCCTCCGGCACCACTGGGGCCACAGCTGCACCGGGGCTGGTGCCGGCTGGACCAGCCGCCGCCGCACACATCACCAGGGACGCCGAGAGGCTGCGCCAGCAGGCCATCAGGGTAAGCACCCCATGCAGAGACGACCAGCATCACCAAGGTTTCTTGGTGAAGACTAGTCTGACTCCTGGGGAATGGGTCATAGCTTCCACTTTCTTCCTTTGGTGCTTAGAGCATGGATTGGTTTTTCAAAAAAGATCTCCTTGGATGATTTTTCTCCCCTGTTAATCTGGGTGGAAATGCACTTAGGGGGCAGGAGAAATTATTTTTTTCCCCAAATATTCCATAGGTTGAATGTGCCCCTCACAGAAAATAATTCCCTACTTCAGCACTGTTACTGCTGCATGGCGTGAATGCAACCTGGTTTGTGGTTCACAGTGAGTGTCACACTGTGGTTTTGGAGAGAAAAGTCCTGCAGCGTGGGACTTTCCTCATGAAGCAGGACCTATTGTGAACGTGGGACCTGGTGTGAACGCAAGGATGATATTTCTCATTGTGTGGAAGTCGGCTGTTGATGTCTCAGTCGTGGACAAGGGGAGGTAGCACTTTCAACACAATGCTCTGAGCTTGTCTCTGGATGCACCTTAGTGATTTATTGTTGTTGCTTTTAAGAGGTGATGGAAAGTATATTTGACACAGATGACTCCCAAAGGAAATAGGCTGCTTTGCAAACTGCACCTGTCTCTATCAGAAGTGGTGTTTTTTGATCCCTCCTGTTTTCTGTGATTGAAATGTCAAATGTCAAAAGCGGGAGATACAATGATTACAAAGGAGGTATTGCTGATAACATGTAACGCTATTTGTGAGGATTTACTGTCACCTGAAATCTGACGCATTTTAGTGAATCTTTGTTGGTTGGTTTACGGCCGGCTGTTAGATGGTGTTATTAATCATCCTAATCTCTAAAAGATCTTCTTTCTTCAAATTGCTGCTGTTGGATTGGAAATTATATCTATGATTTGTCATTTGCTTCAGTCTCTCTTGTATTGGTCAAGAGATAAGCATCCGAGTGCAGGGTTGGAATGATATCATTTACCTTTGCAATGAAGACATCGCATTCTCCACCCTGGGAGAGCTTTTTTGTATTCTAAAAAGGAAAGAGAAACTAGACCTGAAAGAGGGATGTTCATTTGACAGTCTGCCCACGACCAGCCACTGAGACTTGTCGTCAGACCGAGACATTGCAGTCCTCTTGGGGATCGTTTGCTGTCAGAGATGCAGAAACTCCTACCTCAACACAGACTGGATATTTGCTATGCTTCTCATCCACACACAACTGACTCTGAAAGCTCACCTGTCCGCATGGTTCGAGTTACTGGCAATTGTTCGGAGATATCTACCAAGGATAAAAGCTTGTGGAATGGGAGGCGGGATGGGTGGAGGGGAGGGGTTGATTGGTGGTGGAGAAGGCACTAGTTGCATACCGAGGAAAAGAAATAGAATGCTCTGTGATTTCTTATCATGTTATGGTCACTGGATAAGCCGGGGAGTGGTTGAAAACCAATACTCGTCATCTGAGGCAATCATGGTGATGACCTGCTTATATGTGGGTCATTGCTCGCAGAGGCTTGGAGGCAAGCTGAGTCCATCTCACTCCCCAAATCGGTGTAAATAGGATGCGGAGATGATGGTGATTGCGGGATGGCATTCACCCTGATAGAGTGACATCTTTGTTCATTTCTTTTTCATTTGTATTTTCCATGAGGACACGATGACGACGACCGACGTTGAGGACAAATTTGTGGCTGGCTTTGAGGGGAAAAAATTGCGGGCGAGTGGCATTCCCTACTCTTTGGCTGACAGTGTCTTGTCAGGACTCATCAAGATTGGTCTGTAATTTACACTTTATGACGGAGATAAGGGTCAAGATAATAGTAGGAATGATACGACCCATTCCAGACATCTCGACAAGTCGTGCTTCTTATGTAGGTTGGCGCTGCTGCTGTCAGTCACCTGGTGATACCAATCCCGGAGCGGTGCTCACCCAAACCCCTTATCCCCTTTCCCCCTTCCCCTTTCCCTCTTCCTCCTTCCAATCTCCATCCTTTCCCCCTCTCCTTTCTGTCCTCTCAATCAGAGACAGATGCTTGAGCTGGGAGGCGGTTCCCTGTCCAGCCCTTCAGGGGTGAATGTCTCATGTAGTTCCCATGTGCAACATGTGCAAGTGATATATTCAGGTCTGATCAATCCAGCCCCTCTCCCCTCCCGTCCCCGCCACACCTGCTTCCCCTCCCCCTTTCTCCAATGGACCGGATGACAATGGGTGTGAAGATGTGTTTTGTCGCAGGCCAAGTGGGGGGAAAGAAGAGAGGCAGTTTCTGTTCTACCCCAGGTGAATTGTGGTGCATTTCCTGCAGAAAGTGCCGTCTAGACCGGCTCGATGTGCCTCGTCACCCAACGTGCCCGATGCATCCTAGTGTTCCTTACACCAGATGGGACCTCAGGAATGTCTGATATTCAGTCCTTTGAGACTTGAGGGTGTGAGAATCATAGATTTCATCAAAGTTTTGATGTAATTCCTCATCATCTTCTCTCGGTTGCCTCAGTTTGTTGAAGGCGGTAACATCTCAAGATGGTACAATCTCAAGAAATGAGAGTATGGGCTAAGAACCTTCTAGATGCAGATGCCATCCCTCTCCTCTGTCTTCCAACGAAAATGGAAATATTTGTTAAGGCATTTTGTTATTGTTGCATGAGCTTTGGTTCCACTGCACGCTGTGCTTTGCCACACTCACCTTGTGAATTGTTGAGACTTAAAACAAAAGGTTGCAAAATGAAACATACAGTAGCTCTTCAAGTATGTCCTCTTAACACTGCTTAGTACTGCTTTCTCAAGTGCCATCTTTACTAGTACTGCCATGGCATTAAGTACCTTCTCATGAAGAGTGCAAGAATTTGTTATTACATGGGCAAGAAATGCTTGCAGGCCTTCCTCATGCCACTCATATTTTTTTTTTCCATCAGGAATTGTTCTCTTGAAATAATGAGAGCATTTCAAGTCCACAGAGTGTTGCAAGAACTCTCAAAAAGAAATGACAAATTCTTTCATGTTGTAATATGTAGAATGTGATCATACATTTCCAAAGAGCTTGAGTTGAATTCCATGTGGAGGGCAATATCACATTCCATGTACCTTAAGTTTTCTTTTTTTGTTCATGCAGAGAATAGGGTGTAAGTCTACTTTTTCTGTATTAAAAAAAGAAGTAAAGGAGATGGACACTATCATATTCCATTCTTCTACTGCAATCATGAGGATGAGTTATTCAAGCTGTTACCATGAAGCAGCTGGCATATGGAGAATCTTGTTTGAAGTTGCTTTAAAATCTTTCACTAACTCATCAACACGCTTCTTTCATTTTCATGAAATACCTAGCCATGATTTGGCGAATCTCCCTACCACTTTGTGCTACGCCAGAGTCGATTACCCCTCTTCTCCCTCTCCCCCCCCCACCCCCAACCCTTACCCACCACCACATTTCTCATCCCTGCCGTTATCGATGCACCTGTGACAGATTATCATCTTCAAGGTGCCTCTGATTTCCCCTCCTAAAGAGACTGGCTCGAATAACTCATCTTTCCTCCCCACCCAGTGATAGATGAGAACAAAGTATGCAAGAAAACAATCTGCTTCCTGCTGGCTAGAGAAAGCTGAGGAGCAGTTGCACAAGAGAAGAATATAAAGAGAGAGAGAATAGGAAAAAAAAAAAAAAATGAGCTCACGCAATTAAGTATGGGACAAATCCAAAGGAGAGACTGAAAGAGAGCCTTAGAAGTAAAAGTTAAAAGGAATCCACTCATGGGGCGAGGGGGGGGGAGGACTTGATATGAAAAGTATGGTTTGTTGTTAACCCTCATGAACAGGGGTGCACTAAGTGATCCTAATTGGACAATAGTCTTCAGGAGAGGCCACAGTCACAGCTTGCATCTATTAGCGTCTTCTCCTCCCCGTTGCCCCTCTTCCTGAGAGGAGGGGAGGGGAGGGCAGAGATGTGCCGCTTCCTCTGGATGTCACTGGACTCATCTTCGGATCCCACTCCCAACTGGTGCTACAGCAACGCAGCGTCATGTGCTCAGTCGCGTTGCATGCGCAGGCTTTGACGGAAAATATCTGCCCGTTTCAAGTTGCACTTTAATGCTAGAAATGAGAGAAACTAGCCATGCTGTGGCAGTGAGCTAGTGCCTGCTCCCCTCAAAAACAAAAACAAAAATAGAAAATTGCCCAAATTATGCCATGTTTTTTTTTTTAATGATTCCCTCAAAAAAGGAACAAACAAGGAGCAAGTATGTGCACACCGTTTCTCTCAGTGACATCTTCTCGTGGTACGCTTGTTATTCACGCTTTACCTCCACCGTTATCTCCAGCTTGTCTGCTGATGTCCCAGATGATGTCGTTTTATGCTAAGTAATGCATCCCCCGTCTCGGTGTGTCCTTCCAGCTAGATGGGCAGGGAAACAAGACGTGACACTAAGTTGCAACCCGGGGCACCTGTTTCTCATCTCGGCCTTGTCGTAGTCACTTTAATGGAAAAGACGAGAGATTGATTCTTCCCCCGCCGACCCCTCCTCCCTCCCACCCCCCCATCTCTCATGCATGTACAAAAGAAGATGAGCACACTTGTCATCACGTGTTCTCATGATTTCATGTCATCTATCACTCATCACCAGTTTATAGGAGAGGGGGTTACTGGTCAAGGGGGAGTTAATGTTCTACGCCCTTATGCTCTGGCTCGGTGATATAAATCTATGAATCGTAACCGGACTCTGTTGGGTAGGGTGCCCAAGGGTGTAGGTTTTCTGTTGGGTGTAGCACAGAGAGAGATGCAAGCAGCTGCTGCGGCTTTCTTACGTGATGCAGCGTGCCAAACGGAGGAGCCCAGGGATGGAAATGCCGCGACGATCTCATGTGTTATGGAATATCATATTAATTATGTTGATCTAATTCATTATGGCGAAACCTTATCGCCCTTAATTGATTCAATTTGGGATGGAGAAAAAAAAGTGGGGCATTTATCTCTCTCTAGGTTGAAAATGGCGCGGCCGAACCCTCGCTGCGCCTAGCGAGAATTGGACCCCAAAATAGCCTTCCTCGAGCATACAAACCTCATCAGGGCAAAGAAAGTGTTCAATGCTCTTAATGTGTGGAAATAAAAACATAGGAAAAGTGGCAGGCATGCGATAATGGTAAACACATCAGCATCATCATCACAATTACTGCGCTGATGTGGAGCAAAGGGCCGCCTGCTAGCGCCATCATCGCGACAGCTTCTGGTAATGGATGCGATTTCGCGGCAAGGTGCGGTTGAGAAGGGGAGTAGGAAATGTGTTTTATCTGCCGATAAGCGGTCCCAAATGCTGATAACAGGTGGCAGAACAATTTACAGGAGTTGGGGCTGCGTCAATGAAAATTGTGCTCTAGCCTCCACAAAGGTAGAGCATGTCTGCTTTTACTTTGTACAGTCCATCTGCCCCACATCAATGGTGTTCTAATTCTTAGCAAATACGTACACAATTTGGCTATAGCTTGCTGCCAGGCAAACTATGTTTTGCTAAGAAGCAGCTGCAACATTAACACATGTGGGGCTACAAAGAACTTGTAATAGGATGATTTCCCTTTTCCCTTATGTGCTGGGCAGCGAAGTCAGCAGGAATTGTTGGAGAAAACCTGGCATCATTTGAGATGCATTTCAAAGTATTCCTTACAGAGGATTATGCCTCAACAAATAGCCATCTTGTAGGGGAATTAAGGCCCTCCACTTTTGACTCTTTCTTTTTGATAGTCATCAAAAACTCATATAACAGCCATAGTCGATACGATCTGATTTTGGTATCTAGACAGAACAGCAGATGTGATGTGATGGTGAAAGCCATCAGCAGGTGACTTGACCGACTTTCTGTCGCCGTTGACATACGGTCAGCAAACGTGAAGCTGTGTTGTCCATGCTGGTTGCCGTCTTTGCTTCTCTTACTGGTCACTTTGTGTAGCATCTCATCGTAATTTGTCTTCTCTTTCTCCTGTTTTTGTCTGTCTGTCTGTCTTTCTGTCTCTCTTTCTCCACCACCTACATTGTACCTCACCCTCACTCCCTCTGTAAGCAGGATCTGTGTCAGAGTTGTGGCAAGTAATCTTCGGGGAACAGGCCATTTGTCACGGAAGAATCAAATCACAGGAAAAATAATTCAATTTCTGCCCCGCGATCACAAGTCGTTACAGGCCGCCTCGGCCCTGCGTCTTCGCTGAAGCCCACCGGCTTCACAGGGCTCAACCCGGGTCCGGAGTTGCACTCTGACTGTGAGAGCTGTCGCATGTACGTGTGTGTGTGTGTGTGTGTGTGCATGTGTGGATAACAATTCTGCACAAGCTTAGAGGTCAGGTTGTAGGTCAAAGGTTGATTGGAAATTTGGATAGCTGTGAAGACAGAATGGTTTGTTGACTAGTTGGGAGACATATGAATGGAGAGGCATATCTTTGCTCTCTCTTGGGAAGTGATCTGACTGACACACTAATGCAGAGAATGATGCAAAAAATTACCAAATGGAAGAAAATACATAAGGAATAGAAGAGTGACAACCAAAAAGGAGATCCTGTTTTGATATGTTTGTATATCTGAGGTGATATAAGAAAAACACCCGTGTCGCAGAGTTGTTATCAGAATAGGATGTGACAAACATTTGAGAGGAAGGCAGACCCAGGGTGAAATATGCAAACTTGTGTCTGTAAGCTCAGATGGGGGTAGGGAATTTCTGCTGGTAGTCTGTTACTGAGCTAGAGTAGACTACCCCCCCCCCCCTTACCCCATGGATACCCTGCCTAGACACCTGGAGCTGCCGCTTGGAACCCAAGACATCCCAGCTCTGCTGCCAAACCACCTTCATAACTGTAAAATCTAATCAATGCCCTCCAAACAAATTTCATTACGAGCCCAGCGGGATTAATTTGTGCAGGTGCTCTGGCCAACTCTGTATTCTTGACCTATGACCTTGCAGTCGGCTACCCGTGGTCTTTTCTCAGCTTCTCCCTTTATTTGGGGGGGGGGGGGGGGGGGAGGGAAGGAGACTAAGGGAGGGACATGTAATTGGATTTAATTCTCTTTTCTTCTGTGTCCTCCATGTTCACTAGCTCATCCCAGTTGGAGCTCTCTGCACTTGGCTTGTGCAAGTCATTACGATGTAAATATGTACTTAATGTCTGTTCAATCCCCTTGTTCTTGTTTGCTCTGCACACATGTCGTCCGTCGTCTCCCTTCATATCTCTTGGCCCTCCCCCTCCGTCATTCATGCAACGTGCTGAGCCATCCAAATTTCCCAAAATTGACAGAAATTTAGCCAATTTCCTCACCGATGGCGCATCCCCCGCTGCTGCATCTGTCCGTCCGCCCCACCCCCATCAAAGCCAGGAGAGGTGGCTGTGACAGCGTAACATCGCGGGAGAAGAGGGAGGGTGGGGGTCAGACGACCTCTGACCTCCGATTAGCAGCAGGCTTCCTGTCGTTAAAAGGGTCCTGCAGAGATTCGGTTGGTAATGGGTGGCCAGTCACCAACCCTCAATCACACAGCCCGCCATCCAGTGAGATGGTAGAAGCGTGCTGAAAATACGCTCTCCCAATGCCATCTCATGGTGTGTTTCACCTCGACTCTCAATACAAGGATATCCCATCCATTCACTCCCTGTCAGGGGTTTCTACAAATTATGTTCATAAGAAAGGTGGGAGAAAACCAGGAAACAAGTGTGGCTGACTCTCTGTGTAGTGAAACAGCTTCCTGAATAGAAATGAACCTGGTATTTTATCTATTATGGAGCATTCAAACATTCTTCATTATTAGAATAATCAGCTTCAGTCTCATTAAATTTTGAAAATGCGTCATTGGAAAATGTGAAGAGATACTGAAAACAAATGCAGGGTTTGGATAGGATAAATATGCATTTTTAAAGGAAAAAAAAACCATGCTGTTACTGCATATTGTTTTATGTCATTTAAGTCCCACCCAGATACAGACATGAATATTAGTTTGTTTTGTTTTTGTTTTCTGTTTTTTGTATTTTTATATTGTGCATGATCACAATGTTTGGTAGGAAGCACTACCTGATATCCTTCTGTCATTGGGTACTTTCTGGAATGTGTGATTGTGTTCTTTTGTGTGACTTACATTTTATGGATCAAACTTGAATTAGTGTGTCAATAAAGAAACTATCTCTAGATGTGTTCCACACTGACATAACATAACATAATCTTTTCAGCCCACAAGAGGGTCACATTACAGTGATTTGTATCCTTCAGCAGTACGAAGTGTTTGATCGAACATTGCTGTAAACTCGCAAAAAAAAAAAACATGCATATAGAATTAGCCTCAACAGATGATTCGGTGGTTGGAATAATTCTAATTTGAAGCCGATGAGAGGAAATTTTTAAATGAAATGCTTGCAACATGGCTTTAAATTTCCCTTCTTAAAACGTAACATTCTTGAAAGTGGGTCCACAGAGAGAGCCTCGTCGTCTCCCGGGTTTCCACTGGTGTTCATGCCTGAAGCTGATACGCCCAAGAAATGGGCAAAGTCTTCATTGTCGCCCCGCTCCGAACATAAATTGGGAAACTTGAAACAAGTGTACTCGAAGATTTCAAACATGCCCCTCGGATATTGGCTACCTCTTGAAATACCCCGAGCTTGTCAGATTCGGCGCGACGTTTCGGGCCGAGTGTTGATGAGAAACGATGGCATCTGATAATCGTTTCCGGAGCAACGGAGAGGTTGACTGACAGATGAGAGCCGCCCCCTTCCTGCCTTTTGTGCGCCCTGGAGAATAGAATAAGAGACAAATATTTGAGCCGGAGCTGGAAAATATTTTGATAGCGGCACGACTGGGAATCCCAGCCAAGGCGGAGAAGGGAACAGCAAATTGGAAGGACACAGAGAGGTTGTTGAATCAATTTCGGATAATTAGTTTAGCATTATACGATTGTATCTCGGGCAATACATTTCAAGAGGAATTAAAATTCCTCTGTGTGCCGAGAGGAACGGGCGTGAAAAATCGAAATCTACAGCCGTGTGAATTTGCACTTTTCGCGCGCCGACCGGCTAATTGAAGTGACACAGGAGCCCGCATTGGGGGAGGGGGGAGGCGTCGTTTGGAGCGTAGAGAGAGAAAGACGAATGTCACATCGGCTGGGATGTAAAATGCAGGAGAAAATTAAGACGCCATGACTGGATCTGTTGCAGTCTCAGCAAAGGCAGTTTCGTAGTCCCCAAAGCCTCTCAGAATCACTGTGAGCTATTAGTACAAAATGTGAAGGGGTTTGAAAGGGCGGTGGATTCCTCTTGCGAGCGAGGAAATATCTGCGAGTCTCAAAGAGGGCATGGTGCATGTAATATTGATTATCGAGCGCCATTTAATCACTTCCAATTAGTCCCTGCTATCAGGGGCAAAATTAGCTCTGCATGGATACAGCATCTGCAAATTACCCCTACATGGTTACAGTAAAGTCAAAGTCATTTCCCAAACCGTACTGCTTTGAGATGGTACTTCACAGAATTGAAAGATGCTAAATGCGGGTATAGGCAGCCATGGTATTGTCCCTCATGTTTGTTTGTTTGGTAAAAAACAACATGCGGTGTAGAATGATAGGACGAATGCTTTTGTTTATTTTTCATTGTAGCACCCAGAAAGAAGAGATATGTCCTCACTTCATTCATCCATGTGTTGTAGTAGTCACAGCACAACAGGTAGACCAAGCCCAAGTGAGATAATTATTAACAACATGAATTCTATACTGCATAAACACTACAAGCTGCCGTCCACACCAAGGTGGTTATGATGCTGGTGATGTTCACATGCTTTACTGATCTCGTTTGGCATAACTTTACCGCTGGCGTGATTCTATCCTGTTGAGGTCATGAACTCCTACTGCAGAATAATTGTTTTTGTCGCCAGTGTTTTTGCATTTGGGGTTCAGGTTTCAAGTTTGTATGATTGGCTCTTCTTATCTGTAAAGCTCAACCATCTGCACTTTGTGGAACTGTATTACAAGTCTATAAGTTCCAAAATGATATATTCTCTCTTCACCCTGCATAAACCCCTCCAGTGTGCCTGTGGATTCTTCCTGTGGAGTTGAAAGTATGCTCTAGTCTCAAGGGCTGGTGATATTTGATCGGTTACTGCCTTCGGGGGAAAGATTGTTGGTTGTGACTTTGCCTCCGCCTTCCATTTCAGAGATTTATTTCATTGCCAGTGCTAATTACTCTCCTCGCAGTGAGAAAACAGTTGTAAGCAGTTTGTTTTCTCCCTACAGAAAGGGGGAGAGTGAGAATATGGCACCCCGGGGAACGGATGAGATTGAAATGTGGACGGTCACATCAGGATTAGCGACATCGTCAGTAAATAAGGCGAGATGGACAACCCCCGTTGCCCCCCTTCACACAGGAGGATGTGACGGAGGATGTGACTACGTGGCAGTGACTCCTGCACGCGATGAAACCCTTCCTTGGGTGGGAGGTTGTCAAACAGAATTATCGGTGGGTTACGAACCCAATTTGACCTCTGACCCCTATCTGTCAGGCTTGGAAGTGGCGAGGTCTTCGAGGTTTTCCAAGAGGTTCTCTTTCTTTCTCTCTTGATCACCATTGTTGTTTGTTTATAGCCTGTTGTCGTAATGGTAAGGCGAGCTGTCTGCCCCCATTGTTTACTGTCAGTCAACGAACGTCACGTTGATGGGCTCGACGAATGCGTCATCGAGACTGTTGCCGTCTGGAGAAAGGTTAATATTACCGTCGTAACTCGATGTCGGATAGCTTCTGACTCTGTCTGGGTCCCTGCCAAACATCAACCGCCAGCTGGATGGATGTTAGTGCATTTTTCTACAAGAGAACCGAAAATGCTGTAGCTTGATCCGTCCGGGAGGGTGTTCATGAAGGAGGAGCTAAGGCTTTGAATTGACATCGAGCTGCGTGGAAATTCGCTCATTTTTATCTCATATTGCTGACAGCACATGTGATGACAGTCGCACGTGTACTTCTGTTAATGGGATATGATGACTCAAGTTTCCCTGATGAAATAGAAGTCTAGATCTATGCACAGAGGTCATAGGGCTAAACAGAGTTGCAGTGCTTTACATGTAGCTCTCTTATTTTGTTTTGTTTTTCTTTGAATGGGAAGAAATGATGAAGATTTGATAAAAGCAAAGACTCCCCTCAGCAAAGGCTGATACAGAACAGCTGAGGTCTTAACCAAACCGATTTTCATAGAAACTTTTGCGAAAAATAGCACCATGTCTCATGCTGCAGTGAGAGGCGACGGGCGATCCGACAGAAGGAGGTTGGGGAGAGATCCGTCTTCAGATTAGCAGCGTGTAGAGAATATGGCCGGGTAGATGACGATATCTCCTATCTGCCCCCCACACAGAGGGATTCGTTAGTGAGAAGTCACTACAGGGCCTACCCTGGCAAGGACAGAAGCAGTTCAACAACAGAAATTTGTATGCCTCTTGATGGTACTCAGGAAAGCAGAGGTGCATAAAAAGTTGGCAGATTGAATTCACAGAGTGGAACGCCAGCCCTAAGATTAAGTCAGTTGGTGATTTATGGCGCAGCTCAGCGGCTTAGCCAATGACATTTAATCTCCCAGTGTTGTTTGGGCCTGATTGTGAGGTTGACTTAAAAACTCTTCAGTCGGTTTCGCTCGTTGGTGTGATGAGGCAGTAAAAGTAGAAGTAGTGGCGGATTTCGGCATGAGCTGTGCAAAGCCTATATATAGGAGTGGTTATGTTAAACCATTCTATCAGGTCACAGAGGTTGGGCAGTTAGTGTCTGTAGTCATTGAGAATGTTTGAATGTTAGGCCTAGATATTTGCAGCTACGGCTGCTCGGCGCGTGACGCTTTCTCCGTAGGGTGGGCAATAAGGCTGCTGTCTTTGATGGTGTCTTGATCCCATATAGGAAAGGCAGGCAGCTTAGTCTTAAGCCCAATAAAATAACCAGCCGGCAAAAATCCAAACAAACATTTTTTTTTTTCTCCTCATCCATCCCGTTAGATTGGAGGCATATATATTTCCTGTTTCTCTGCGCACAGTGGCGAGAACGAGATAGAGAGGAGGGAGAGGGGGGACGCGGAGAGTCGCCAAGCACGGTGGCGTCCGCCGAGAGATTCGACACTGACTGCGGGTATTACCCCAGCTGCCAGCTTGTCACTCACTGGTATTATTTCCGATTCCTCATTGTTGGAGAGAAAATAAGGGTTGATATCAGACAGAAGAAGGGGGAGGGTATGAAGAGAAGGGGTTAAACGAAGGGGGGTTTTACTAAGGGGAATTTGCCCAGCGTAATCCCACCACCATCTTTCTCCTGTTCTTCTCCCGCTCATCTATTTATAAACAGTGGGATTTACGCTTGCACAGCCCCGATTTTAGGAGAAAAAAAGAAGTTGAATCATCACACGGTAGATGTACCGGCTGGATTTTGGAAGGATTTGGCTGTTTTTGCGTTCGGTACACCTTCACACCCCACCCCTTTCATAGGAGAAATCTTATGAGTCAATACACTTTCTGACACATGATTTTAGTGCATTACTTATTGGTGAGTACATTGAAGGTATTTTTTATTTTTTACTTGGTTATTGTCGTTGTTGTTGCATCTGCTCGCAGGGAATCCGCAAGGATAATAAGCAGAATGATTTCATGGAAGAAGATTAGGAACAAAACCTCGCAAGGAAGTTTCGGTAAATAATTAAGTCCTCGTAAATGCCACCTACTTTCTCCCGTCTTTGCAAATCAAAGTAAGGAAATCCATTGCGATGTTGTGCCTCCCTTGAAGAATGCCGGATGATGCCGGTGACAGACGAGTATTTATGGCTGCACTCCCCTGTCTCCATTGGATGAGGCCCCTGTTGTTTGAAAGAATTTATGAGTTTTCATAACATATTTGGCTTATTATAAGACATAAATCAGCCAAAGACGTATCATTACCTCACCAACTTTCACAAATATTACCGTAACATTTTTATCTTCGACAAGCAAGTTTAAACTACGTACGTGTAGATTTCAGGGTGTTGTCATTTCATTTCATGTAGAGTGGGAAAATATAGAACAGTATGCGTATTTTTAAATGGAATATGTTTCTGTTTTTATAGTGTTGAAACAATGGATCAATTTACTGTTTGTTGATTGTGTTTTTAATCAGTTCAATGTTCATTAACTTTATAGAGAAAACATGCCGTACTCAATATTCGGCAATTCTGTTTTGTGTTTGTGTGGATTAATGAAAACAATTAAAGGTCATCAAAACACATATTAATCATAGATTAGATTAAAATTATCAAATTGTGACATTTGTCCAAGCAGTAATGGGCTGATATGGAACAAATGGGTTATTCATATGAAATTTCTCTGTCTAGAATCAGTGAATGTTGCTTTGAGGATTAAGTGTGTGAAGTGTGTAAGAATTCAAACTTCAAGCCAATATACATAGTTGTAATTTCCTAGATTTTAAGGTGTTTGAAATTAATGATCACAATTTTCTGTGAAACTTCAAACCAGCCACATCAAAGTATCTTTCCCCTTCTCCTTTATCCACGCAACACTTTGTCTTTCTGTGTGAAGCTAGAGTGCCGAGCATATTACTATTTCATTGTGCATAGTCACAGGAACTTGGCTGACTTGAAGTAGAGAATATGCTATGATGACCCATTGAGGGCTCCAGGTCTTATCCGCTGAAACTCCCCTTCCCTCTCCTGTGATCATGCTCTGACTATTACTTGCTATTTATGTCGACCTCCAAATCCGTCTGGATTCTCATCAAGCTTTTGGGTGGAAATCATGGAAAATGCTGCAGGATCGTCTGCTTAGGAACTTCCTGTAACACGATAGTTTACTCGGGAGTTTTGTCGAGCGGATTGAGTAATCGCGTGCCGCAGGGCACTCTGGGCACGAGATGGCGGTGGTGAAAGGTGCGATTTGAGGTAATCGATAGTTCGCAAGTCTTATGGAGGTACTTCTTTCCTTGGCGAAATACCGCGGGCTTTGGGGATTCTATTAGCGTAGATCCTCGGGAATATTGATCAGGGATGCGACTGTTATCCTGTTAGTGCTTTGGCATCTGAATCATGGTGTGTATACGGCCACAAAGTGAGAAATGTAGTGTGTGTATGGCCTACCAACCTCTCTTGTAACGGCCTGTGAAGCTGTAGTACCAGATGCTGATTTTGATGCTGGTAGTGGATATGGCCATGTCATGTTTAGTTATGCCCCCCCCCCCCCCCCAAATCCGGGTAATGGAAACATCATATATAGTTGTCTGCTTGCCCAACATGAGTTTTGATTTGTCCTGGGCAATTCGGCCAGCAGTGATGTTGAGCTTGCAAAGGAAACTAATAATTGAGATGAAGAGGTACAGTGTACTAATACCTGCTTCATCTCTGCAATGTACATTTGTATAGTGCGTATGTTGCATTAATTAACAAATTTGCCAGCCATGTACCAACATGCACTGGATAGATATACATTGCTTGATTGTGACGCCATCCTTTAACAAGGGTAAGGGAGCCCTTGTGTCAAAATGTATCTGGATCACTAGAAATCTCAGGGCCTTGTGTCACCCGCTGCTCTGAAGTGAGAGTAACATTGTCATGGAGATTAATGTTGCTCCCCAGCGTAGCTTGACGAGAGAGGGTCATGTGACACAGCGGCCTATAAATGAACTCGACGTTGACACCTTTAGGGGGACTGCACATTGTAGCATTCTGCAGCACAAGGGGGTCACACGTATTCTCACCGATCGGCTCTTCTAACATTTTTTTTTTAATCTGATGCCCCCCCCCCCCCTCATTATTTTGGCAAGAAGGGAGATGTAGGCATTTTTGACAGGTGTCAGTTTGTTGCTCGCCCCCTCGCTTGTCTTTCAAGACCGCCTTGGAGTCCTCCTGGCTTCAGGAAGTCAATAAACATGGCATCTTGCACATGAGATCTCAGTAACATACCGAAACAAGGGGCTGGAGGGATACTTAGAGGGGGGCGGGGATTAATTTGTGATATCTTTCCTCCACCACCTCTTCTCTTCATCTTTCTTGCCCATGGTATTGGGAGTAGATGGTATTAGGAGATTTGTCTTCTTTCAATTGTCCTAGGAGCTTAAGACTGTTTTGCTCATGGCAGCTTTTCACACCTATTCAAGGTGGGGGGTGGTGATTGGGGACACTAAGGCACCGCATTGACATGCAGTTCACAATGGTGTGATATTGTTTAACGTCATGAAGATTTGCAATGGACAACATGACAAATCGCTATGCATATGTCCTCTGTTTTGGCTCCTACCTCCCTCAGAAGTCTACTTACACCCACCAAGGTGTGGAATGAACACAAGAGTAATCACATGGATGTCAGGTGATTGTGTAGGAAAAGCATCTCAAAACTGAAGTGGAGAATGTATCACAGTTCAACACAATTATGCATTTTTACCTTATTAACCTGTGATTCTCTAATCAAAATTCAAGCAAGAACAAATAATTGACAGTTGGTCTACGACTTTTGTTGTCAAACTTTACATTGGGACAATACCTAGCATCAATGTTAAGACTAAGTTGCAAAGTACTTGCACATTGAGTTCGATTAAATGTAATGCTGTCAATTTGGCATTGGATTGTCAGTGGTATGATGTAAGATCATTTGGATTTGCTTGGTGAAATCTTGCACTGATGAGCAATGAATCTGCATACTGTCCTTTAGGCGCTGATTAGGGCAGAGTGTCGATCTAGTAGGAATCTATGACTATGGTGACGAGATGACCCTACTATTCATGAATGAGATAGTGATTGGGGGATTGCCATTGACATACACCTCACCTCCTCAGCTGTGGAGAGCAGTTAGCCAGCGGGACCTATGAGAGTCATCCTGCGACTCGATAGTTACTAGTGTTCACTGGAGACATATGATGATGATGATGCTAGTTGCATGCCGAATGTGAAGTGATCCTCACAATGAATCGCCTAGCTAGAGGATTGTAGTATGAAGATGACCAATATGCACCAAATAGCTAGTACATGTACTGTCATGATGTACAGTGAGACTATTAGCTGTTATAAGAATAATATCTGATCGTGATTAACCACAGATACAGAATCAGAATAGCATCACATAGCTCTAACCTGTATCTCCACGTATATGATCACTCATCAATCTGTTATACATAATCAAGAATTGCTTGATGAAGAGATATAGAAGTAGATCAGGTGACAGATATGTGATCATCTGCACATGAATTACAGTCACATTGACGTGCTGACCTTACTCCTCTTAGCTCTGGGTACTCACTACCACTTATAATATAACCCAGCTTCCCACCCCTTCTCAACCCCCCCCCCCTAACACACACACACATACAGTTGTACATTTGCACACATATTCATCTTCTCTCCCTCTTTATCTCCCCCCCCCCCCACTCTCTCCCTCTCTTTCTTCTCACTCTCTCATTGAAGGGATAACTAAGGGAAATCAATGAAGAGCCAAAATATTAAAGGAGGCATTTTGGATGTGTAAGCTTTGCAGGATAATGTCACAGTCATTTCTAATGTGTGTTGTTATGTAATGGACTGGCACGTTGAGTAGTGGAGTTGAAATGACATTAAAGGCAAATTGTCTCGAGCTTTCCCCTCACAAGCCCTACTGCACCGTGGCTGGCTGAATCACGCTCACCTCCGTCGGATCGCTGGTTTATTTTTATCCACCCCCGTTATTGACAGACGTTCTAGTTCGTTTGTGCTGTCATCGGAAAGGGGGAGACAATGCGAGCCGCAGTCACGACAACGCCTGTTATCTAGATGCCTCCCCTGGCTTCAGAGCTTGTTGCCTCTCTACCTCTCTCTCTCTCTTTCTCTCTGCCGTGATACATTTCCTTTACATACCCTGCCGTGACGTCAGGATTCGCAGATGTGAAAACGACAATTCCATGTCGTATGTTGCCATTCCTAACCGCGCGCAATTGAGTTTGACATCAAATTCGGGAGAGTGTCTTTGTCTGATTTCCGTCAAGACAAATCGATTTGAAAGGAGCTAACTCCCAGCATCTGTGGCAGTTGCGGCTTCCGATGCCTAGATGTGTAGAATGTATTCACCTCAGTCAGAAGTGTGACAGGAGTGTGTTCAGGGCACCGCAGCACTTACGCCAACGTGAGATCAACACAAGCGCTTGATTGCTCTAATCACATAATGCAGCATCTAATTCAATAGCAATATGAACAATTATGAAATTTGACGTTATTCTCAAGCTAAGTTACAGCATTTAATCTTTGCCATCAGCGATGGGTGCTGATTTTGTCTGTCAGCTGCACATTTCTTTTCGTTCAGAATTCCTTTGTTCTGGAAAATCTAGATCTCCAGTTTTGCTGTCTAATTTCGTGCTAGATCTGTCGTGACAGCACTCACAAAATTGATTAGCAGCACGCTCCTTCTGGGTTTCGATGCCAATAATGATATCTCGTGATGTGTAGCAGTTCTATCTCTCACTAGAATAAATGCGACTTTGAGAGTAATAAAGCTAAAACTGATTACAATTCATGCTTCTGTTAAATGTAGGGAGTTGCATACTTATTAGAAGAGGAAAAGGAGTAGGAATGTATGGTGACAAATGGACCACAGTGGAATATAGGTTTCTCGATAACATTACGGAAACTGTTAGTACCGTTGTAAAACGTCAAGATTTAGATCGATTCTGGCGATTGTGGGAGATCGGTCTCTGAGTGTACCTTACGGAGAATCCATCTGTCCAACTCTAGTGACAAGCCACACATTTGTGGGGTGCAAGTTTTTGTATTTTTGCCAACAAAGTAAGTTTGCTGCCAAAACAGGGAACATAACTAATTTCCAAAGAATTCCAGGGGCATCGATTCCTAGCCTTATGTCATCCATCACCTGTTGTGGGTCCCCCCCCCCCCCCCTCCCCTTTCTTTGTTGGGAGGGAGTAGGTAGTTTGAAGAAGGCAAGGTTGTGTCATACCATAAGTTTACTGTGTTAAAGGTTCACTTTAACATGAAACTCAATAACACGTTTTGTTATCCCTTGAGTCGTAGGAAAGAAAAAAAAGATTCTTGCAAAGTTCTCTCCATTCAAGTTACACTAGGTAACCGAACCACCATGATTAGTTATCCCACTGTGCCTGTCTGAATAATCAGCACTTTGTTCGTAAGGGGAAAATGTCATGAATTACCTTTAAGGGTAAAAGAAAGAGAGAAAAGAGAGAGATGGTTATAAAGTCATACTGGTGGCAGTGCGCCAGGGACGCTTAATTGTTTGGCAGCGAGGGAATAGGTCAGGAACGGTGAAACAGCAACAACAAGCCAGAGACAGCATGAGTCCCACTAATTCAATGATGGGTTGCTGCAAATTTGATTTTCCATGTGGTTGTTAATTTCTGGTGATTGGATGTGTATTTTTGAACATTATCTCCAGCACAGTGTTGCGTGTGAAGGGGCATCAGTGTGCACATTTGTCAACAATTATCATTTATGGTTACTCATCATCGGGTAATTTGATGTTGCCGTGGCGACAGGGCAAACAAGACTGTGGGTGATGGATCGGGACAAATGCTCTCCAGGGGAAGGGGAGCATGGATGTTGTAGGACGAGCCCCAGGGACTAATGAGCGTTCTTAATCATGATTCTGTGTCGAGGACATATCTGTTTTGCGTGCCCAATGGCACCACTAACAAACAAAAAAGAAAGAAAGAAAAAAAAAAGGCTGAGTTACACTACAAAACGTGTTGGGTAATTGAAAACAGACCTTTTTTTGTACTGTTAGCCAGCTGGAATGATGTCAGCAGGATTGGTACAATTTGACTCGTTTCTGGCAGGAGGGATGTTTAGAGCTAAGATATGAGGACGGATGTCGGTACACAAGCACCGGTCAATACGGCGATCGGTTTCAATCGCCGAGAGTGCTGCGGCCGCCCGTGTGGGGATACCAAGAGCTCTGTTGGCATTGCACTTTACGCTGTATCAATCATTGTGTCCTTGTCAGGAGGCCCCCAGCATTCATTTGTTTTCTTGTTTATCTCCTGTCGTGGCAGATAAAGACGCACTTCTCTCGCAATGCGGGCTGGCACTGATGGTGATGTAACACAAGCCACGGCCAGAGTATTTCTTCAGTGGAAATTTCTCTCGGCAGTGGTGTAAAAATCCCTTTGGAGTCGCTAGAGATTGAATAAAAAGGGAGGTGGGGATAAGGGGTAGGGTGAGCTAGTAAGGAGTTGAAATACACGGGCTGCTTTGAGCTTCTGCCACCATCTATTTCTCTCTGGTGAAAGAACTCCTTCATCCAATATGGAGCAGCAAAGCCCCCTGAAAGCATTCTGGGAGTGATTTGGAGACAGGCCCTGTCACCACCCAGTTTTCCTCCAGGTTGCGCTAAGGTCCGAGGTCCTCCGGAGTTGATGGCCGGTGGTGTAAGGAGGGATAGAAACTAAAGAATTACCCCAGGGAAGGGGGCTGGGGGGAGGGGGAGGGTAAAGAAGAGAACGTGTTTTCACAGGCCTTGGGTTTGGTTGCACTTTCTCTACCAGATTGTTTTCATTGTAGTCCTCCTCTCAACCTTTGTCCTCTCTTCCCCCCAATCTGCCACCATCGTACCTTGGCCTTTCTCTCCATCTCATTTGCATCCACATCCCCCCACTCCCATGCCTCTCTGCGATCACCTGAAGATGATGAGCAGGGATTTCGCTGTACGTCTGTCTGCACCCTGACTCCTCTTGCGTTGTTATGGGTGCGCATTAGGGTGGCTTTTACACAAGCTTTGTCACGGTATTAGTCGGATCTCCCTCGTATCAGCACCGAAGGCCAAGAAGGATTTATTCACCCATGATCTTTCACCCCACCCCCCTCATGAACAGCCAACCCTCCAGGTTTTGTATTTCCCTTCTGCATGTCATGTCATTTGCTCACATCCCCCTTCACACGAACCGAGGAGGCACTAGGGTGGGGGGTAGGTTGCTCTCTCAAGAGCGAACAAGCAATAGGAGAAAATGGAACAGGTGTTGTATGTGTAAGGACCAAAGCCAGGGTCTTAGTGGGATAGGCC